>NC_133769.1:253995059-254071374 GCF_003597395.2 Chelonoidis abingdonii
TAGTATGTAGATAGCAGTGGATTTTTTACCTTTAGTCCATTTGGTATGATGTCCATCTGTTTGCATTTGGAAAGGAAGATGATATCTGTCTGTATTTGTGCAAGTTTCTTCATGAGGTTGATGGAACCTCATGAAGAATAAATTAAGACACAGCTAGATTTATTCTCACAAGATGGAAATCTATTACGTGGTTACATATATCCAGGTCCCATAGGTACTGTAGTGAGCTCAGCCTAAATTCCGTAAAGTTCCTAGGTTTTGTGGCATTTCAGAGTAACAGACAGGAAATTCTTTGGCAACATTAATTACATGAAAAATTGAAGATTTTGATTAATCAAATATGAAAGCAAATAATAGAATCAATACAAGCAGTAATGTCAATGTAAGTACAAAAGTCAGTACTATGTTTTTTTAATCTTGGTATCAAATTCAATTTATTTTACAGTGTTCCACATTTTCATATATCTAAGATTTTGCTATTTACAACATATATCAGAATTTGTCAGGGGAAACAAAAAGTTTTGGCACCTGGGGAGAAGTGGGTGGGATTGTGTGAAAAACACATCAGCTACATGTTTCCACTAAAATAATCCTCAATGAGAAAGGTAATAGGATGGACATTTTGGGTATGTCTACACTATAAGTGAAGCTGTGATTGTAGTATGGGTAGGCTAGTTTTAATCTAACTAGCGTGGGTAACAATAGTAGTGAAGACATGGTGGCATGAGCTTTAGCATGAGCTAGCCGCTTAAGTACAAGCCCTCTCCTGGAGCCTGAGTATAATTCAGTCTGCTAGCCTATGCTGTCACATCAATCCTACTATTGTTATCCATGTTAGGTAGATTAAAGCTAGCTTGGGTATGCCACGAGCTACAATGTCACCTTCACTTGCAGTGTAGACATTTTCTTAAAGTCATATTGAAGTTTAAAAATTAATACTCTACTTAGATGAATGGGACAGTTAACCCCACTGAGAGCTATTGTTTCACCCCATCTTGGAATTCGAAACTGCATCAGTTTATACTATGTTCACATTTTCAAGATTTTCTTCACAATCATAAGGACTAGGAAACATTTTCTAAAGAAAATCTTAAATTCTGAAAGACAATTCTGCAGAAAGGGATCGATTCTGAGGCAAATTCCATGGCTGAAGAATCACAGGCTACATGCTGCCCTGGACACAAACAGTCATTTAATAAGTTAACATTATTTAAAATATTTAATGCATTCTATTATAGTGTATGTTTAACTTAGGATAGGTTGATTGCGTGCTGGTACACGAACATATATGTATGCTACTATTTGTTCTTAAGTGTTTAATTCAAAGAAAAATTTAAATTAATAATAATGACAAGGAAACTGATATGCAGCCAAATTAACAGATGTGAGTGTGCAGGTGCAGAAAACAGTGATGGCTTCAAGAGATATGTTTGTCCATTTCCATGCGGTAACAGAAGCATGATGTGAAGCATAGTAAGAAAAAACAAAAAAAAATACATAAAGAGAATGGGTCTCAGGAACAAAGAGGAGGATGTGGTTCAATGTATTTACTTATGGGCCACATGGGTCAAGGCCCCGGACAACAATAAATGAGGGGTAACATCCAGCAGGCAAATAAAGAGATATAAGTTCTTCACAGCATCTTTTTATTACATATTTGAATAGTGCCTAACACAATGAGGCCTTCACCTCTAGGCACTATTATATTACAAATAATTAAAGTACAGATAATTTCCATTTGTCTCAGTTGTGAGTAGAGCTGGTTGGGAAATGGTATTCCTGTTCCAGACAAGACAGTGAGCAACCCATTCCACAACAGTTTGGTGGCTAGGCTATTTAGCTAGGATATGGACTACTCTGATTCAGCTGCCTGCTTCAATAAATATTTAATTATTTATACAACTTATACATTCCACCAAAAAACTGTTTCATCAAAAACTTTCCAACCACCTCTATTTATGAGTTTAAGTATTGTCCACTGGATCAGTTAGGTCTTTCAGTAGATGAGAAGGCTTTTGAGAGGGTTGAATTGTATGACAGCTGTTCTGAAGAAATTTGGCTACAGCATCATCTTTACTAAGTACAGTGGAAAAAAGACAGATATCCTATGGCATCAATAATGGTCAATGCTTCTGACTGTCATTTGTTTAAAGGAGGATAGTAGACAGAGCATTTCCTTTGCCCCTCTTCTGTTAAGTAACTCATTGAGGTTCTTCAGTATGTCTTAGCGTAATTAACTATAAAGAAAAGATATTCCAAAAAAAAAACCCCAAAACCAAAAAAAAACAAAACAAACCCCCCTCCCCCAACACACACAGACACTTGGAATAGTAACTACTAATAATCTGTTCACACAAGGATGTAAACCAGGAGTAACTCCATTAAATTTAATGGTCTTACGCCACTGCAAAACCAGAGTGAGAGGAGAATCAAGTTCTTAATATATTCAGAAGATACTCACTTGGACCCTAATTTAGCCTTACACGTAAGCATATGTTTAACTTTAAATATTTGCTTAAATTCCATAGAAGTCAGCACTTAAGTGCTTCTTGAAATAGGGCTGGATTTAAGCATGTTCTTAAGTGCTCAGCTGAATTGATATCTTAAACATAAAGGTGCTCTTTTTCCTTATCCTGGTATCTGTTCCTACCCTGGTGTATTTAATTGGCTCTGCCATTTTCTGAATTACAGCTGATAATAAAAAGAATAATAAACATTAAATAACGTATGTTTATAATATTCATACAACATTACACAATAATAAGATAACCCCAGGAACTGTAAAATAGTTTACAGTAATAAATGTATTTCAGATTTGCTATGAATTCACAAATTATAAGCCTTTTATTTGTTACTAATTTTAAATGATTTTTTTTAAGTAAATCTTATGTAAATGTTGATCTTTGAAAATATTAACTGGGGGTAATAATTCATATACATTTTGTGATGTTTGATAAATATAAAACAAAACACATAAAACCATTATGTCTTCTTCAAAGTCTTCTCTAATTCAATAATGAAAGCAACATTATAGCAATATTCATTAAACACTTACAGGTTATTGACCTCTATAGCTGAACAGAACTGAAGCAGTCAGCCTTAAAGGACAAATATATCTTAATTTTTGTCATGGGTGGATTAATGGCTTGCCTTTATTGATAACATTTTCTATTCAGCTGTACAGGGGACTCACAAAATGAAGCACAACAAAAGGATTAGAAAACAAAGACCATAATATGCCTAGCTGGACACACCATTTATTCAATTTTGTGATTGCTCAATTATCAACTACAAAACATTCCTGTTAATACATTTACATGATGATATTTAAGATTCAAAGTAAAATATAGTTTAATGATGCTCTGAAAACCAGCTATGCTGCATTTCCATAAAACTGCAGACAGCAGAGTGGATTTAATACCAGAGCCTTATGGAATATGACACTCTAGGAAGATTTTTCATCTGCAACAACTGGATAATGTCAGAAATTTGTTTGCATTTGGGGATTTTCTACTAAACGGGATTAGTAAACAAACGTTACCACTGAGATTACATGTTGTGCCAACATATATTATTTTTAGTTTATAGAAGCATATCACAGATTCCTTACTTTTCTAAAGTACGAATATTACATTTTAAGGTAGACCAATGTGGATTTGATTTATTTCTATATTGTTTATTGAGTTAGATTTTTAATATTTAAAACAGTCTCTGCCACACTCAGATAAACTAAAAACTTTATAATTGTTTTCCCATCCTGGCTGATTACTTGGGTGTTTTTGTGAAAATGGATATTTTTAAATAACCTCCTTGTCTGCTTGACTCGTTCATTAATGTCCCAATTCATTGCTGATGACATCACAATCACTTCCATGGCAAGAGGAGAAATCTGATTTAAAAGCTTCTGTTTAATATATATATATATATAGACCCCCCAATTAGGTTGATCAGATGTCCCATTTTTAAAGGGACAGTCCTATTTTGGGGGACTTTCTCATATATAGGCGTCTATTACCCTCCACCCCCCTGTCCTGTTTTTTCACAGCTGCTATCTGGTAACCCGTCCCACACTTCACACTGTATCTTAAGAGATGTGTTTATATCTATTTATGTAAATGAAGATATAGATAGATAGCACACAGAAACTATGGGTAACTTTATGACCAATAAAAGCATGGAAATTAAAAATGAAAGTCATTCTATCATTGGCTTATATCATTATGCCTAGGTATAGGATCATGTATACAGGCACCAGATTTTTAAAGGTATTTAGGTATCTAAAGATATAGATAGGCATGACATTTGGGTGTTAGGAGCCTAGTTACTTTTGAAAATGGCACTAGATGCCTATCTGCATCTGTAGGTACCAAAATACCTTAGAAATCTGGCCCTCTATGACATTCTATAAGATTTCAAACAGATGTGCGGTCCCTGAACTGCATAGATATGAGAGTATGATTTAACCACTTCACTGCAGGTCCTCTTTATCATCATCTGTGCTAGGCCAGCATCATTTTGATGTTCTGACTTTGTCTTAGGGTCACAGTGGAATGTTTTGAGATTTTGCCTGATGGGGAGAAGTAAAGAATCAGTTTCTTACGATAGAATGACAAATTTAAATTAGAGGATCCTTGATTTGAAAGCTAAAGTCAAACAACTAAATACTTGAACATAGTTTCCTGTGCATTACATTTCCTTATCTTTCTTTGGAAGTTAATGTCTTTTACATTTAAGGCTCCTTTTGAGGATGAGCTTCTAAAAATACATAGCATTTAGGAATTTTCAAAAATAAGTCAAGACAAGTCAATGTTTTATGTGTATTTAGGAGCATTTTCAAATGTAGTTCTTTGACTTCATAGAATATAAGGTCCAGTGGAGGTTGGGAACATGATAAAAACCTTGGAGCTTTTAGTTTCTGTCAAGTCTATCAACACTATACATACAGGAAGGACACTAAAAAGATGACTATTGGCATGATAGCTCTTAATGGGTGTGGAAGTTTCAATGAAAAAAAAATGGGGCCTGATCCTATTCCCATTAAAATCAACGTTAAGATTCCAATTTCTTGTAACTGGAATTGAATCAGAATCTTAGTACACTTGCTTTTCTTAAAAATAAATTGAATACAAAAACCTTTGCTTTTAATTTTTGCCAGTTTAGCTTGGATAATGGCCTGCAAAATTAAGGCTCTCTTATGCTATCCTTATTCACATTGAGTGATATCTCAGTCTGCAATTAATCCCATTAATCAATGGGACTAACGCAAAGGATAAGATTCTACTCAATGTAAAGTTAGCAGAATCTAGGGAAGGAGAGAGAACCATGAACGATCTTGAATCACAGGCGTACAAAAAGCATCTACAACCATTAACTCCTAATTGATTTTGATTCTCTTTGCTAAAAATGGCCAAATTATTTTCAAACATGTACAGCCAAATTATGAACCCTTGAAAGTAATGTTTTGTAATGGAAATTCTGGACAACAGTTAACTAAAGCTTTATTACCAGGTGCAGTTGTAATCAATAGCTCTTGAAATGCACTGATTTAAAATGTTATTTCAAGGTGTTTCTCATACAGAGGACATTTATAACCAATGTCAACAAAGTGAGATGCTGTTGTACAATAGCCTTATATGAGAGGTAGCTGTATGGTGGAATTTCTTAATGTGAATGCACTATGCTACTGCTAGAGTTCATTCTTCCAATTTTTCCATTTACACTTTCCTTTAACGGCAATAGCAATTATGATTTTAATAAAATCATATTTAAATTAAAACCACTTATTGTTTGGGGACTCCTGTGGATTATTAGGCACAAATAAACACTCTGATTGAACTTAATGAAATATATGGAGTCACATGACATAGAAATCATTACAAATAAGGTGTACATAAATAAGGCAGAGTACAATCATTACATTTATTTTCTAAAATAAAATTAGTCTACCTAAAAGTAATAAACATGGCTAAACCCTGATATAACATCTTCTACGCCTAATAAACTCTCCTTTGTAAATCAATAAAGGTGTGTTGATATAATTTAGTTAGACATGAGATCAACTTTAAGATTGGCTGTGTCTTTCACACCAAGACTTTCTTGATCTTTAAATACTCTTTTGCTGATGTTTACACTTTGCAGTCAGTTCCTGAAATCTACTGATATTCAATCCACAATTTCTGATATTATCATTTTCACTTTCTGCTATCTTTCTGATTAAAAAGCAAGATTGTATATCTTGTTCTAATGAGAAACTCTGGATTTTCACTCTGGAAATGATGATATCTTCAATTGCATCCCACAGCTAATGCCATGCTTGCCCATGTCACATTTGCTCACATTGAATAATATCTTATTTGGTAAGTAGACCCATTGAGTATTACATACAGAGCAAGGTCCCAGTTCAGAACAACATTTGAGCACATGCTTAACTTTGAAGGTGTAATATAAACATTGACTTCAATGGGGCTTAAGCATATGCTTAAAGGTAAGCATTTGGTTAAGTGTTATCTTGAATAGGGATGCTTTCCTGAATTGGGGTCCAAAGCAATAATGAACGTGGGGATGGCACAATGAGGCCTTTTATTTGTAGATGTGAAAGTGGGATGACCAGTCAATATCATACAGGAAAGAGATCCACAGGAAATGGAAGAAAACGTAAACATAGACTCACACCATATTCTGCAATTTAACATGGGAAAATGTAAAATAAAGTGGAGTAGATCAATGGCCTTATGCTACAAATTAGTGATCATGGAAAGAATCTAAGAGTGGTAATAGATAAGAAATTTAAATCCACTGACACCATACTTGCCAATTAGGAATGCAAGCAGAATAGTGAACTTTATATTACTACTGTATAATATGCTTTTCACTTTTCATCTGATCATAGTGCATTCCAAACATGAGTTAATCCTCACATCAACAAAGAGAGAGAGAGAGAAAGAGAGAGAGATCATAGAACAGAAAAGAGCAGTATCACACTCTACAAGGGAGTGGTGAAATCATACCTACAGATGAGGCCAAGATTTTGGATATTATATTAAAAAGAATCAAAGAGAATGAAGATCTTTGAGATACATAGTACATAGTTTGATATTGACAGTTGGGGAGTCACAATATTAACAGTTCCTTTCAAAATGTAAAACCAAGAGGTACTTCCTGGAGAAGGAAAAATAGCTGAGGATGGAATCTGAGAAAGAGAAGAATAGCAAAGTAGAGAAATGATATACTGAGTCTAAGAGAGACAAGGTTGATAAAGTAATATCTTTTATTGGGCCAAATTCCGTTGGTGAGATAGCATGGGCGGCGGGTGAACCGCTGGCTGGGGGAGGCTAGCCCCCTTCTGCTCAAGGCCTCTCCCCTTCCACCCCCGCTGGAGCCCAGGGCCATCCTCACCCCCTGTGGCCACCAGCCTGGTCTAGCCCCCCATCCCCAGAGCAAAGGAGTGTGGGAGGGCAGATGACACATGGTCCCAGTCTCCCCAGCCCTGAGTGTGGGAATGTGGGTAGCTCATGGCCCCAGCCTGCCCAGCCCCAGGGTGCTGGGAATGCGGGTGGTGTGCAGCCCCAGCCCCACAGCACGGGAGTGTGCCACGGGTGGTGCGTGGCCACAGCCACCCCAGCTGGGGGGATGGATCATGACTGGAGCTGTTGCATGCAGGGCGAGGGGGGCAGGGCCACACTTGGCTGTTTAGGGAGGCACAGCCTCCCCCAGCCTATGTGACCTGCCATCCATGTGAGAGAGAGAAGCTTTTGAGCCACACAGAGCTCTTCTCTAACATTTATTTGGGAGTAAAAGTGAACTCACTTTTGTTTTGGCAATATATGGTGTGTGTTGATTTTTCCATGTACAGTTTATAAAAAGTTGTCAAGGAAAAAAGAAGACATTGAAAAAAGGAGATGGAAGAGGGGAAAAAAAGCCTTCCTAACAGCTTGTTGTTGGAACAAAACATTTTTACCCTGTGTCTCTAATTTTAAACTTGCTATTAGCTGTAAAATAAGTTACACACCCACTCACTCAAGCTGGAGAAAAAGTTTCTAAGGATCTTTACTATACAGTTTATCAGAACAAGAGCTAAAGATACAAAAATGGTTATACACAGAATGTTTGGAAAAGTTATTTTACACAGACTTTTTTCACTATTCCACAGTTAAATGTCTGCAGTGCATATTTTAATTCTTCTTAATTACCTAGTGTAAACTCCATGCAATGATAATTCCCAAGTTAATTTAACACTGATAAATTTAGCACTTTCTCTGATTTCCAGAATGTGGTTATATGTCCCAGACTGCCCACAACATTGCAACTCAGCCCCAGCTGTTGAACAACAATGCAGTTTTTCTGTCAGCCAACTTTTACAATTTGTCTTATTTTTACTTCATGAATATTCTCTCTCTACAGTGTATATCGTGAATATTATATATATGTGTATATATAGAATATTATTTTACATGGTATATATAGAATACTCCCTGTGTTCTATCTACATTAAGTTTTGAAGTATATTCAGTAGCTGAAATCTTTTACCATATGTAGTTTAAATTTATTTATGCACACACTTTGGCCTCCCTTTCCACACATATGACCACTTATACACAGAACTTGCAGGTCAGAACTGGCTAATACTATAAAAAACAGAGTAGGAAAATATTTATTCAATTTCCGAACAGGCATTTACTGTAATTTAACCATGTGCACAGTCCCTATAATGTACCATTCTTCACTGTTCTGAACAATAAATATTTGGAGAATCTTTTCTTCATTTGAAGACCTATATTTGTAGACAAAGATGTTCATTAGTAGCCGGCATCCATTTATCATTAATTATTTTCCCTTTTAATAAGTTTCATTCATTCAGTATAACAAACTATGACAACATATACATATATATGGAAGAGTTGAATCTCAGATCTTCAGCAGCAAAAGCACAGGCCTCTTCTACTGGAGAACTTCTTAACCTGTGCAAGAGTACCTGGCTTCAGCTGAGGTTAGCCATTAGAGGGAAATATAATTGCGACCAAGGCCAAAACCAGATCACACCATCATGTAGTGTGAACAATACCTGATAATTTAGCTGACCAAACCCAGGCTCACAGGCTATCCTTGGTATACACTAACTTTTTGGCATGCACATAAGGAATGCATTAGCAAAACTAACGTTCTGTTCACAAACAAACAAACAAAAGTGTGCGAGTTACATTTGTTGGCTAATTTATTCACAATGAATTATTCAGCCAGCTCTACTGCAGGTCCTGCTTTTTTCCCCTTCAGTTACATAAAGATATTTTATGACTGCTGCCTACACAAATGTTACCTCTCAGTGATTATTTTGTTACCCTTTCCTACTATCATCCCCTCTTCTGTCTAGCCCTGATGTCTGAAGGAAGACTTGACACCAAGTTGCAGGATAACTGAGGAGGCGAAAAAGCTGCTTTTACCAAGCTCACCTTCCTCCTTTATTCTCTAAGATTACACATGCGCAACTGCACAGTACAAATCATTGTTTTCTACAAAAATCTTCCATCACGAGCTCAGTAGCATAGCAAATTACAAAAACACAGCCAGCTGCAAACACGGCAGTCTGGTGGGAAAGTGCAGGGAGGATGGTAGGAAGAACCAAGTACCTGTGATTAGAAGCAGGGTGTGCCCAGCTTGCAGACAAGAAACAAAATGCCTCAATTAATAAGCATCCAGCCTGTGGGCCGAGGTCATTCCCACATCCTCCTCTTCTTCACTTCTAATAAACTGCGGGTCTCGGTACCCACTCAATTATTTTTCAAGACGCGCAGCGTCGTCAGCAGACGGCCTTATAGCCTTGGCCGATGAGGACCAAGTAGTTTACAGCAATGATACAACGAAGGAAGGCACTGAATAAAGCAGCAACGCCCACAAGTCCCAGCAACCCCAATTATGCAATATCCAAAGGCTGTCCTCAGCCAATTAAATCAGGTAAGCCACCCAGTAAGCCAATCCAGAACCCGCTAAATCCCACGCTTCTTATGTTGTGAGTGAGATTCCTTAGCTCCTCCAATCGTCCTCAATGGGCGCTGTTATCTGTCAAATTAAAGCAACACATATTTTTAATTAATGCACAACCATGATGATGCTTTAATGCAAAAAATCTATGGCAGCTCTATTATCTAAATCGCATCTCTTAACTCATGCTGCTCTGAATTAAACGCTAATAGCTGAAGAGGTTGCATCTAATGCTTTTACTGCATAGCATGCCAATTTATTAAGTTGGCATGCATTTAGTACAGCCAGCGCTGGAACTCCGACCTAGTGACGTCGCAAAGAGATACATATCTGCTTTACTAAGCATGTCCCGAGGGATCACAGTCTCCCGGCATAACCATAGATCGCTTGCGCTGTTGCTGGACAGATTTAGAAGGCAATACAACAGTCAATCTGCTAAGACAGCAGCACGTGCCATCACTAAATTAGCAGGGAATGTAAGGTAAGGTTCTATACACCCACGTAAAAACCAACCTGTTGGAAAGTATAATGTGTGCATAATTATAAGGACACATAACATAATTTGAACAATTAAAATTATCATATTTATTTTCATACATCCCTTTGGCCACTCTATGTATCAGTGCAATCTACCATTCTGCACAGGTAGTATTTATACATTTGCCCATAAGGGGTGTGAAGGGATAGGGCATCTTGTGGGGGTAGGAATACTATGCTGGGCCCCAATCAATCAATGAGGGATATTGTGTGTCAATAATAATATTTGTAACATGGATTGGTCATGAATTTCCTCGGGTGATGACACACTGGGATCAAGCATGAGCCAACAATTCCCCAGCATTAACACTTTCAGATAAACAAAATGAACGTGTTTGCCGTTTTGCTATTGCTCCCAGATATTAAAGGACATTCGGTCCCGAAGGGGGGGGTGTGCAGATTCCCCTCACTCCCGAAGCTGTCATTACACAAAGCAAACAAACAATTAACATTGAATAGCAGTATCTGAGCCAGGATCGCAAGGAACAGGGATTCCGGGGTTTCTGGTTGCTGCGCTAGCATCAGCCGCCGCTGTCTGCGAGATACCAGGCCCTTGATGTCTCCCAAGTCACTGGACGGCATGCAGGTGATTTAGGTCGCTGCTGGCGCCTTGGTCAGGCGCGGTCCTGAGTCTCCTCCCCAACGTCATTGAAGTTCGGATCGGGTTCTTCAGGCCTTGGTGCCACGCCATACTCACCGCTGGTTTCAACCCTCAGCTGGTACCCACCTGGACTACAGGGAAACAGAAGCATACCCTCGTCCCTGTGTTATAAGCGGCACTGGGCCCTTCCATCAGGGTCGGGCAGCTGCGATAATTACCAAGGGCGTTCAAGGGCACTGAAATTTAAATGCGATCCGCAGGGCAGTGAGAATCCGAATTCAAGTTAAATAATTTAAGTAAATAACAAAATGTATAATTTCTCGCTGTACCTCCTTACGTCTCTAGGTTTCCCCCTGCTTTAATTTGTTTTTCCAAAAGTGTCTTGAAGGAGCGGTATTAGCCCGTTCCAACAGTAGCCTCCGTAGATTTAGGAATACATGAGACAATTGAATTTGCCATAGAGAGCAAATTCTGAGAATTGTCGAGAGACATAAGCGGGAGCATATCAGTTTCAATTCTTCGGTCTCCCATGACTGCAATACAAGTGCAAAACGTGATGCTAACCTGGGTTTGCCATTTTCAGCGCTGGGCTGTAGCCCAGGAAAATCCTGAAAGGTATCAATAGTTAAGATGAACATGATTACATGGCTTAAAGAAAGAAACCATTGGTGCATCCATCTGCCACAACTGGTTAGCCTTCGTCCCTCTGGGATTAACCACGTGAGGGAAGGCAAGAGAATCATCGCAGCATGAGGCAAGACCGAACAATTGCTGAAGCTTGAGAGGAGCTGGCGAATTAAATTGTTTAGCCAAAACTTAGCAGATTGATGAAAAAAGGCATGACTATCAATAGGATCAGAAAACAAGGAATGCATCCGTATTGTTTTAAGGGCTGAATCAGCATAAGCATTGCCTTGGGTAGCATGTCTGGAAGAGCGGTGTGGCTCCTGACATGACAGACAACACCATAAGTGAGTCGTCGAGGTATACAGTTTGTAAGGTAGAAGCAACAGAAATAATCAGCATCATACGTGAAGGTTAAGTAACAATGTGGAAGGTGATTCAACTAATGATAAACATAAACAGTATCAAATATTAAATTAAACGTTAATCACAAAAAAGCCAAAAGCCAAAATGACTGCTGCAATCTCTGATCGTTGGGCTGACTTTGAGGCAAGGTAAACCGAGTCTGCCATGCATTAGTATCAGCGGTGGCTAGCGTAGGCTACAACCCCACGAGCTGGGGGGAACCTCAGTAAACACTGTAATGCTTGTAAGGGTACAGGGGAAAGCTTGGATTTGAGAGCGTAAGTGGAACCGTTGCAATTAGCTAACGAGGATCTTGGGGAATTTATATACAATTTCTCCTACATAATCACAAAAAGGCCATTGCCAAACAAGGGAGTATGTGCTGTAAATGGTGAAATTCATCCGGGTGATGGAAGACAGACCCTAAAAAGATCAAACCAGTTAACGCAAAGCTCGATGCCGGCTTTACGAAGCAAATCGGCAAGCATTCCATATAGAGATATATATCCGTGGGAGGGTGCGAAGGACAAATACATCCATTCAATATATACAGCAGAAGTTTTCTCCTTGTCAACATATAACACCCTGTAGGGTGTGGCAGTCTGTAACAATAGCTAGATTTAAAGGCCAAAGCTCGGAGCCGTCAAAAATACATCAGCTAAATCACATTCAATTTCAACACAAGCTGTAAGAGCTGGAGTAATTTGATCACATCATTGGATGTTTGGGCCCTTTCAATAGCTGAAACAAGGGTTGTAACAAAGTCGGTGGGCAGTTAAAAAAAGGCCAATCCAATTTAGGTGCCCTATAATTCGTTGCAAACTCCACCAGTGTCAAGGGGTGGGAATACCACCTCAAGGGCTACCGGAAGAGGCATAGTGGATAGCATTTTATGCCCTAGATATAACGGTGCTTCCCTTTGACACCTTCTCGTGGGCAACACTATGAAGGCCAGAAACGCAATGTTGTTCAATGCTTGTAAAACAGAGGTCATCAACAAACGACTCCACCAGCAAAATGTCATCCATATAATGATAATCTCTAACTCCGGTGTCGTTACGCGAAAATCGCGCAAAAGCCAGATCAACAAATGTGTGACATGCGTTGGGAATTTAGCATACCCTGGGAAAAACCTTCCATTGATATCGTATGGTCGGTTGGCATGGTTATTAGACCGGCACAGTAAATGCAAATTTTTCCCTGTCTGCTTTAGCAAGGGGAAATTGTAAAAAAACAATCCTTAAGATCAATAACACACATTTGATAAAATTAGGGATCAAATTGGATTTGGAGACCAAACGAAGGGCCCATGGCTGAATACATTTATTAATTTCCCTTAATCATGCAATAATCTCCACCCTCCTCGACTTTTTCTGATATTAAAACCGTGTATTCCAGGGGCTAGTGGAATACTCTATATGCCCTGCCTGCAAGCTGCTTTGCAACATAGGGCATGCAAATGTCCCAATTTCTCTAGGAGCGGCCACTGCTCCACCCATACAGGATTCGTTGATAAACCACGTAGAGGCAACGCGGTTCCCATGACTACAGACTTTAACTTCAATGGTGGCATCAAGTTTCTCCAACAAATCTCTGCCCAGATATAATGGGCAGGTGCATTATAAATGGACTATAGTCGCTACTACCTTCTCTTGAGTACACTGAAAGCAGGAGAGACTTCGCCTTGCGCCTGATTCCCTCCTAGCCCCACACTCTTTCTGGGCTCAGAGGGCCAGGAAGACGGCCACTCCTGCTGGCGAATACAGTCACGTCGGCTCTGTGTCAAGAAGACCAAGAAAACGCGACCATTTACATTTAATGCCATACGGCGGGTGCCAGTGAACCGTGGTGGTCAGTCCTATTAAGGTAGACCAAAGCCGGCATCCCCTCTTTCCTGCTGTACCGCTCCAGGAAACGTAATAAGGCACTAAAATGAGCTGAGCAACAGATTGATCTCTGGGCCAGCGTCCTGAGGGAGATTGTCCAAACTGCACTTTGATAATCCCTGATAGTATGCAATCAATACCACCTTGGGATTACAAAAAATCCCTTTCGACCCGCATGGGATCGTGGGAGTACAAGACCTACCATTCCTGCCGGAAGAGGTCCCTTAGCCTGTGTCTCAACTACATGCACTTCACCAGGGAGAGTGAACTCAGTATCCTGCTGCATAATCAAATCCAACCCAGCGCTGCCCGTCATAGCAGCCCGTAGCTGACTTACTGGCTTGGCTGCTCCATGGGATCGGATTGCAGAGGGAACGCCCCTTTTTGTCCCTGGGTCTGGGGTTGACCCGCCCTCCAGTTTCCTGAGGTTCTCAGATCCCCTGAGCTGCGACACTGATTGGCCCAATGATATCCCTTTTGGCACTTCGGACACTTTTTGGACGGTCTTTTGTCTGCTTTAATAGCAGACCTACACTCCCGTAGGAAATGCCCTGGCTTTCCACACTTAAAACAATTCTTTCCTGTCCTGTTTCACCGGGTTAAGGCAGCTGCCAAAAGACCCGCCTTATGAGTCTGAGATCCAATATTCTGACAGGCACGCAGCATGTCTGAGAGTGTAAGATTCGTGGTAGCTGAAGCTGCCTGCAATGCTTTTTTGCAATCATCATTAGCCTGCTCTATGGCCATTTTCAATAAAATCTCCTGCGCAGCATCCGGGTTGTCAACCTGATGATTTATGGCCTCCTGCAGGCGATTGCTAAAATCTAAAAATGGTTCTGTAGCCCTCTGATGAATGGAGGTGAAGCTTTTAGTTGGCTTTCCTGCCATGGGTACCTTTTTAAAGGCATGCTGGGCACACGCTGTTATGACTGGGATTATGTCAGCAGGGTATCTACATTGCTGCTCCGGTGTAGCCCACTGCCCTTCCCCCGCTAAGTGGTCATACAGGATCCCTCGTTCGGCGCAGGCAGGGATTTGTGCCTGGTGTTCTGCCGCCTGACGAAACTCACTCAGCCAGATTACATATTGGCCAGGATTGAGCAACATTCTCATAAGTGATTTCCAGTCATAAGGCACCAGATTATACCCCGTTACTAACCCCTCTATGAGACCTTTAACATAGGTACTGGTTAACCCAAATTCGTTAATGGCTTTACGGATTTCCCTTACTACCGAGAATGGTAGTGCAGCCCAGGTGCCAGTGAAGGTAGCATGTCCATCAGCGTCCAAACCACCGTCTGTCCAAGTTACAGGACATACGGCTGTCAGGTCAGCCAACTCTGAGGCTGACAGATCGGGTGACGATTTAGCAGCAGCCACCATTTTTTGAATTGCAGTTTGCTGGCGTCATCTACATCCCCCTGCTTCATTCGAAATAAACTGCGGGTTCACGTACCCACGCAACTGTTCTCAAGACGTGCCACGTCGTAGCAGACAAGTCTATTACTTTGGCTGTTGAGGACCAAGTAAGCTGTACAGCATTGATACAGGAAGGAAAGCACTGAATAAAACAGCAACAGCCCACAATCCAGCATCCCAATTATTGCAATATCCAAAGGGCATTTCTCAGCAAAGTTAAATCAGGTAGCCACCCAAAGTCATGACGGCATGCAGGTGATAAGGCGCTGCCGGCGCTTGGTCAGGCGCGGGTCTCTGAGTTCCTCCCCCAATGTCAGTTTGGAAGTTCGGGATCGGGTTTCTTCAGGCCTTGGTTGCCACGCCATCCTCACGCTGTTCACGCACTCGTGCTGGTACCCACACTGGACCTGTACAGTTGGAAACAGGAAGCATACCTCGTCCAGTATAAGCGCACTGGCCCTTCCACTCGGCTAGCTGTCGATAATATACCCAAGGCATTCATGGCGCACTGAAATTTAAAACTGGCGATCCGCAGGACAGTAAGCGAATCCCGAATTCAGGTTAAATAATTTAAGACTAAATTAACAATATATTAATTTTGCTTGTGTCACCTCCCTTCGATGTCCTAGGTATTTCCGCCCTGTTTTAAGGTTCGTTTTTCCAAAATAATTGTCATTGAGGGCTTTCCGGCTCACAAGTTTCTACATGAGCCTAGTAGAATATAGGATACCATGGACAATTGAATTTGCCATTGAGAGCAAAATCGATATATTGTCGAGAACTAAGCAGGGCATATCATTTCAATTTCTTTGGTCTCCCCATGACTGCAATACAAGTGCAAACATGATTGCTAACCTGGGTGCGCTTTGCACCGCGCTGGCTGTAGCCCTAATAAATCCTGAAATAGGTATCAAACAGTTAAATGAACATGATTAGAGGCTTAAAAAAGGAACCATTGTGACATCCACTGCCACAACTGGTTAGCCTCTGTCCCTCTGGATAACGCGTGAGGGAAGGCTAAGGAATCATGCACAGTGGGCAAGACCGAACAATTTGCTGAGCTTGAGGGAGCGGCAATTAATTGTTTAGCCACAACCTTAGCAGTTGATGAAAAAGGCATGCTATCAAAGATGCAGAAAACAAGGAATGCATCCGTAGTTGTTTTAAGGGCTAATCAGCATAACATGCCTGGGTAGCATGTCTGAGAGCGGTGTGGCTCTATGACACAAACCTGACATTGACAGTCAGACAGCCAAATCGCCTGCATAGATAAATATTGTAGCTAGGTAGAGAAACAAAGACAAATAATATCCAGCATCAATGAAGGGGTTATGAAAAGTATCGGAAGGTGAACCTAACAACTGATAAACATAACAGTATCAACTAAAATTAAAGGCTTGATCACAAAAAAGCCGAAAAGCCAAAATGACTGCTGCAATCTCTGTCTTGGGCTGACTTTGAGGCAGAGGTAAACCGAGTCTGCCATGCATTAGTATCAGGGTGCTTGCGTAGGCTACAACCCCACGTGTGGGGGAACCATCAGTAAACTACTGTATGGCTTGTAAGGGTACAGGGGAAAGCTTGGATTTGAGCGTAGGGAACCTGTTGCACAATTACTAAACGAGGATTCTTAGGGGATTATATGCAATGTCTTCCTACATAATCACAAAAAGGCCATCTGCCAAACAGGGATGTTGCTGTAAATGGTAAAATTCATGTCCCGGGTATTGGAAGACGACCTTAAAGATCAAACCCAGTTAACCGCAAAGCTCGATGCGAGCTTTACGAAGCAAATCGGCAAGCATCCATATATGGTATATATTCCGTGGGAGGATGAAGGCAATATACATCCATTCAATATAATATACACAGAAATTTTCTCCTTTCAACATATAACACCCCTGTAGGGGTGTGGCAGTCTGTAACAAACTAATTTAAAGGGCCAAAGCTCTGGAGGGCCGTCAACAAATACATCAGCTAGAGCCACATTCACTTTCAACACAAGTGTAAGAGCTGGAGTAATTTGAATCAATCAGTTGGGATGTTTGGGTCCTTTCAAATAGCTGAAACAGAGGTTGTAACAAATCTGTGGGCATTTAAAAAAAGGCCTAATCCATTTAGGTGCCCTATAATTCGTTGCAACCCACCAGTGTCAAGGTGTGGGAAACCCACTCAGGGCTGCCGGAGAGGCATAAGTGGATAGCATTTTATCCTAGATAAAAAACGGTGCTTCCCTTTGAACCTTCTCTGGGGCAACTAAAGGCCAAACAACGCAATGTTGTTCTAATGCCTGTAAAACAAGGTCATCAACAACTCCGCCAGCAAAATGTCATCCATATAATGAAAATCTCTAAACTTCCGGTGTGTTACGCGAAAATCGCGCAAAGCCAGATCAACAAAATGTTGACATAGCGTGTGGGAATTTAGCATACCCTGGGGCAAACCTTCCATTGGTACCGATGTGTCGGTTGGGATGGTTATAGACCGGCACATAAATGCAAATTTTTCCCTGTCTGCTTTAGCAAAGGGGAATTGTGAAAAACAATCCTTAAGATCAATAACACACATTTGATAAGAATTAGAATCAAATTTGGATTTGGAGACCAAACTGAAAGGGCCCATGGCTGAATACATTTATAATTTCCCTTAAATCATGCAATAATCTCCACCCTCCTGACTTTTTCTGTTTTACAAAAACCGGTGTATTCCAGGGGCTAGTGGAATACTCTATATGCCCTGCCTGCAAGCTGCTCCTGCAACAAGGGCATGCAAATGTCCCAATTTCTCCTAGGGAGCGGCCACTGCTCCACCCATACAGGATTTCGTTGAAACCAGTAAGAGGCAACGCGGTTCCATACTACAGATTTAATTCAATGGTGGCATCAAGTTTCTCCAACAAATCTCTGCCCCATATTAATGGGCAGGTGCATTATAAATGGACTATAGTCGCTACTCCTTCTCTTGAGTACACTGAAAGCCAGGAGAGACTTCGCCTTGCAGCCTGATTCCCTCCTACGCCCACACAACTCTTTTGTGGGCTCAGGAGGGCCAGTGAAGACGGCCACTCCTTGCAGGCGAATGACAGTCACTCGGCTCCTGTGTCAAGAAGACCAAGAAAACGCGACCATTTACATTTAATGCCAACTAGGCCGGGTGCCAGTGACCGTGGTGGTCAGTCCTATTAAGGTAGAACCAAAGCCGCATCCCCTCTTTCCTGCTGTACCGCTCCAGGAACTGAATAAGGCACTAAAATAGGCTGAGCAACAGATTGATCCTTGGGCGTAGCTGAGGGAATTTAATCCAAACTGCACTTTGAATAATCCCGGGAGGATGGAGGAAGACCAAGCTCCTGTGATTAGAAGCAGGGTGTGCCCAGCTTGCAGACAAGAACAAAATGCCTCAATTAATAAGGCATCCAGGCCTGTGGGCCCGAGGTCATTCCCACAGATGTCAAAGCAAGAGGTGCTTTGTTTTCTCACTGATCATCTGATTTTCAGATGAATCACAACTTTAACCCTTAACAACAGGTTATGGTGCAATGTTTCATGATATGGGGGAAACAAATCATACTTTTAAATTTTGAAGGTCAAAAACCACCCACAGCCAAAGACTTGACTGTCACACACACAGAATCCACTTCATGTGACATGTTAACTTTCAGACTTCAAGATAATAGACAGACAAAGTTAAAGACATCTGAAAACAATAGACTAAAGTGACTCAGACACTGATAAACTAGATAAAAATATAAGATCGCATGTAAAAAAAATGAGAGTATATCTGATATATAGAACATAATATGTTGGTCCTTCATTCACTCCTTCATTTGTTTTACACTTTCTTTCCTTTTCTTTTTTCACTCTCCCTTTTCCTCGCACCCTCCATTCCTTTGTTATTTCCTCTGTAATGACTAACAGTTTCTTTCTAGGTCATTCATTTACCTTGACTTGTTTTCCATGTTGCAACACATAAGCACCCAAACATAGAAACTCCAATTAACTTTGCTTCCATTGTTGAAATTGCTTTAATAAAAATTATAACTACTTAAAATAATTTTTGTTTAAAATTTGTAATAAATTTGATATGAATTGTAAAAGTAAAAGAGTTGGTGAAATGTGTGCAGTTTTTCTGTTCATTAGGCAATGCATTTTCCACATTCTTCTGTTAGCTTAAGAAAACTCTGAACATTCAATTAGTTGAATTAATGCAGTGTGCAAATCCCTATCCTTGATGGCACATACCATTTTTGCCCTATTATGTGATAGATTCAAATTATGACACAGCTGCAACACATTCATTTTCAGATCTGCACATGTTGAGTGTTGCCTTCAACAGACACCATGGTAGCAAGTGGAAAAGCCATCTGCCTCTTATTAAGCTGGATTGAAAAGAGCAAGCTACCCACAGTGTGACTGGAGGATTGGAGAGCCACCAGTATATTAACAACACTCAGCTTTATGCCTCTTTTATCCTGGATCTGGATAATGCAATCCCTTCATATTCCCTGTATCTGTTTGTGACTGGGGCTTGGCTAAGAGCTATCTGTCTGTCAGAAGAGTAAGTCCATATAAGACAGTGGTAATGCTGGCTGACTGGAGGAGATTCCTGGTCCTTTTACTGAGAAAGTATGCCTACTATTTATGGAAACATTTCATAAGTGCAGGTCCTATTGTATCTTTAGGTGCTTTTAGTTGCCTAAATAGCAGTATCCAATGAGTACTTTTCCTCCTAGACATGGCTGGGAAAGGAATGTGTGGCCTTTTCTTTCAGATGTGGTCCTTAGCACAGTTCTCTCTCCATTTCATTACTACAAAACACTTTACACGGCTTACCCTTGAAGGATCCTTTGCTATAACTAGCACAAAAAGCTCAGCAATGGTTGGACATCTGGTGTACTCTGACCACTTATTCTGATCTTAAGTGTCTCATTGTTATCTGTGGTCCCACCTGTCCCCAGTGTTTCTTTTCTTATACTTGGAGTGTAAGATCCTTAGGCAGCGACCTCCTTTTTGTTGTGTGTGTGTACAGTGGCTATACATAGAACTCGGACTCCCGTAGCCTTGATCCCTGACTGAGCCCTCTAAGTGCAAAAACAATAAAATAATAAATAAGTACAGAATGTTACTATTCACTCACTTAATAATATTCAGCTTGGAGCTTATTACTTCAACGATCCATAGACTGGACTGGCTTTCATTAGATTTCTGGCTGTAATTCAAAGCTGTGGTTTTCATTTATAAAGTCATTTATGGTTTGAGTCTTGTGTTCTTAAAAAAATTAACTTTCAGTGGGACATAGATTCCTATGTCACTTAGGTGCTTTTGAAAATGTTACCCTGTCTTTCTTGTCAGCATTTGAGATCAGCTGCTCAAGCTGACAGAATTCTTGACTTGGGTTCAGGGGCTGAGCATTCAAATTTAAAGGTCCTTGACTCTGAGACTCAATCAGTGTGACAGAGCCCCATTTTATAATCCTAGCGCTATATCCTGAAAGTCTCTGTTCATTAAGACTTTTCCTTAGGAGGTGGTTTTGGGAGGGACCTTGAGGTTTTTAGTGGCTAGGGGGTTCTTTGACTATTATCAGTTGACACTTCACTTCCATAGTATGACTCCAACAGATAGGACTTCTGATAAGAAATTGTGTTTTATTTCCTGGTCCCAGTAACATGACCTGGGTCAGTGTAACTGTGATGGGATGAGGAGAGAAGGGGTTAAAGGTCCAGTTATTTGCATTCACTTCACCTAGGCAGTAATTAGGCAGTTACTTATCAGCCAGACTAAAGAAGGATCAGGTGATAACTCAGACACCTGGGCCTTATAGATAGGTTGAGAGAATTCAGGTAGGCAGGCAGGCACACCAAAGACTATAGCAGGCGAGAAGCCTCAGGAAGACTTAGGCTGGGCGGGAAGTTGCTCAATGCCAGAGCCAGGGCAAGGAAAGGACACCCAAGGAAGCGGTTGAGCACAGGGCCCAGAGGATAGACTGGTTCTTTGGGACTTTGAAATACAGACGGACATTTCACTATCCTTGACTCTATCTACTGGCAACAGCAGGACTTGATGCTAACTCCATTTCCTCCTCATCTGGCCAGCCTATTATCTAACCAAAGAGAGAACCTCGGACTTCACATCTGTGTAAATGCCTACTCTCTCTAAGCCAGACCTTCGGTGTAAATCAATGTGTCTTGAAGTCAATGAACTATAACAGCTTACTGAGGATCTGGCCCTTTGACTGGAAGCTGGGTGTTTGTGAACGTTTCATGTTCTCACTTCTGTTAGTGCTATTAGTTATTGAGCACCCCAAGTAGTCTAGGTGCTGCACAAACATATAATGGCTACTCCAAGGAGTATTCATTTAGAACAAAACACAAAAACCCATGGACCCAAATATGCTGTAAAAATTATTTGTCACGTACAAAAATCAAATAAGTAAAAACATGAACAATTTGTAGAGAGTTCCCAGACACAGAATGCAAATTCTGATGCATAAATTATTCACAGCAAATAGCTCAACCAACATAACTTGAAGATTTGGTATAGATACGCCTTATAGTTTGGCAGCATTATAGATAAACTGAGGCAGCTAGATCCTTTAGCCAACCCTTCCCTGATGTAATTTGTTAATTATCCCATTTCCTACAGCATGACCATGTACTCTCTTCCCTGTGAATAAAATTAGCTTTCTGTTCTCTAGACCTCTGGTTGAGACTCTTGGATTGCTATTCTCCAACTCATCTGTGCTATTTTTTTCCTTCTCACAAAGCTTCTTTCTCTTGATTTCCACTTTCTCTTTTCTTGACCCTGAGCAGACCTAGCTACTTTGATGATATTATGGGATGACAACCAAATCTGAAAATAAGAAAAAAAGCATACTGAGAAGCTAGGATATTTCTCTGCAAAGTTCAATATGTGTCATCAGTGGTCCCGATGCCAAGATCCTTGTGCAATAAACACAACTGGCATGAACTTGGATGTCTCCCAAATGCAGATGGAAATGTCAAAGAAATGATATAGGAAATCTTGTCATAAAGTGAACAATTTCAAAACACAATGCCTGACCTAGAAAAAAAAGGAACTTTCTTGGGTAAAATTAAACAAATCACATTGGTAGGTCATGGGCATGATAATAGCTGGAAAAAAGAGTTAAGGAGTAGGAAAACAACAGCAGCTATACTTGAAAACTATGAAAGTAGTCAATAAAATTAATGGAGAGAAGACTGAAACAGCCTGAAAACAAGGTAAATGACAATGACATCAGTTAATCCAGGCAAGCAACCCCACTCCATGATGCAGAAGAAGGTGAGCTGTGGGTCTTAACTTCCTAATTTTGCTAAGGTACTTTGAGAGCATCAGATGGGATGTCCTATATGACTACACAGTATATATAAATATAACCTTAGTAGAGAAAATATAAATTGACCATATCAAATATGCAGAACTTTTTTTTCTCAACTTTGTCAAACTATGGTAAATATGAAAGTAATCCTATCTTCTAGGAGTTCAGGTAATAATGAATTAGCCTTGGAGATGACATTTTAAATGTAACTAACATATAATATGAGATCATGAATGTGGCTTGAATAACAAGGATTTAAAGTTGGGACTATTCTAAACTGGCCTGAGCTGAGTCTGATGACACAGGCTAGAAGATGGTAGTTAAGTGAAATGAGAGGTCCAGATACAGGGAACAGATATTTCATTTTTATTCCCATTGAAACTACAAAACCACTGTGAAAGCTGTCATGCTGTCTAACGCAAAATCTGCTTTGTGCCTGATTAAGAAAAGCGTCAGGGCCCATGTCATGCAAATCAAAAACACGCTTCTATACATCTTACAGCTCAAATGTGGAATCAGAGCTATACATTCCCTATATCTAACTAAGTGAGATGCTCTGGCGAACATTGCAACCTTGGGTTTGATTCTCATCCCACTTACACTTCTGGAATTATAATCAATGGAATTACACTGGTGTAAAACAGTGTGAGATTAGAAGCAGGATACTAGTCTTCTGTGGAAAATGGCAAGTAAAGAGGTCTAAAAACACACACAAAAAGAGATTATACTTTTGGTTTAGGTTGATAAAGAACGGAAAAGGAAGAGATGATTGATGTCCAGGTGGTTTGAAAGATGGACATATGAAGGAAAAGGTGCTTATCAGCAAGGAAATTTTCCTTTACATTTAGGACCAAAGTTTTACAGGTGGAGGCTGAAGCTGGAGTGAAAAAAGCACATGTATTTGTACACCACCAAGGGCACTTGTTGGTGCACAAATGACAGATTGCCAAATGCAAAGACTTTGTTACATATTGACTTTATGTTCCAGCTGCTGAAAGCGTGGCCCTATCAGATACCACAGAGCTCTCAAACTCAGGCTTGCTAATCAGGAGCCTTATCCTCAGCACCACCAAGCTTCAAGGGATGATAAGGGAAGTGCTACTAATATCCCACCACTAGGAGCTACACTGTTCAGCAGGGTCAGATGACTAACAGCAGACAATTGATTGAACATCACCAGGTATACAGATTCCTTGTCCCTGGTCTGAGCAACTAGTTGCTAGGCCTGTTGTTTCCCAGACCTCTGAGCAGGGGCGGCTCTAGCTTTTTTGCTGCCCCAAGTCTATGAGGTTTGCCTGTGGGAGGTCCTCCAGTCCCGTGGATTTGGCATACCCACAGCTGAATTGCTGCCAAATCCGCGGGACCAGCAGACCTTCCTCAGGCAAGCCTCATAGACTCATAGATTTAAGGTCAGAAGGGACCATTATGATCAACTAGTCTGACCTCCTGCACAATGCAGGCCACAAAATCTCACCCACCCACTCCTGGAACAAACCCCTAACCTATGTCTGAGTTACTGAAGTCCTCAAATAGTGGTTTAAAGACCTCAAGGTGCAGAGAATCCTCCAGCAAGTGACCCGTGCCCCACGCTGCAAAGGAAGGTGAAAAACCTCCAGGGCCTCTGCCAATCTGCCCTTTGCCTTTATTTCTGTCTGTCTTTCCTAAACAGCATATAGCCTTCAATACCTGAATACTACTATTCGACCATGTTTCTGTTATCTCTATAATATCAGGTTTCAATTCCTGCACCAGTAGCTCTAGTTCCTCCATTTTGTTACCTGGGCTCCTCGTATTAGTGTACAAATATCTTAATTTTTGCGGTTTGACTTCACTGACATTCTTTGCCCAATTAGGCACAGACATTCTACCACCAGTATCACTTATTAGACTGGAATCTACACTAACCTTCCTCCTTATGTCCATTCTTCTACCCATGGCTGTATCCTTTCTTACTTTGTTTTCTTCCCTCTCAATGTTAAATTCTGGTGTGGAGATTACCTGGACATCTTCCAACCATCTCCCTCAAATTCCTAATTTAAATCTGTCTTAATCAGTTGTGCCAGCCTCCATCCTAGAAGTCTATTTCCCTCCCTTCTCAGGTGAATTCCATCCCAAGAGAACAGTCCTCTGTCCATGAATGCTTCCCAGTGGCCATACATCCCAAAGCCCTCCTTATAGCACCACTGCCTGAGCCATCTGTTGATCACCATAATCTTGTCACACCTTTGTTGCCCTTCTCTAGGAACAGGCAGAATCCCACTGAAGATCACCTGAGCCTCAATTTCCTCAGTGTCTTCCCCAGTTTGGCATAGTCTCCCTTGATATGTTCCAGCAAGAATTTAGCCGTATCATTCGTTCTCACATGAAGGACAATCAGTGGATTCTTTCCCATTCCTGTTAGGATCCTTTTCAGTCTCAGGTCCACATCCCGTATCTTAGAACACGGCAGACAGCACACCCTTCTGTTCTCTGGATCAGCTCTAGTTACAGGCCTGTCTATTCTTCTCAGTAAGGAGTACCCAATCACGCAGACCTGCCTTTTCCTGGTGATGGTGCAATTCTCTGGTCTATCCCCTGTTCCCCCTGGCTGCAGGTCCTCTCGATTTCTATTGTCCCTTGCAATCCTCTGCAACCCATCCTGTATCCTCCTTGGGTTCATATTTGGTGGTGTTGTCTCCATTGACTCTTCCCTTCTTGCTATAGGGCTATCTGGTCTTCTTACTTGCCCTCTCACCTTCAGCGACCACTTGCTGTGCTCCTTCTTCATCTTCCAACTCTGTGAACCTGTTCCTGAGCTCTGAGTTTCTCCTTCACTGGCCTGTCTTTTCCTCTGCTTGGTTCTCTTAGTCACATGTTTCCACCATCCACTTTCCTCACCCAGCAGTCTCCCCTCAGAACTCTTTGATCCTGCTTCCATCTGCAAGTTTGAGCTTTTCGCTTTAGCCTCCTCATGTCTTTTCTCCATCATCCACTCGAACCCTCTTCTAAATTCGACCAGAGTTTCCACCTGCATCTTCAGTCCTCGGATCTTTTCTTCCATCAGCTCTATCAGGCAGCACTTCATGCAGATGAAACTCTTTTCAGGTACCCCCTCCAGGATCATGTACATGCCTCAGCTTCCACATCCAGTCAAATTTATTATGTCTTTCACTGCTGCCTCTGTATCGGTCATAGCCTTCCTATCTAAAACCTGTTAGTCCAGGAAACACAAACCAAAGCAAACCACCACCACCTACAGCAAACCAAACCCCCAACAGGCACCAGAACACCCGCAGACCACTACCCACTGACTGTCGCCCTCACAGGGACCAGCAGGGTGCCCTCCACGGCTTGCCGCCCCAGGCATGCACTTGGAGCGCTGGTGCCTGGAGCTGCCGCTGTCTCTGAGACTAAGTTCCTGCTTCCTCCCATGCCTGGTTCTTTGTTCCTGCTACCTTGCCATGACCTCTGCTTTGACCTGTGGCAGAACTTCTGCCTCTGACTCAAGCTTTGACTCTAGGCATGACCACGACCCTGACTGTACTCTTTGCTCCAGCCACTAGGTCAGACAGCTCATAGGCCCTTACTGTTTTACATTACATTTTTTTCCCCAAGTTTGTTGTCTTTAGTGACCTCCTTGTTTATTATATGGAATTACTTAGATTAGATACCAAAAAATGGCACTTGTACACAGGTAGCCCAGAAAATAACTAATGAGAGCCCCAGCTCCTGGGCTATGCCCATGGCCATAGAAGGGGCAACGTTTACTTTAAGTCCCTTGGTATCTCCTTTACTAAGCCTGCCTCAGGGCCTGCTAAGCCCATGGCAAAATATACTTGCATATTCATCAGCTGCCAATAGCTCCCTAGTCTATAGGCTTCTACAGCAGCACAGAGCAGTCAGAATGTATTGTACTCTAGTCATACTCCCAACCACACCAGGAAGAACACTTCCAATTCATGGTGATGCTTCCAATGTGCCCTAGTGCCAATCAAGGAATTGATTACTCTGATATACAGATTTTATACTGGTTCTGTGGTTGTCTCCACCACCTATCTGCCCCTTTACACCAGTAGATCTGTGTAAAAGGAGTGGATCATAAGAGAGTCAGTGTCTCAAAGTGTTTATGCCTTTGAGTTGTGGTATATTATTTCTGAAAAGTTTATAAGAATTTAAGCAATTCTTTAAAAGTGTGTACAGTTTAGAAGTGTTTCTCTCATGACATTCAGCTGACATTTACAGTTTCTTTGGCATTTCATAAGATAAGTTTGAGGTCTTGAAAACTGCACAAATTACAAGATGTCACTTTAAATCTTAAAGGGTTTCCTGGTCCGGTTTGCAGAGTAAGGGGGCTCTGTAGGGAAGTATATCATCTGTGCAAAGTCTGCAATGAGCCAGCCCACAGCAAGGTGGGATAAGTTGTGCTTCTCTGCATTAGGGAGCAGCTTGTTTTCTATCTTTCTTTTATTGTTGTATTAAGGGTCTGGATTGTAAGAAATAAGTGTTATGTTGCCCATGCATCAAGAGAATTTTATGTTTTTATGTAGCTGCCCTGTATGAATGCTACATATATATGGCAAAAAAAGTTATAATGTCTGCTCAGACAAAAACCATGAAAGCAAATAATCTTTAAAAATAACTTCCAGGACACAACATTCTGACTACTATAATATTGCTCATAGTAGCAGCTGCTTTACATTAAATATCTGCAGTGAAACCCCGACCCCATTGAAGTCAATAGGAATTTTACCACTGACTTTAGTGAGAACAGGGTTTCACCTCTGATTTTGAATAAGCTTAGTTAGACATATTTAGAACTCCCAGAGCAGCCACTACCACAGCTATCACCTTATCTTGACAAGCACACACACAAAGTTTGCAGAGAACCTAGGAAAGGGGGAAACGACTTCCTTTATAAATTTCCTTCCCCAGGTTTTATTAATGTGTTACCAGGTCCAACTTCAGAACCAGGTGTAGAAACACAGGGAAGCTAAATAAGTTTATAACTCTTGGTATAGAGAAGACACAGTTACATTTTCCAGAGAATCCCACCATTCCCATTTTCTCCTTTTCCTTGCATTTTTGTCTGCTCTTGTCTCTGAATTTCTTCATCTGGGAGAAGAGTGAGAGATTATTGGTTCCTGCATGTGACCCTATATTGCTTGTAGTTTCCAATAGTTCCTCATGAATCATTCTGTTCAGTGAATGAGGAAACAACTCCCTGAGGGAAGCTTCAGAAAAGTTTTCACCTGCTGGAATTAACAGGATCACCAATTAACTTTATTGTAAATAAACAGATTATAGTCCATGTGACAGGCAATTTCTCAGTCCATTTTTTTTTATTACCATTAAGGCTATGTCCTTTATGCCAAGCAGATGTGAGAAGGAAAACTGCACAATTTTTATGAAGCCTTTCTGGTTCTCTAAGAAATCAATCAAGAGGCTAGGTCTACTGTATGGATCAGCCCAAGCATTTTAATAGGGCCCTGCTTAGCAGTTTCTAGGCATGATGGCAGAGAGATTTTGGCTGAGTCCAAATTATGATCAGGAAGTTCCTATGTAAATATAAGCAAGAGTGCTGATTCACGTTGATGCTTGACTGAGAGTGGAGGTTCAGAATGCTGTAGTGATTTCTGGCTCCTCTCCAGATTTCAGAATAGAGTCTGCCAACTTGGCAGACTGGAGAGCTCACTGTGGCAGTTTCTCATATGGGGAGAAATGGTCCAAGGAGGAGCTGTAACTCTATATAAACTGCCCAGAACTGATGACAGGGGCCTCTGCTTCAAAGAGTCTGGCCAAGAATAGAGTGAATTGTTGTCTCCTCCTAAAGACAGACAGCATATTTGCAGAATGCTCTATAAAACATCAAGTACCTGTGAAGAATCACTCCATATCTCTAGCCAAATTAGTAATGGTTAAGAGTGAAGGTTCTCTCAGGTATCAGTAACTTGTTAACAGACAGAAAATAAAGGGCAGGGATAAATGGTCAATTTTCAGAATGGAAAGAGGTAAACAGTGGTGTCTGTATTGGGACCTGTGCTATTCAAAGTATACGTAAATGAGCTGGAAAAAGGAGTAAACAATGAGATGGCAAAATCTGTGGATGACACAAAATTGTTCAAGATAGTTAAGTCCAAAGCAGACTGTGAAGAGTTTCAAAGGTATCTCAGAAAACTGCGTGACTGGGCAACAAAATGGCAGATGAAATTCAATATTCGTAAGTGCAAAGTAATACATATTGGAAAGTGATTCCAACTATACATACAAAATGGGGTCTAAATTAGCTGTTAACAATCAAGAAAGAGATCTTGGAGTCACTGTGGATAGTTCTCCGAAAACATCCACTTAATGTGCTGGGGCACTCAAAAAAGGGAACAGATGTTAGGAACCATTAGGAAAGGAATAGATAATAAAATGGAAAATATCATAATGCCACTATATAAATCTATGCAGCACCCCTACCTTGAATACAATGTGCAGTTCTGGTCACCCCCCTCTCAAGAAAGATATATTAGAATTGGAAAAATTACAGAGAAGGGCAACAAAAATGACTAAGGGCATAGAACAGCTTCCATGTGAGGAGAGATTAAAAAGACTGGGACTGTTCAGCTTGGAAAATAGACAACTAAGAAGAGATATAACAGAGGGCTATAAAATCATGACTGATATGGAGAAAGTAAATCAGGAAGTGTTACTTACTCCTTCACATAACACAAGAACCAGGGTTGCCTAATGAAATTAGTAGGCAGCAGGTTTCAAACAAACAAAAGGAAGTACTGCTTCACCTAACACACAGGCATCCTGTGGAACTCGTTTTCGGGGATGTTGTGAAGGCCACCACTATAACTGGGTTGAAAAAAAGAACTAGATAAGGATAGGTTGAAGGATAGGTCCATCAATGGCAATTAGCCAAGATAGTAAGAGATACAACCCCATGCACTGGATGTCTCTAGCCCTCTGACTGCCAGAAGCTGGGAGTGGATGACAGGGGTTGGATCATTCAGTCATTGCCTGTTCTGTTCATTCCGTCTGGGGTACCTGGCATTGACCACTATCAGAAGACAGGATGTTGGGCTAGATGGACCATTGGTTCTTATGTAATTTGACTTGACTGTATATCTAATTTATAGAATTTACTATTTGAAGAGAATGGATTTTTCATAAATGTGGGTTCATTAAATATATCAGCTTCATTATTTTTTTAAACTAAGCTCCCAACTTAAGACTCCCTTAAGAGAATGTGATTTTTAGAGGCTGAATGCTCAAGTTCCTTTAAAGTACCTTGAATACCAGGACTCTGAGGCATCCAAATCGCTTGTCACTATTTGAAAATTTATACCACAGTATTTTGCGTCTCACTTCTAATGTGAAGCTATTTTCTGGACTTGTGAAGAAATCTAAAACTTGGTGAGTTGAGCGACTCCAGTCTGACCATGTTTGCCACTCCCAACGTCTTTAGATTTTGTTTAGGGATAACAATGAAGAAAATCTCTTTAGGGTGCTTGACAGATAGCTAGACCTTCTTGGAACTTTTCATAGGAGTTGCTCTCAGACTCAAGAAAATTCTGTGATTTTGGAAGCAGGAAAATTCATATCATGTCACCATCTGATATGTTTTGTGTATACATAGTGACTCAGCAGGGCTTCTCCCCAGCTTAGCAAGCACTCACTGTAATGTCCAGTCTCCTTTAAGTAGGTTTATTTATTCAAGCATAGGCACTTAACAGACAAAACACAGTTCTTCACCTCATCCTCCGCTGCGGGGTTTCATGGCCTCCTCTTCCAGGCTCTCTGGCAATCCTGCTTCTTGTGGCTTCCTAGTCCCAGCCAGCTTCCCTTCTCAGTCAGCTCTTTTCTCTCAGCCAGTTCTCATTCAAGTAGCTCTGCTCTCTTTTCTGAAGCACTTGGCCCCTTTGTTCCAGTGACCAGTTACCTGAGTTAGCTCCACTTCTCTGTAATTCACTTCCACAGGCAAGCCTGCCCCATGACTCCTCATCTTCCTGCCCTCTGACAGGCTTTTACAGCCCCAGGTGTAGCCTTGCCCCATTTAACTAGCTCAGTTGGGCCTAGCTGTTCTGATGCAGGGAAGCTGGGTCTGGTCTCTTCACAGGAACCAGCTAACCTATGACCCATGTGCAAACATTTTTAAGCTAATACCAAGAGCCAAAACTCATGCAAGTAGTCCCGCTGACACGAGTAAGAGTTGCATGATCTGACCACAAATCCCTACTGAAATTGTCCAAACAGTTTCTGCAGTAAAATCGATTACATCTGCTATTTCATCAAGTGTTATAGAAAAACAAAAAACTAAGCACTGTATGCAATTTTACAACTTTCTATGGCAGGGGTTGGTGGGGGGAGGAGAGCAGCTTCTGCTTAGTGAAACAGCAAATGATGCAATTAATGCATTACTGTAGAGATACAGGAGGTCAAAGTTCAAAATCAATTTGCTCCATTGGTCAGTTTCTGTCTCAGTCTTACTCACATGATCAGCAGATTCTTCTGTAATAACAAGACCCTGTGGCATGTGTTATGGATCTTGTGTTTTCTTTTCTGAATTTGCAAATGTTAAGGAATTTATATTCTTGTTTTCTTAACACATATTTGTGTTTTCTAAACTTGCACTCTTTTGGAATTTATTTCTGTCTCTTGCAATTCTGGGCCACTGTGAGAATTTCACATAAATCTACAATAAATGGAGACATGTTTGGAAAACTCTTTCCAATGTTACATCATTTATCCTCCCTGAAAATTGATTTTATATCAGATGAGGAAATACAATGTTGTCATTACCACTTGCAGCATTGTAAAGATCCTTTTCCAAATGACACTAACAGATTACAATACAGAATCATTGTACAGTCAAATTGTTAATTTTCTAAATATAACATACTGTACTTGAATTCTAAATTCCTTAACATAGTATCTGATTATTCTCAGTCCCTCACTGCTATCATCAAGGTCACTCCTGTTTAGTTATCTTTTTTTCTTCCTTGATGGAAAGTTTCTTCTTTAATGTACTTTCCATTTCCCTGAAAGCCCATTGTTAGTGTTGATTTTTTTCTTAAGATGTATAAATAGTGAGAAATAAGAACCACTGGCTATAGCTGAATGAATGGCTTCTCTCTGGCTGGAGAGAAGTTGGGATGTAAAAGCAACATTCACAAGAAAATGCAAAAAACAAAATCATACAAATGTAGAAAGGTACAGTATATCCAAAGCTTTGTCTAGAAATAGGAACATAATTTTAATCCTATGGACATATTCGATAGCTTTGTTTTCAATTGGGCCATATTATATAGTGCAGCCCAGTATGTAAGAAAGGAAACGCCAGCCAACCAACCCGTCGCATATTGAGATAATCATATGTATGTCATAATGCTAAGTCTATATTTTGTATTTGTAACATTTTGTGCACTGGATTGGCCTCATAATATACATATTGGAATTTGTGAGGGGATCAGGTGTTTCCTTAGTGTATGTCAGCATGATACAGAAAAGTATAATCCAAACCATCCAACCTAAAATATAATTAACCTCAGATAGGTCTCAGAAAAGACAGGTTTTGTTATGCATATGTTTTGCTCCTTGTTGATTTTGCATGACTAAACTTGAAAAAGTAGCTTTGAGTGTAGCGTCAATGTCTGCAATATGCTGGAGGTGATATACGTAGGTGTCAGCCCATTGCCTTGTTTTTTACACTAATAGGTTGATTGATAAGTATCAATAACATTTCTTAGAAGCTCATAGGTTATTTTGCCCAATTGCTGTTGCATGGAGCACCTGGAGCACACTGGAGTTGAGACATTTAAGATTCCGTTAAGAGTGATCAAACTGGAGACTCCCTTAATACATACAATTTTACCAGACAGGTAGCATTTAATCGGTTGAGAAGACCTGGGCAAAGAGGAGCAATTTGCAGTTCTTTGTAAAAGAAGCCAGGTTCGCATTGTTGCCAGCTTCCAAACAGTGGACATTACAGATTTTCACTTACATCTTAGCTTGTAGCAAAGTCAGGATTTTAAGGAAGGATGGGACACAATGGAAAATCCTTCCTTTAGGAGCAAATGATCAGCATCTTTATTGCGCACAGCTTTCTCAGTAGCAAGCTCAAACCCTTGTATTTGCTCTCCTCGGCAATCATGTTGTTTTTCATCCAAGTGCAGGTTGCATGGACATTCTTTATGTTCCCTTTTAAAGAACAATCCTATAAATATAACTTTGGTGGCAGCAGAATATACACAACAGACAAATGTGTCCCTTCACTAAAGGTCTGATAAATTTGTGAGATTTTCTGTGACATAATTACAGCTTGGTCAGCCCCTGCTATTATGCATCACTATTTGTGATAAATAGCCCTTTGCCCTGGGTGTTTCAGCAAAGTGACTGAGAAAACTGCAGTTCTGTAAATCACCTGCTAACTAGCGCTGCAGCAAATTGTTAGGAACTCTAGGAAACTAGAGCACCAAAGCTCATGAGACATACCCAGCTCCATCCTCATTTGACTCTCTTGATGAAAAGGTAACCTCTGAAACTGACTTATGCTAAACCAGTCTATACAAGGGAGCGTATGTGCGGGGGGGTTCCGGAGTGGCAGTATGTAAAGGGGATAAAGAAGGGGAACGATGGTCAGTTCACTAATTCACTGAGCAAACCCAACCTTTCCAGTGCATGAGTCCTGAGTCAATATAGCTGCTGAGATATACACAGGGCAGTATTCAAAAGAAGCTCATTTGTGTAATGAGTTTACTGTGAATGTGATGTTAATGTATCAAGTCTGTTCTGAGACTGTTGTGAGATCAGACGACAAAGCATAGGATGATGAACAAAAACAGCAACTTCAAATATTTGTAGAGAGGAAAATTATTGCCAAATAGTGCTTTAGTTTTCTTTTTACTAAAAGCATTCACATATAGGTAGGAGGAATTTCCAATAGCAATGTCAATGTTTTTTATACAAAAAGGGCTAAGGGATATAGTTTAATGTTCTAAGCCAGCTCTGAAGAGATGAGAGGAACAGAACCTTCATCAACAGCTCCCACGGTGGAACCTTCTATGACCCAGGAGGAGTTGGGCTGAAAATTTGCTCATGAGGTAGTTAGCAGAATGGATGTTAGAGCTGGCGACCACCTAATTAGGACATTTGTCCATTTCCTGCCAGTGCAGGATTGTTTCTTACTGAACTATTTCTAGTGCAGTAATTCTCTCTGGATTCATTCTAGCTTTTAAACCACAGTCCTGAGTATGGGACAAGACAGAGACACTACAAGAGAAGCATGGAAAAGATTAAGCCACAGAAATCTCTGCTGGGGTTGCGGCTCATCCTTTCTTGTGAAAGCAATCTGCATCATCCATCCTGTGTGACGAGCCAGGATGTTGGGCCATGGCCCCATCGCCTCCCTCTTTCCTGTAGGGGTTTCCAGTCATGACAGTCCTTGCTTTCCCCAGAACATAGGGACGACTATTTTACATGGGAGAGGTTATTCTGCATTGCTTCCACTCCTGTGTGGCCATGCAAGGGGGCACTCACACTCAGCCTTTTGTGTTACTTCTGTGTATCTAATTGGCAACAGTCTTTTTTTCTATTTTCTCATTGAATGTTACTGTATATGGTGACTTTTGGCTGCTCCCTCTGTTGATCTTCCCTCTTCTCTTAAGAAAACGAAGCCTTTTTAAAAAACATACACAAAACGCAGGAATTATTGGTACTGGTCAAACAAGAAAACTCAGATTCAGCCTTTGTGCAAAGCCAGTGGAGTTGCATCCACTCACCGCAGGGCTGAATTTAGCTTGAAATGTTGAACTAGAAAACAGAACGAACATCTTCACGGTAAACATAAAAACCCCCAAACAGTCTGTGATTCTGAGTCAACTGAGGCATGTAGTATCCTCTCCCAATCTGTCATTCCTTGCATACCCACCTTCTGGGTGCACAGTTCTGCCTCTAGAAGGAGACAGCTAGGAGTGTAAGTAGTTATTGCGAGAAGTGTTGTATACAGAAGATAAGTATGTTGCTCTATATCCATGTGCATATGTAGATGGTTAATTCAAAGAGCTTCAGCCAAGCAGAGAATATCTTGCATTGTTCATAAATTGGTAGGTCCAATAAAGTTGATCCTGCTGTGCCCTACAAATGACTTCCTCAATGCAGCACTTAATAGCCAGAGGGACGTCAGCCCAAATGGAAATGAATCCTTCAGTAAGGAAAGCTGGCAGAAAGAATGGAATCTGAACTGGATGCGGAGAGAGTATGTGGAGCACGGCATCTATCTATGCCATGGAAATAACAGGAAAGCAATCAGGGAATCTTTGAACAGGAGGACCTATTAGTGTGTGTGAACAAGGAAGGAAGGAGCAGAGAGAAAAAATATGGATTATATCAGTGATCCCCAACCCTTTCGGCTGACAGGCGCCAGCCGAAGGACCACTGCGGCGGAGGAGCACCCGCCAAAATGCTGCCAAATTTCGGCAGCATTTCGGCAGCAACGCCTCTTAATGATGTCGCTTGTCGATGGCAAACAACGTCATCAAGAGGCATCCCCGCCAAAATTCAGGAGCAACACCTCTTGATGATGTCACTTATTGACGGCAAGCGGCGTCATTGAAAGGCGTCGCTGCCAAAATTAGGGAGTGATGCCTCTCGATGACATCACTTGTCGACAACAAGCGGCATCATCGAGAGGCGTCCCAACTGAAATGCCACTGAAATTTGGCGGCATTTCGACAGGTGCTCTCCCGGGGGCCAAGACTCAGGTGCATTAAAATGCCTCCGTGGGCACCATGGCTCCTGCGGGCACTGCATTGGGGACCACTGGATTATATAAACTGTTAGTAAATGCGTGAGAGGGAGAGAAGTCACCAAGGAGTCTGTGAATGAGAGAAAATAGCAGAGGCATGATGAAAAACATCAGCAGTGTTGCCAAATCTCCAGATATCTGGAGCTTTTCTCTTTCTGGAGTCATGTGAATACATGAGAATCTCAGCTTTCGTTTTAAAAAAGAAGTTTCTAGCCTTCAGCGTTCTGGGAAAAAATCTTGACAATGTGACATGAAAAAGCACCTAGCACTTGTTATTTTTTCCAGATATCATGATGTTTAAACAGCAGAGAATCCTGTGGCACCTTATAGACTAACAGACGTTTTGGAGCATGAACTTTCGTGGGTGAATACCCACTTCGTGAGATGCATGCATCTGACGAAGTGGGTATTCACCCACGAAAGTTCATGCTCCAAAACGTCTGTTAGTTTATAAGGTGCCACAGGATTCTCTGCTGCTTTTACAGATCCAGACTAACACGGCTACCCCTCTGATACATGATGTTTAAAGTGATCTCACAAATTGTAAAGGCTTGGGGTTGGCTATCAAAGAAGTGTGGCTGGGAGGAGAGTGGTAGAAGGAGCAAGGTGGGCCTCAGAGTGGGTAGGTCAAATTTTCAAAGGTCTCAACCTGGTTTCTAAAATTATGCCTGCAATTTGTTATACCCAAGCTCCTGTATTTACATAAGAAACTGGAGTGTACCATTACAGTTACAGCCTTAGGCACCACTTTGGCAAAGTAGCCTCTTGGTATATCTACACAGCTACTTGCAGCCTGAGGCAGTGAGCCTCTGAGTCCCAGTCAACAGATTCAGGCTTGCAAGGCTTGTGTTACCATGCTAAAAATAGCTGTGTAGAGAGCTCTTTTAAGTTGCAGAAACTCTTCCACACAACTTTGCTGCAAACAGCATATGCAAGCTGTCTGAGGTAACTGCACACCACTGGGAACATTTCATCCAGAACTTGCAATGCATTTACTTAGGTAATTTACAGCATGTGTACAAGATATCTGCAATTTATTTCCCTCCTGAATTTTCAGAATATATTCTGCAAGAGACCTTGCAAAATGATGTAATTCACCCTGTACTGTCCTGTAAATATTTTTGAAAATAACTTTAACCTGTAGATTGCAATCCATATGCCTATTATTTGCTGAAGATATTTTTCACATTGGTTTGGAAATAAAGACATAGGAAATAATGCACACCACATGTTTGTTTAAAAGGTATAAATGCAGAAGAACCACAGTTCCCTGATAACAAAACTAGCAATACTATTATTTAATGCCACCACTGGCACACTCTTATCATCTAAATAAATTGTAAAGCCATGTTCAAAACTATTGTTGAACCAATAAGATGTACAGCATGCATAGTACACATGGGATTGGCAGAATTTGGTTTGTTATATATAATTTTGATAGATAATAGTGACGTTTATTTTGAAGTATTTTTATTTTTATTGATTTTACATTATCACAGTTGTAAGGAGTCAGACAATGGGGGAGTTAGAGAATAATAATTTAATGACAGGATACACTGAGATTCAGAAAGTTAAAGTTTTATAACTGTTACATCAACAATTGTCAACATCACCTGCTAAACTATGCTAAGTAAATATACTTAAATCAAACTCTAACATGTTCTCAAGCAGCATTTTTCTCACTTTGCCGATCTGTACATTTTGCTTATTATCAGTTGAAATATTTGTTGTTGGTTTGTGTATGTATGATTAAATTGATATTTATTGACATTTACTGATAAAAATTGAATCCTTCCAAGTTTAAATATACAGCAGTATCACAAACCTTTCTAGTTTGAACCCCCTGAAAGAGATTGCTTTGGTTACGTCTGTAAAAAGCAGTGGAGAATCTAATAGTAACTCAGATATGGGAGGGACTAATGATAGATTTGAACACAAGGAATGAACCTGTTGGGAAGGTAAATTATTAATGTAAGTTGATTATTATTTCTCCAACAGTTATAGGTTAAAAAATTTCCACTCCATCCTGGACCTCTGAAGCTAGAACCTATCCCATGCTTCAAATCTTTTTTTTTCCATCATGGGCACAGCTGCCAATTTTGAGTAAATTCTACCCTGAACAACTTAATTTTTAAATTTTATGGCTGTTAAAAAAATTAGGAACTGTTTAAGGTTCTCATTTCAGTGCGAAAATGTTTTATTGTTCTCTGCTAGATGTTAAAATGGATTGAGGCTGTGGATAAATCAGTACAGAAATCACAAAAGCAATTATATCTAACACAACATTCTTGTTGGTGATTAGCACCTGGTAAGGATGACTTTAACGAAACACTTCCTTTTAAATGGTTTAATATACACACACAGTAGAAAACATGATTTCTTAAAAAAATATTGGTTCTTTTTTATTGATCTAATCAAGACATCTTCAGTCATTTTGAATTTTTCCTCTTCCAACAGGGGCTTCAGATTAACAGGGCTGGTTGGGTGCTAGACTTTGAGAAGTGTCTATAGTCATATGACTCCCCAGAGATATGCCAAGCAGATCTTATCAGCTACTTCATATATGTTGCATTGTCCCATAGCTATAAAATAAAATACCATTGTATTTAAAAAAAATTAGAGAATCAGGAAGAAAAGAGAGAAAAAAACCTGTTGAGAAGGTTCTTCGCAAGAAAATTGAAGCACTAAGGAATGGCATGCAAAGAAAAATGCAAGTTCACACACCAAAGTTAGAGGATTTGAGATTAATTGAAATCCTCAAGTGGTGCATGGTAAGCGACTGCCTATTTAGAGCCAATAGATAGGTTTCCGTGAGGTTAAGGAAGCGAAAAATCCCATACGAAGCTAGTGAGATGTTAAATTCTAATTAGAAGTGTTAATTAAAAAAAAAACATTTCCAATTTCATCAGTGAGAGTGCTTTTGTTGTTCTGATTCTCTTTGCTACAGTGAATCCTAAGTATCCCAACTCATTTTGTCCCAATATTATTTACCACTTCTATAGAGTATATAAAAAAGTAGACTCTGACTATAGGAGCATGGATTATTATAGCAGCATCTGCTGCTGCCTCTGTGATAAGAGGACTGTCAGCATTTCTACTGTATCTTCCTATTTTCCTGGGCTTAAAACTTGGTCATAAAAATTCATGCTGGGCTGAAACTTTAGCATACAAGGTCTCAGACTGTAAACAAATGATCTATAAATCTTTACACACACAAATTGGCTTGGACATTTAAAATTTATGAGAGCAAAAAGTAGCAGTTTCCTCCAACTTTTAGATGTTTCCTTTTGCATTGCTGTAACTCAAACACAGCATCATTATTTAACTTGATGTTTTGCAGGCCATTAGTCCATAGTGTGAAGTGAACACCTTGTTTGTTTGTAGCCAGATTGATATAGATACAGGATCAGTTCATTGGAAGCAGTGGCTGCTCAGCACCTCCAAACATCAAGTCAATGTTCTTTAATGTTGTATATGAACATTTGTTAGTACACATGCAGAGAAACTCTCCATCTAATTGTGGGAGGGCCAGATTGCAGAGGCCAGGCAAACAGACTTGCAGTGCAGAAGGGATGTAAGAGCAACCAGATAGGGTCATAGCCTTTGTGCTCTGAGAGTGCAGGGACTGCTCCTTTCCTAATCCCTAGGAGAGCTCTACGCACTCCTGCAATATCAGTAACATATAAATAATAACAATCCATCGTGCCCCATAGCAGGGCAGGCATGGTCCAGGGCACAGGCAAGGCCATGCCTCTGTTCTCCTTTTCCCTGGCCAGAGGTGCTGGCCTGCCAAACAGGGAATAATAAGTTTTAATACAAAATGGGGATGCTGTAGTGGGTGCCCAACCCTCTATGTGCCTGGGAATTCCATGGCCATTTTTTCTCTCTTTGTCTACTGTAGTATGGTGCAGCTTTCTCCTTTCCACTCTGCAGTGAGGAGTTTTACCTAATAGGCACCACTGCGGCCTTAATTTGCAAATCCATACTAACAGTTCTACAGTACATCTCAATACTACATATCAATATGCTAATACAGAAAGGCTCCATAAGTGTTATCGTCAACTATCTTCTCTGTGTTATGATACTAAAGAAACCATTTGACTAAAGTATTGATTTTATTAAAAAGAAAGGCTAAATATTGATTTCATGCTATTTGGCTCCACTACATAGACAGTGTATTTTAAACATTGAAAACTTATTTACTCAGTTAAATTATTCAAGCTTCTTTGAAGTTTTTACAACAGAGAGAATATATATTTCAAAAATTATCTTAACAGATAGTTCTGAAGCATGAGCTGTTACCATCTAACATATTGACTCGGACGTTCCAAAATTAACTTCAGAAAAGACATTTTAAAAGTAAGGCTGTGATTGAAATCTAGAAAAGAAGGACAGTCAGAACTTAGGTTGAGACTCCAGTTTATCTTTTTCTCTTGAGCCTGTGTAGTTTAGGAGTTCACAGACAATGGGTGGTTTTACAATGTACGGTAGCACAGACAGAAGCAAATATTATCATTAATCCTGAGTTTCCTTGTTTTTAAGGGTTAACTTTTTTTTAATTTTGTGTGGTATAGTTTTGTGTATATAATAATTTAATAAATTAGAGCTAGTTTCTGATGTCATTAGAACACTATGGCAAATACATGGCCAATTCTCTTTAGACAGGCTAAGATCAAGCTCTGTATTCCATTTTATTCTGGAGAGAAAAGTTGTTAGGGAGGATTTTGTTATATAGATTTGTTAATATTGAGTAAAACAGAGTGTATCCTAGTTGTCTCCCCCATGACCTGACCACCACCTTTTCTTCAACGTTCTTGTGGATCATGGATTGCAGCATTTTCGCTCATGTTTTCAGTTGCTCTGAGGATCCCTCTTTTTCAGTAGAAGAGATTAGAAAGCTGCATCCTTTGAACAGAAAGCAGCTTCTGTTTTGGCAAGATTGTTGGCCTGTGTCACGCATTCTACTCTGAAGTGCTGAAATGGAAGAATGCCACTCTTAGGCCTTTTTCCCTGCTCCCAAGCCTTAAGGCTCCAGGCAAAGCTCCATGAGGCACTCTTTTTTTCTTTAACCCTTAAGAATGCTGTGCCAGATTCAAGCAGTGTTGCCAGCTCTCATGATTTTCTCACGAGTCTTGCAATATTTCTTAAAGTTTTTCTTCAAGATCCAGCTTCTGTAGTCCTGTGATTACACTAGAGTCTCCTCGCCCTGTCTTCCCCCACCTAAAAAAAAAAAAGAGAAGAGTTTCTAGCCCTGATGGCTGTGAAGAAAAGCTTGAAAAGGTGACGCCTAAAGACCCAAATCAGAAATGAAATCTTGTGATTTTTAAGCCAACTTCCTGGTTTTTGAAAGCTTGGTGTTGGTAATGTTTGGACTGTCGTGACTGCAGTAAAACCCATCAGATTGGATGTGGAGCTTGCCTCTCACAAAATTAGTCACAGGGCCTGACTCCAAGCCACATGGATCTACTGGGATCCATTCTCATGGAGGCCCTGTGCTCCCATGGCAGCTTTCAGCTCTCAGCACTCCTTCCTTCCTGGCCACTGATACCCCAGTACTGCCTTTAAAGAAGCAGGACTCCATAGGAAAGGAAACGCAGCAGTGCAGCAGACTGTATTACTTTTCCCAGGTCAGTTCCGTGGGGATGTTGGGAGGATGATATATGTCTCTCTGCCATACTCAGTACAGGACTAGGGTGACCAGACCGCAAATGTGAAAAATCAGGACAGGGGGTGGGGGGTAATAGGAGCCTATATAAGAAAAAGACCCAAAAATCGGGACTGCCCCTATAAAATGGGACATCTGGTCACCCTATACAGACTGCCCGCTCCATTTTCAATCATTCTCTCCTTACAGATCTCCATAAGGTGTTGGGAAGGGGAGAACTCTTCCAAAGAGGCAGCTGATGAACCCCGTTTTCCTGCCAAAGTGTTATTTCCTACATGGAGCGTCTCCTGCACATGCAGCTTTTGGGAGCATGATTTGGGCCTTTATTATAAAAGGTCTGGGTCCAGCAACTGATTTGGATTTTCTGGTTGAGATCCTGTGAGCATGCTCAGTTACCACGTGGTAGGTAACTTATTATGGTATTGTATTTCACTAAACATATCTCCCAGAAGGACGGCCTTTTCAGGGGATCCTATCCCCATCCTAGTATCAGCTTTCCGAGCCATCTATATTATTTAACAGTTTATTTCTCTATGACGCAATGAGTGCTATCTAGTCAAAGCGTTTAAGTCATCCTACATGTCATCTAGTCTTTGCCTTTACTTACACAATGTTACAACAGCTGTCAACTTTTCAATACAGCCCCATTTTCCTTGAGAGGTGCCTTCTCTTCCCTCAGATATAGAAAGAAAAACTCTCATAGAAATTGTTTTAAAGAGCAGAGTTCAATAGCACACAGATATTAGGCTTTACAGTATGTTCACTATTTTGATGTGATGCAGAGGTCAATAATCTGACAGAGTTTATTCTTGTCTACCTGTGCAGCGTCTCTGACCTTGATCTGATCTCTCTGGTCCCATGCTACCAAGCAATATTTAGACATAAAAATGTGCCCACTTCTTTTTAAAGGAATCTTCTACACAATATTCCAGAAAAATGCATTCTGTACCTCTGTAGTGCAGAGAGGACAAATAATTTACAGGAGAAAAATGGATTGTTGGGAAAGGACCTTGATTTTTTACTCTCTTGGATACTGTTTTCATGAATGATGCATTCATTATTATAGTCTATTGGTGTGAAGTGGTATATAAACCTTACACTAGTGATGGAGTTAAAAAGTTGCTGTGGCCAAGGCTGGTCCTGCCCCTCTGGCCCTGCCAGGTGGAATAAGGATGTTGCAAACAGCTCTAGGAGACAGCAGACAATGGCTCTAAAGCTCCCAAAAGAGACTCCTGAAAGCTTTCAGGGGAACTGCCTTCAAGAAGGCCATCCACCAGTCCCTTCTTTCTGCAACCTCCCCATGTCTACAAGGAGACAACAGACTGTGCTATACCATCCATATAGAATAGATTCAGCAAGCCCCAGGGTGAGCTATTAGGCAATTGCTGCCACTACCCTCTACCTCTTTTGGGGTTAGGGAATCTGGGTCTATCCTTAGAGGGGTAGGAGAGTGGGAGCCAGGAGGCCCAGCTCCTTCAAACTCAGAGCTGTTTGACTCTTTTTGTATCCCAGATTCCCCTGCTTAGGTAGATGGAGGTGTCCTAAGGATTTTTCAGTAGGCGTGCCTGGGAGCAGGCCAAGAACTATGACAAGTTGTGGAGAATACAGGCAAGAGATCATCCATGAGGTAAGAGGACTCATAGACTCATAGACTCATAGGTCAGAAGGGACCAATATGATCATCTAGTCTGATCTCCTGCACAAGGCAGGCCACAAAACCCTACCCATACACATTTATAACAACCCCGAACCCATGACTGAGTTATTGAAATCGTCAAAATTGTGATTTGAAGACCTCAAGCTGCAGAGAATCCACCAGCAAGCGACCCATGCCCCACGCTGCAGAGGAAGGCGAAAAACCTCCAGGGCCTCTGCCAATCCGCCCTGGAGGAAAATTCCTTCCCGACCCCAAATATGGCGATCAGCTAAACCCTGAGCATGTGGGCAAGACTCACCAGCCAGCACCCAAGAAAGAATTCTCTGCAGTAACTCAGTTCCCATCCCATCCAACATCCCCTCACAGACCATTGAGCAGACTTATCTGCTGATAATCCAAGATCAATTGCCCAAATTAAACTATCCCATCATAACATCCCCTCCATATACTTATCAAGCTTAGTCTTAAAGCCAGATAAGTCTTTTGCCCCCACTACTTCCCTCGGAAGGCCGTTCCAGAACTTCACTCCCCTAATGGTTAGAAACCTTCGTCTAATTTCAAGTCTAAACTTCCTAATATCCAGTTTGTACCCATTCGTCCTCGTGCCTACATTAGTACTAAACTTAAATAATTCCTCTCCCTCCCTAACGTTAATCCCCCTGATATATTTATATAGAGCAAGCATATCCCCCCGGAGCCTTCTTTTGGCCAGGCTAAACAAGCCAAGCTCTTTGAGTCTCCTTTCATAAGGCAGATTTTCCATTCCTCGGATCATCCTAGTAGCCCGTCTCTGAACCTGTTCCAGTTTGAATTCATCCTTCTTAAACATGGGACACCAGAACTGCACACAATATTCCAGGTGGGGTCTCACCAGCGCCGTATATAACGGCACTAACACCTCCTTCTCCTTGCTGGAAATACCTCGCCGGATGCATCCTAAAACCGCATTTGCTTTTTTAACAGCCATATCACATTGGCGGCTCATAGTCATCCCGCTATCAACCAATACCCCAAGGTCCTTCTCCTCCTCCGTCGTTTCCAACTGATGCGTCCCCAACGTATATCTAAAATTCTTATTATTAATCCCTAAGTGCAGGACCTGAGGGGGAAGAGACAATGGTTACTCTCTCTATGTGCCCCCCGTTCACTAGCCCAGTATGAGGCTGTTCAAGATAGGGGAAGCCTGCCTTGCAACTTTATGAAGTTATGAAGTCAGCATTGGCTACAAGGAAATAAAAGGTAAAACACAACACCTAACTTAACAAGGTATGTGAATACAAAGCAAAGGTCTCTCTCACCATGTGTTACAGCAGTCTTGCTGTCTGAACCTCTTTCAGTCAGGATCTCTTCCCTCACCCAGTGCTGCTTCTTTTGTCCTTCAGGTGTTGATGATGTTGCAGGGAGAGAAAGGGGAAGAGATAATTTGGGGTGTTTGTTCTCTCTTATAGCCGTTTCTCTTGTGCAAGATTCAGCTCCAGATGATGTTAAGGAGACAGAAAGTCTGTGTGGACAGGAACCTCAAATTGCTTCGTTGTCAAAATGGAGATTTTTTGCCCATACCTTCTCTCCTGCTGAAGAGTGGCCACTTAATCAGGTGATGATCCATTTGATCTCATTGGCACCTGGCACATTGGCTAACCTTTTGTCTCTGGGGAACTGGTTTGTGACTGCCCTCCAAAACATGTTGGGACATGTCCCAGTAATATCAGAAAGTAGAATCTTATAACTTTATATACGATACCTGTATTGCCAGGCACATTTTACCAGGACAATAATGATCAGCAAATCACAAGTTTTCCAATGATACCTCACAAGACATACTTTGTACAAGCTTTACCATAATCCTCTAAAAGGGGTGACTGACTGACAGTCACAGCTTAGAAGGCCTTATTTTTGCCTTCAGGCCTGGAAATTTCATTTTACAATATACAGTGCTGATACGACAGGTTAGCTGCAGTCTTTTCCTTCTCCCTGATGATTCTGATCATAGAAATACAATTCATTCTCTAACAAAATTACTATATTTTTCTAGAGTGCAGATAAGGTAGGAATCAAACAAATATTTTATTAGTTGTCTGCAAACCCTAAGACATCAATATTGATCTCTGGGGACTTTCTTTCAATTTTTATTTGGATGTAATTTCAGTTATTTAGCACAAACAAAACCATTTTGTTTTAGTTCTTATCAACATCGGTGCCTCTCTTTGCAAACCTCTTGAATCAGCATTTCTGCCTCAGTGATTACAGATACTCTTGATAGGAAATGCTGTGACTGCTATTCCTATGTGGGCATCTTATTTCCTGTGCCACTCATTCCTAAGTGCTGAATCAGAGGAAACAGCCTTTTGACATAGACAGTTCTGACCTCATCACTATGCTTCTGCCCTCCCTTAAGACTGCTTATTTTTGATACCAAAAGCAAGAGAATCTTTACACATAAAAAAGAGAATCAATCTGTGTTAAATAAAACAGACTCAGCTGGCAGAAGTTAGGGAACTTAATTTTTCCAACCTAAGGCCAGCCTAAAAGGTCCCAGTCTTAGGACCCCAGTTTCAAGGGCCTGCATTGAGTTCCCTCTAGGTGTTGCTTATTCATTCTGTCACATTGGCAGATGAGTGATGGACCCCATTCTTGCATTACTGACTCTCCTATAATCAAGACCTATACCCCATCATATACAATCTACACAGAAACAGGAGTCTACACACCATCTCCTGCATCAACTTACAATCAAAATGGATCCCATGGGAATTCTACAAGCAAATAAATGACAGAAAGTGACCAAAGTGGCATGTAGAAGGAGGCTAGTTATAATGAGACAAAGTGGAGGAGCAATTAAAGATATTATGATCCTTTCCACTTATAGAGCACCTTTCAGCCAAGGATTTCACTATGTTATAGCCATTTATTCATTAAAGTTCACAATCCCCCTGCATTATCAGCAACAGTGTTGAACTATTGTAGCAGAGACAAATTGTCTCTACGAAAGATTCTGTCTTACTAAAATAAATGTATTTATACTTTTATTATATTAAAATAGGAGGGGAAAAATAAGAATTGTCTGAAATAACGTCACTCAAGCTGCAGTCTGTGAAACATGAAATCTTTGGTATGTTTTTCACATAAAACACTATTCTAAATGCGAGTGGATCTGTAACCTCAGAGATTAATAAAAAAAAAATCCCATTCTTTTGGTTTGTTTGTTGTGGTTGCTTTTATTCAGGTGATGAAAATAGAACAAAGCAGACTATGTTCAAACAGCAGTTATTCAGTAGTCTTTACAGATATTGTCTGAATCTAATTGGATTTTAATGAAATGATATTTCCTTTGTGATAAGTACATAAAAATTATGTTTTTAATTAACATCACAAGGTATAAGCTATAGATACCAACCCTCAACTGAAATAATATTACTTTAATGTTTGCTTCATTAAAAAAGGACAGAAGTAATAACAACGTAGCAAGAAACGTGTGTAAACTAACCGGACAATGATTAGTGCTGGCCCCTTTTCATCCCAAGGAGCTGAGTAATTTTCATGATGTCTTTTTCATTTCCTACTGCTTGGTTCACTGGTTGTGTTTAGCTGTAAAAGAGTTTCAGGGTTTATTTATAAGCTTGGAAATTCATTTTGGGGCGGGGGGGTTAGAAATGAAATATCAATATGCTAGAAAATATAAAGTACACTAGGTTTTTCAAGGAGGTTTTAATTCTAGCTGGTACAATTAAAAATGATTGTGTGGTGGCGGGGAGGGAGGGCACGGGGATTAAAGCAAAAACCCATCTGGGGCACTGACGTCCAAGCACAATTAACCCTTGAGGGATCATATTGTTTAGCAGTTATCCCTCTGGCCAATTAAAGAAGGGCATTGATGGACTCTAAAGGGAGTTCTAGCTTGTCCAGAAGGAATGTGATATGTCTCCATCCTCCAAGCAGCCAGTCAAGAAAGGCATCATGGGAAAAATATCACAGAAGAACAAGGACCTCCAGGGATTTCTTTGAGGAACAGAATGTAGCTCTATCTGCCAGACCTCACCTAAAGGACACGATGTGACCCACATGTGAAATATAGTGATGCTCATGTCATCGTTTTCAATTTTTTAATAAATATCAAAATGTCAGTTGCAGTTAAAAATTGTGGAGGTTATAGAATTGAAAACAAAAACTGTGAAAGTCAGAGAAACAGCAAAGAGAATGGAACGATTCTTGCCTGCCCTCCATGCACATGAAAAGATTACCACACTGTGGGTAATAGCACAGCACAAGAGGAAGTAGCCTCCACTGAGTCATTGCTCCTGTCCTGTGTGGGTGATCTGGGAGGAAGCAGGCAGCAGAAAAGCCCTCCAAGCCAGCCAGTGAAGCCAAGACCATTAGCAGAATATTTCCCCCCTGCACCAAGGATGGAGCCTGAGAGGAAAAAGTAACTGTCAGTCACTTCTGCTTCTGAGTCAGTATATAACTACACAGTGCCCCTTACTACAGGCTGAGAGTAAGTGCACTGTATACAATACAGGCGTGCACAAAAATTGTTCTCTGAGAACTATGCTATATACAAGCAGACAAGTGAACAAAGAGCAAATGCTCTTTGATTCATAGATTTTAAGGCATGATGGGTTGTTTGTATTTATGAGGTACCCATTCCGGCAAAGAATTGTAAATGAGACCTTTCCATCCAATAGAAGTTAGTCTAAGTAGAACTGAATGAGAGTCTGCTCTTAATCATTTAACCTGTGTGTGAAAGGTTAGAACGAAAGTATCTAATGTACTATATTAAGGCCTGATTGTGATGCCGTTACTCACATTGAGTGTCACATCGACTTCAGTGGGATTTGTTGTGGTGTGTTCAGTGTAGGTAAGGGTATCACAATCTGGCCCTGTATAATTAAGGGTCACCATTGTTATCAGAGGAATCAACAGCATATGGTCACTTACCCAAGTAATAACACAACACAAACCTTCTTAGCTCAGATAAGATTAGGCCATCTTCTTTCAAGAGGGCCTCCATTTGGAGCTCACCGTGACTCCTATAATTTATTCATACCACAATGCACTTTTCATAAAGCATTTGCAGTATCATTATTTGAGTTTGTTATACTGCAGCGTTAGCTTAAACATTTTATAAACTGCTGTGCAGGTGTCAAGTTTATTAAGCAAAGGAAGATTATTGTTGCAGGAAAAGAACATTGGACTGCATTCACCAGGAGCTTAGTACAATTCTAGATTATGTAGAGGATCAACTCTTAGGACAAATAAGAAGGGCTGCTGATCGTCATTACTCAAACTACAAAAACCACAAGTGCAGGACTCCAGAGTTAAGGAAATCAATGTCCTGCATGTGCTCAGAGTGTTATTTTTTGAATGGCTCCAATGAAATAGCAACATTCAGATTGATTTTCAAATACTTAAAATATCAGGGATATTTTGGGATTAGTCTTAGTTTTGCCCAGTTGTAGAGAAAAGGACAGATTTGACCCCATATCTGCAATCAGAAACATATAGGTGGACTCCCTGAGCCAATGCAGAGCCCAATATATATATGGGTCTGCCAAGATCTGATTGTAAGAGCAGTGCCACGTATTCTAATCTTCAACCTCTGTAACTGAAGAGTTGCTTATAGCAGGGTTTTGATTCTGATTGATTTCAGTATTCTTAGTTTTCATAATTTAAATCCAAATTTCTTCAAACAAGGCCAAGCTCACACACTGCACTTAATACTATATACATGTTAAGTCTGAGGATTTAAAAGAAAAGCATTTTTGAGCTAGCCAAAGGCATTTAATACATTTTGAAACATACTAAAATTGTCTTACCTGAAAAGTGCACTCTACCTCATTTTAAGCTGTAAACTCTTTGGGACAGGGACTGTGTCTTCATATAGGTTTTATATCACAGTACAGTGGGGCCTGCTCTTGATTGGGATGACAAGGTGCTATTGCAGCATTGTCAATAAAATAAATAAAAAAATAATGTTAATGTAATTGAAAAATAAAATCAAACTGACGTTTCACAAACTTTACAAAGAAAAGGTAATGAGATGAAATCAAATAGCAGAAATTGCAGCCCTCAAGGAAATCTGTAAGTGATTGAGAATCAAAATGCCTTTTCACTAATTCCATGATGATATATTAATAAGTGTATTGGCATGGTGTATAATAATGAGCTACACTGTGTAGTTAGAAATATTGTATCCCTGTGGTCTTATTTAAAATATGAAGTGGGATAATCCCTGAAGCAGTGTTGGTTCACAACTTCTTGTTCTTGACAATTAATATAGTGCATATGCTAAATCTTTCCAGCAGTGCAGAGCCCTTTCAGTATAAAGGAAGATGGTTGTGTGCAAGTGAAATATTGGCGAATAAAGCCTTTCTTATGAAAAAATTAGGGGCTTAGGAGTCAATCATTTGGCCTTGGAAACATTCACTCTGCAGCTCAACTGAGTTTGATCTGTAGACATAGCAAGTAGATGGGCACTGATAAGGAAGCCAAAATTAGATAACTGCTTAAAGGCAGTGAAGAAGTCAGGCCAGCGCTTCTACAAATTAAATTAAATAGCTAGGAGCGTCACCTTAAGATTTAAAAGACAGAAGCCTAATTTGTATATAGCTGTTTTCTCTAATAAAATTTTAATCTATTATGAATACTCATTGCTGTTTTGACAACAGTTTCAGAAATCAGTTCTTAGCAGCATTATAGAGCCACCGCACTTAGTATGAGGCACAGAACTGCAAAAGAACGACCATGGTTAATAAAGCTTCTTCAAAGCTCTGAAATATTATATCCTAGAAAGTGATCAGAAATCAAGGAAAACATTCATCCTTACAAGAGCTATTTATTGAAATGTATCTTGGTGCTGTGACTGTGGATGTCACAAAGATACCTTTAGAGATTGGCTAACCTAGTCTGGAAGTAGGAATGGTTAAAACACAGTCAGGTTTTCCATTTCAAAATGTTGCTTATTAGGATTGTACAACTTGTCAACTGGGTATTTGGGTAAAGGGAGCATATTTTCAGAATACAAAAGGGATGAGAGTGGTCAGAAAATTAAGGCAGCAAAATAGTCATACAAAAGGCAAAAGTACTTCAAAAATAAAACACTGTGCACTGGGACTGCTATTCCCAGGCTGCAACTAAGAGCCAGATGCACATGTTTCTTGGAGTGGAGGACCACTTCCAACACCTGAAACGCATTCAGATACTATCATGAAACACTGCGCAAGTGACCTTAACATTCATTCTGAGCCAAAGAACAGCTCTGATTGTGTCTCCTCTCATAAGACTTTTCTCTTCTTTCCAAACATTGTTCTTCATACTGAACGCTTATTCCATTGGACTGTTTGTTCCTGGTTAATACCAAGCAAATTTTATGTGGCATTGTAATACATCTTGAACAAACATTTTATAAACCAAATGTCAGATTCTCTGACTATAAATAAACTGAATGTCACATGAAAAATGAAGACATGGAAGGTGACCTGAAAGAAGGGGGATATCAGGCAACATATGAAAAAAAAAAAAGACAGTCATATGATTTATTTATGGAAATATTTATTTATTGAAAATGTTGTTGAATCCCAAAAGCTTCCCAAATTTTAGCAAATGGAATGAAAATTTGCACCAGAATAACTACATCTATGTACTTAATTACACTAACACAAATTTCTCTTTTCTAAACAAGCCCTCAGACTGTAGTCATGATACTGCTCATTAGAAGAGTTCATATTACTTGGGCATTCCTGGTAGTTGTCCTGATTCCTTGGTCTTTCCAGAAATTGCCAAATTTAAGATTTGAAAGAACGAGAGATTTTTTTTTCCCTGTCTTGTCATTTCAAAAGGTTTCAGTAGTGTTTTTTGCCAGATCAAGATGCTCAAGTCATATTTGATTAAGGTAAGAATAATCAAGGAAGTAAATTTCCTGGCCAACCCCAATCATTAAAAAACAGAAACGATACCACCAAATTTGTACCACCCCTCATGGTTTGCAATCACAGTGCCTGCCAATGTAAAGTAATTACAAACGTGGCTATCCAATCATAATTCTTCAGTATTGATGGACAGTGTATTGCCACTAGTGTACAATCTTGCTGTTTATTTTTTCTGCATTTTGTTAGAAAGCATACAAAATGCTGACACACAGATGAGAGAGTATGCTAAATTTTTCATCTGTAGCAGTGCTGGTCAATCCTCTGAATCTAATTGACTGATAGAGTGTGAATTATTATTTCAGCATAAGTATCTGCATATTAATAACACTTAACAATGCTACTTTAGAGCATCAGTGATAGCAGATAATGGACTGTAGATTATGAATAACCATTGGCAAGCCTCAAGTGTTCAATGGCATGGCGTATTCTAACAGGTTCAGCTGGTTTTCAATCAGTTTTGACTGCCTGCAAGTATAATACCTTTCTCAGTAGGTGTCAGAGTTTGCAGCTCTCTGCCATGAACCTGGACAAGTTTTGAGACAGATTGTTGTCACTCAGTTTGTCTTAAAAGATGCTAGTAAACAATTGTCAAGGAACTAGTCTCTAGTATCCCTAAGAAAAATGTGTTGTGAATGTGCCAATCACTTTGATTACTCAGATTCACTGAATAGCTTTTGTTACTCTGAACTTTGTTGATGTCATTGTTAAGGTTATGCGTTTCTTAAGATATTTTCATAAGGACCAATCTCTTTTTAACCATATTGTCTGCTTAATTCTGCAGACTTCAAACATTCACTTCACTACTGTATCTTTGACTTCACTTCACAATAATTGTGTAAACCTTTCTAAACAGCACATTATAAAAAAAAATAAATTAATTAGCATGTTTTACGTGACATAGAATAAGATCAAATTAAATGCATATTGCATGTTGATGAAAAATCCAACTTACACTACATTGCAATAAGATTCCATTCTGACTGTGAGTTGATGTTCTGAGTGAAGGGTACAGCTTAACACTGGCTGTATGATTTGGTTTTTGACTGAAAATTTACAAACTCTAATAGATGCATTTCTAGAACTGGAATAATAAGTATGTGTCAGCTAAGGAATTTAACAGTAATAATGTCATTAAGAGTAGCAATGCTGTGAAGCACATCTGCCTGAGCAGGCATTGTGCAGAGCTGAGGAAGCAGAAAGTGGGATATATCTGCTGGAAAACATAGTGGTGGTTTTAAGCTTTATTGGCTAGACAATTGGTGATTAAATGATGTACGCTTGTGTAGGAGGAAGAAATGCTGCTCCTTTTCATCAATGTAAAAGCTGTGTTTCCTATATTCCTGTGTTTTGAAATGTATGGATGGTCAAATTCAACCAGTTCTTTCCTAGATTCATTCATAGATTCTGAGGCCAGAAGGAACCATTGTGATCATATAGTCTGACCTCGTGTATAACACAGGCCATAGAACTTCCCCCAAGATAATTCCATTCAAATGTAGAGTTTGTATAAAAGAAAAATATAAAGAAGTAAATAATAATAATAAATAATAGCTAAATCTGGCAATATACTTTAAAGTATAATGCCTTTATTTTTCAAGATGCTTTAAAAAGGAACTTCAGCTGTGATTCTTATTTAAATTATTGCAATATCACACGTTGCCTAGCGAGATACTGTGGAACCTCAGTACTTCATGCTAATGCCTGGGATACCCATTTAGAATGATTGAATTTTGCAAATGAATGCATGAAGGGAACAGTATGATGATAGAAGACAGTGCATCATAAAATGTACCTTGTTCATTTATTTGACAATTGTGGTTCAATTTTAAATATTTACAACAATGTGTTTGATACTGGACTACTAAACATTCCACAGAGTATTTGGGGAAAATGATAAAGTCTCATAGGCTTCATTAGAAGTTGTGTCAGTGAAAAACCTCAGATCCTAACACAACTGAATTTTGGGAAGGTTCAGCTCTGGTTCCTCATTTTTTGTATGTAGCTCATGTCTAAATATGATCCCTCTCTACTTAGGTCCCCACTGAGGCTACAGACTCTCATACAGTGACTCCATATTCCTCCCCACCCCCTCACTATCTGCCTGAGCAAAAGCCCAATTAAGTCATTCAGAGTCTTTTTTCCTTGATTCCAGTGGACATTAGATCATGTCCCCATGTCTGCACAGCTTCCTTAGGAGGAGGATATTAATTTGAATATAATTAGGGTTACCAGATTGCAACTGTAAAAAAACAGGACAAGGGGTGGTGGGTAATAGGCACCTATATGAGAAAAAGTCCCCCAAAATGGGACTGTCCCATTTGGACATCTGGTCACCCTAAATATAATTCTATTCACAATAAGTGGGCTTCCACATTGTGCTCTAACTTCAGTTTCCAAATCATCTCAACCTATCAAGCCCCAATGCTGAACACATTAAAGTAGTCTAATCTGCAGGTGTTAGATTACTTTAGTGTGTTCTGTGTCTCAATGAGACTGTGCAAAGTTTCTATGATATTGAGAGGCTACCTATGTTTGATTACTTGCCCTCGTTGCAGGGGTAACCAATGAAAAATAATTGTGTCCCACTGCTGCATTATTTCCTTGATCACCTTTTGCCTTATGCTGAATTATCAATCCAGAGACAACTAAGCCACCAATGACCCTACAGTTTTACCTAGCCAGGTTTTGTTCTACATGCAAAGCCAGAGGCATCAACTTTTTATCAAATCATAGATGGTATAAATGTAACTAACCAGAGACCTCACATTAAACTGCATGAAAGTATGAACCAGATCTCTCTCCACTGTAATCCTGCGTTACTCTGCCAAATGTCAGGCAATTGAACAGATACCCACATCTGTGCCTGTAATGCTGAGCTGTTTGTGATGCTCTCATAGGTATGCAGTTAGGTGCAATGAAGAGCTGTATGATACCCTGCAGTTTGCACAGCACCTGCCTCTGTAACATGCGTCTTATCATTTCTTCATCCCCACAGGCATTAAATTAACCAGAAAATGTAAAACAAAAAGAAATTACAAACATACTGTATATGGGGCCAAATCAAGTTCATCTTAACATTTCTTTATATATTGTTACATTTTGTTTTAGTTTCCCTCACTTCAGGCCGTATAACAGTGCATTTTTAAAATGTCAGTTTGTTGTTATGCTTAATTTAATAAACCTCTTGGCATAATATTATGTCACAGACATTTGCTACTCACATTGTAGGATAAATTAGTAAAAGCCATTAAAAGGATGCACTAAAAAGTCTTCATTTCCACTCCATATTTGGTTGGATTTTCATTACTGCTCTTTCTATTTTTTTTCCCCATTTCCAGATCAGTGTCTGTTTATATTCTACTGATAGAATTCCAGTCACAGGACCAGTTCTCTTGAGATTTACCTGACCTAGGATGCACTCTAAACTGCTTCATACAGATAACAAGCAGGTCTACTGACACTGAATGCACTGGCTTAGTGGCTCTCACATTTTAAATTATGCAGCTGATAATGTCATCCAATCAGGATCAACAATCATAGGGAGTTTTGTCACTTCAGGTTCACTACTCACTCATAGTGCAGTAGGAACCTTAAATCTGAAATGGTTGACTTTGTGCAATTATAATCTCAACCTTAAACATAGTACTAATGCCATTGTTTACATGGAAATCATATATGTAAAGAGGAAAAAATAATCAGAACAAAATAATGATTACTTCTATAACATCTCTTTCTAACACTTGCCTTCTTTTATATTCTGCTTTTGTCCTCTAAAACAGAAAATGTCTTTTTTTTTTTTTTGCACCAGAATGATTGTTGGCATTACTGAGCATGTTCAGGATGGTGATGGATTTTGAACATGGCAACATTCAGCAAAGCACTTAAGCAAATGCTGCACTTTAAGTTTGGGATTAAGCCTTGTCCTGTTCACCAGTATATGGTAGGAGATGATTAGCCTGAAGTTTTTTGGTGAATCCGGCACATTTACTGTTTGAGTAAAGCAACAGCAGACTCTTTAATCTCTCTTGCAGACCAGTTTCTAAAGAGGGACATAACTCCACACCTGTGAAGGTTATACTGCCATTACTCATATTTTACTTTGTGTCTGAGCAGCACCTACAATAAAGTGGACCTAAGCTCTGATTGGGGCCTCTAGACGCTATTAAATATACATAATACACACAAGGAATACAATGAGGGCTACAGTTTTGTTATAGCAAACATTAGGAGAAATTAAGGGTCATGGAAATATATTAGGGAGATATCAAAAATCACTGACTGCAGATAGCCTTCTAATAATGAAATGTTACTGAAAATCGCAAGGACAGTATAGCAACGATTTGAGCATATGATAGACATTGCCATACCTGAGATCAGTCTAGTTCTTCTAATTGATTTGGTCTTGGGGAGGATCATCCATGGCCAGTGAGCAACCAGTGAATTGGGAGATCCAAGCTCAGATGAAGGTTTAGGGGCTGATTTTCCACTAATTTGAAGCTTTTGAATCATGTACACCTGTGCAAATAAGAATAGTCACACATTAACCACCTTGTACTGGAATAAATGATAGTAAACATTCAAAACAGTAAAGAACCAGGTCCTCAGACTACTTCTCCTCAGGCCTGTAACAGCCAGGAATGATATGTGTGGAGCCTCCAAGAGTAAGGTGCAGGCCTTACACCTTCATAGCTTTCCCTTGTTAGGAGGTATGTAGAATAGCTTACAATAGCAGCTGAAAAAGAGGCCAATCTTTCAGTGCAATTGTTGCAGAGGAGTGACTTGGAAATAAAATGAAACATTTGAAGGATTAATGAACAGAGAAACACCCTAATCTTCCTCCAGTCTAGGCAATGAGACAGGAACATCTGCTTTGGAGAACAAATGAGCAAAGAGTCCATGTTGGATAAAAGGAGGTGAAAGAGAATAAATAAAATGTTTTTTTAAAAATGGCTCGTCTCCAGTTTGTAGCTACTCAGATCATACAGGACATGTCCATATAAGCACACAACACACACATTGTGAGAAAAATTGGCGGGAAGCCACAACTTTATTAAACCAATAGCTAAGTATGTAAACTGATTATAACACTCTTTGTGTTGATACACAAGAAGTAAGCCTTGCAGTTTAAAACTTTCACAGGTCTCATCCTGAACCACACAGCCAAAGTCAAGGAATACAGACTTTTAATGTTCACATCTGTTCTCCATCATCTAGCTGTTCCGTAGAATGTGATTGGGCATTGGCTTCCCCTGAAAGAGACAAAGCCCCTCTCAGCAGCACTTTATGATTGAGATCCTCACCTAACCCTCAAGGAGTTGATTGTTTTCACTTCATTCAAATTTGTGCCTGGATAAGGAATTAATTAACCATCTATTTCCCTGAAATAACAAAGCACCTAGAACCTTCTAAATGGATTACCCTCTCCGTGTTAAATATTGTAGTAGAATAATTCTAGTAATGTAACTTAATACATTCTAACAACATTGTCTCATTGTTTCTTTATACTTCCCATCTGTCTGTCTGTTGTCTTTTGTTTTATACTTATAAATTCTTTGGGACAGGGATCATCTTTTTATTCTGTATCTGTACATTACCTAGCGCTGTGGGATTCTGGTCCATGACACAAGCTCCTAGGGACTACAGTAATACAAATAAAAAGAAATAATAGTAACATAATAAAAAAATTGTAAGATTGCAAAATTATATCCTGTGTTACAGTAAAATCAGTTGTGTGGGAACACAACATTTGAGAATGAATGACTCTTAAACAGGATTGTATATTACATCTACATAAATATTGAGCAGGCCCTTGGGCAAATATGTAAGGTCATGGAACCAGGCAGAAGAGCCTAGGAAATTTGGCTCTACAGCTATAGACACAAAAATGAAGCAGACATGTCACTGATTCAGAATGAACTGGATTTCTGTGTAAACTAAGTACAAGCAAACAATATGAATTGTAATATGGCTAAATGTAAATGTATACATCTAGGAACAAAAAATGTTGGCCATATCTGCAGGATGAGGGACTCTATTCTGGGTAGCTAATCCAATCCTGGGATGCATAAACAGGCGAATCACAAGTAGCAGTAGAGAGGTTATTTTAACTATCCTTGGCTCTGGTGCAACCACTGCTGGAATACTGTGTCCAGTTCAGGAGCCCACAATTCAAGAAGAAGTAATAAAGTTGACAGGGTTCAGGAAGAGCCTGAAAATAATTAAAGGATTAAAAAAGATGCCTCATTGTGATGGATTCAAAGAGCTCAATCTTTTTAGCTGAAGAAAGAGAAGGTTTACAGAATTGATTATAGTCTTTAAGTATCTACATGGGGAACAAATATTGAATAATCGGCTCTTCAATCTAGCAGAGAAAGGTATAATGCGATCCAGTAGCTGGAAGTTGACGCTAGACAAATTCAGACTGGGAAGTGTAATTTTTAAATGGTGAGAGTGCTTAACCACTGGAGCAATTTACACAGGCTCATGGTGGATTCTCCATCACTGCAAATTTTTAAATCAAGATTGAATGCTTTTAATCTAAAAGATATACCTATGAATTATTTTAGGGACATTCTATGGCAGTGTTTCTCAAACTGGGGTCACCGCTTGTTAGGGAAAGCCCCTGGTGGAATGGGCCAGTTTATTTACCTGCCCTGTCTGCAGGTCCGGCTGATCGCGGCTCCCACTGGCTGCGGTTCACTGCTGCAGGCCAATGGGAGCTGCTGGAAGTGGCCTGGGCCGAGGGACTTACTGGCTGCCGCTTCCAGCAGCCCCCATTGGCCTGCAGCACCGAACCGCAGCCCGTGGGAGCCGCGATCGGCCAGACCTGCAAACGGGGCCAGTAAACAAACTGGCTGGGCCCACCCCACCAGGGGCTTTCCCTACACAAGCGGCAACCCCAGTTTGAGAAACACTGTTCTATGGCCTGTGTTATACAGGAACTCAGAGAAGATGATCATAATGGTCCTTTCTGGCCTTGAAATCTATGAATTTAAAATTTGCAGGTCCTTCCATCAGCCAAACGGACAGTTTCCTGGCTGGATCCCACAAAGCCATTGCCTGGACTATGAAGTACCCAACTCGCCATCTGAGTTGTTCCTTCCAAAACTGGCCCAGCAGTAAGGTTAGCATCAGCTGAAAAGTACCTGCTCATATGAACAGCACCTACCTTGTGAGACATTTTATCTTGAGTCTTGCGATATTTAGCATCCTATTTAAAGCTCTGGCCCCTGGGACCAGTAATTACATCAGAATCTCAGCATTCATTATTTTAAGAGTAAGTTTCGGCCCTTATGGTTGTAGAGAAAAGCTTGAATATGTAACCTGAGAGCACCCTAAAGACTGAAAACCTAGAAACAAATAAAAAAAAAATTGCTGCCTTTTTTTTCAATCTCACAATTTTGGGGGGTGGGACCTGCCTCACAATTTTTAAATGTTTGATCTGGGCAATACTGGGAATACTCAAATTATGTAAATCAAGTATAATGAAAACAGTTGCAGTTTTTAACCTCCTAAGAGCGAAAAGGCTCATCCTTGACAAAACCAAAGCACTTGAGCATATGCTGTATCATATTAGCTTCCTGTAGGCTGTGACAGCTAATTTGGGCCTCTCAGTAGGAGAAGGTTGAGAGTCTTGTTATAACGTGATGGGAACTAAATGTTGCTTCTAAACCTCAACCAGTTTTTAGTTAACCACCACCAACCTCTCTATGCTACTTACAGGTCATGAGGGAGTAGCCACTGTACTCCTATGCAAGGATTAGCTTGACTGAGATGCTGCTGATGAATCACTTGACTGACATTCCTCACGCTATCTCTCAAGATGCTTCTGAATGATTAGAAAACAGCAACTGGAATTTAATAAATTATTTGACTGGTAATGGACAAGGTAGAACAGACTCATCAGCTCATTCAATCCTAGCTGATCAGCTCTGAAGTACGGAAATAGTGAGGATGTATTTTTGCCAGTAGATATGACTCCAAACACACAGATCTGTCATTGAGTAGAGAAGATGCTCTTTTAGTGTAATCACTTTTCAGAATAGAACATGACACTTTTCACCAGATCCCTTAGCCTATCTCTCAACACACGGGTCAGGGGTGTGGCAGCTGTCATTTTTAATCGTAGGTTTCCATTGCAATTTTTGTTTTAAGGAAAAGCTTTGTGTTAAAATATGAAATGTCTGCATCTTTTAAAACTTTCTCTTTTTAAAGAAACTTTCTTTGAGATTGTATCAGGGCCAAAGAACCTTGAGGATCAGTGTGCTTATTACGCATGGATCAGTTACACACTAGACCATATCAGCTCCTTTGGAGTCATCATGATCTAATATCAAGGCCTCCTGTTCACATACTGTGAGGAGCTATTATAGACTATTGTGCCACAGCTTACTTGGAGGAGTGGGAGGTACTTGAATGCATAGATTCTTGACGCAATAGACTGTAATGGTATGTCAATTGTCAAGACCTACTTGGAGATATTTTTCTATGCGGATCATTAACAAAGAGGCTGACACTCTATCATGTCAGCGCAGCTGCCAAAATGTACACACTAACTCTGCATACTAACATTCTTTATGAAATTCTGAATGAGCACTATGGGGCATGTCCACTCATGGCAGGCAAGAGGTCATAAAATTTATAAAGTTATTCTATATTTAATAAATATACACATGTTTGCATTGGAGAAGATGAGTCTATTAGTGAGTAAAGACAATCTGTTTAAAAAGTAGTCAACAGAAAAAAAGATTTTAATAACAATAAATAAAGTCTAGTTCTTTCACTGCACTGGTCATCAGTAGACTTCAAAACACTTTACAAAGGAGGTAAATATTATCCTCAATTTACAGATGGGGAGACTAAGGCACAGAGTAAGAGACTTGCCCAAGGTCACCCAGCAAGCCAGTAGCAGAAGTGGGAATTGAACCCTGGTTACTCTCCAAGTCCTAGTCTATTGCACCACCCACTAGACAAGACTGCCTATTACATATTAACATATTTAAAATGATGGGGGAAAACCTTCTATTTATAAATGCATCTGTGCAGATAGGGCAAAAATCCCAGTAATGTTTAATCAAATTTATAAATAAATTTGATTTAGGCATGTTCTGTGCATATTTGAGTTCTTACACTAAGGCTAGCAGAGAATAGATTTTAAACTTGTATGCTCAATAACTGTGGACAGTGGATTTTAAACCCATGAAGGTGAATACTCCCAATGAAGATAAGCTAAGTTACAGGAGCTAGGAAGACCTGATTCACGTGGCAGGGAGAGAGGGTAGTCAAAACCCTAGAACAGAAGTTCTCAACCAGGGGTATAAGTAGCCCCAGGTGGTACAGCAACTCATCTAGATATTTGCCTAGTTTTACAAGAGACTACATGAAAAGCACTGGCAAAGTCAGTACAAATTAAAATTTCATACAGACAATAACTTGTTTCTATTCCTCTATATACTATACACTGAAATGTAAGTAAAATATTTACATTCCAATTGATTTCTTTTATAATTATATGGTAAAAATGAGAAAGTAAGCAATTTTTCAGTAACAGTATGCTGTGATACTTTTGTATTTTTATGTCTGATTTTGTAAGCAAGTTATTTTTAAGTGAGGTGAAACTTGGGGGTACACAAGACAAATCAGATTCCTAAAAGGGGCATAGTGGTCTGGAAAGGTTGAGATCCACCGCTCCAGAGTTCTGTGAAAAGGGCAATTAAATCAGCAAGGAAAGAATCTGAGCTCCCCCCAAACTAGGGCCTCAAATTTCACAAAATTATTTTGTGTCAATGACTATGGTGACAATAGAAAAATTACAGATCAATAACTGCAGTGCACTCAAACACAGCATTAGGACCTGACACAAAGCCCACTGAAGTTATCTGGAAAGCTCATATTGACTTCAGTTGGCTTTGGCTCAGGACCTCAGTCTGCTGGAACAGAATCCAAAAGCCCACATAATTATAAAGATTCAAGTTAAATGAAGATATTTGAACCTTGAGGTTTTGGAGAGAAATTTGTGTTGAGGGGAGTTGTTCCACCTTACTGGGATATTAACTCATTCTTTGTAAACATTATTTTTCATTGAAAAACATGTGTGTGTGTGTGGGGGGGGGGGTGCGCGCGTGTGTGTAACATTTTGTATAAACAAATAATAAAACTAAATTGGCAACAGTATGAGGTACTTCTAGAGAAAATGACATAAAATTAGATCTGGCTGCACTCTTCATTGTACATAATATTCTTCAATAAATTTAGCCCCCTTTTTCATACACAACTCATTGTGAATGCACGGGATGATTCTCTATTAACTGGTTTCCAGTTTGTAAAGGTTTTACAAAAGAGATTGGACTTTAAAATTAGAGCAGCCATATACAAGGCTTTGACATTGGATGATCCGTTATATGAGTAAAATTCTCCTATACATGCATTCCCTCAGAAAGATACCAGTAGGTATGGGTTCACATAATTAGCTTATATAATCCTATGGACTTGGCGACACTGGAGAGTTACGGCGCTGGTGGTGGCTTTACAGCACTGTAACTTACTCCTTGTCCACACTGGCAAGGCACACACAGCACTGTATCTCCCTAGCTGCTGCGCTGGTTGTACTCCATCTCGACAAGGGGAATAAAGAGAACAGAGCTGGTGCTGCAGCGCTGGAGTGCCAGTGTAAACAGTGATTAATCTTACTACACTGTAACTGTCCTCAGAAATTTTCCCATAATGCTTTTAAGTAAAGATAACACTCTTTGTTTTGTTGTGATGCCTCTCTTTGTTTTGTTGTGAACTCGGGGCTCCCCAAGCTGCTTATATAAAAAACAAACACAGCTACTGTTTGCTCGACCAGAGGCAGGCAGGGGATGAATGTCCACAGCTAGTGTTTGCTTGAGGAGAGAAGCAGCACGGCTTGGGGTTGGCGGGGGGGGGGGCGCGTTTTGGAGCAGGTGCTTATCTGGTATGTGAGGAAAAAACAAAAGGCTATTTATTTGCATTTAGTGAATGAGAGAGGGGTAGGGGAAGGGATCGGAACTTGCAAGGCAGGGAGCTGACACAGTGTCAGCTCCAAAAATCCACTCTCTCTCTCTCCCCCATGCTCCCTGTCATACTCCACCCTATCCCCCTCTTTTGAAAAGCACGTTGCAACCACTTGAACGCTAGGATAGCTGCCCATAATGCACCACTCCCAACATCACTGCAAATACTGCAAATGTGGCCACACTGCAGCGCTGGTTGCTGTCAGTGTGGTCATACTGTAGAGCTTTCCCTACACAGCTGTATGAAGACAGCTGTAACTCCCAGCGCTGTACAGCTGCAAGTGTAGCCAAACCCTATATTAACAGTATCTTCCATCTATGCATATTTACCAGCTTTCTCTCCTGGAGAATCTGGGTCTGTGGCCACAGCATCATACACTGGGCCGAAAAATGGGAGATGTGAATCATAACTGTGATTCACTATGCAGCAAGTATGAATTGACTGACATAGTATCAATTAAATTCTGTGGGAGCATTTGTTAACAACACTGTTATAGGTTTCACTCCCACTCTGAACTTTACGGTACAGATATGGGGACCTGCATGAGAACCCCTAAGCTTAATTATCAGCTTAGATTTGGTTGCTGCCACCATCCAAATTGTTTAGAACAGCTGTTTATGAGTCATTTGGGAAACTCTGTCTTCCCCCCAAAAATCTCTCCCTTCCAAGTACTGTAACCCTTCCCTGGGTAACCTTGATAGACTTCTCCACCAGTTTCCTGGTGAACAGTGATCCAAAACCCTTGGATCTCAAAACAAGGAAAAAATCAATCTGGTTCTTAAAAAGAAGACTTTTAATTAAGAAAAAGGGGTAAAAGAAAATATCTCTGAGAGATTAGCATATAAGCTACTGTCACAAACAACATATTCAAAACACAGAGGATGTTCCCCTGGGCAACACCTTAGTACACAAAAGAAAACCTGATTTGATTATCCCGCTAATGCAAAAAGACAAAGTCACAAAAGGAAATAAACATAAGCTAATTCATTTATTTTCTAATACTCACTACCCTGGGTGATTCCTTGATCTTTTCACTCCGGCACAGAACTTAATGGACTGAACACAGGAAAACATTTCATGGAGTTCAGGCTGGATCCCCAGCACATCCTACATCTGAGTGAGCGTTATGTTCAGGGGTGCAATCCATATTGGTGAAGAGTTGTGTCCCCTTTTACCCTGAATCATTAAGTGACGTAAAGCTTTGCTACTGTAGCTCTCTGCCTGGGATGCCCACAGTCCACAACAAGCATATACTTTATGTCTATTTATTGGGCAGCTCTGGTCCAGTGCTTTGGATCCAGGAACCTACCTGCAGTACCACAAATTTCCACTGTTTTCACCAACTTTAGTTAGCAACTGATAAGGTGATTCCACGCTCTTCACACTCCCAAATCCTGTCCCCTAAAATGTGTGTTTTGAAATGTCCAGCCCTGCCCTGGAATAATTAAGGTTCATTGCTCCTCTACAGAGTCAATATCCAACAGTTTGTTACTTTAGCTGGAGTTACCAAACAGCTCAGTTCAAACAAAGTACTGGATTGATTTAGATTAAAAATAAAACAAGTTTATTTAATTCCAAACAGATTCCATGTGAGTATAAGTATTAGAATTAAAGTCAGAAATGGTTAAATGAGAAATAAGATAAAACCCTGTCTAGCAATCAAAACTTAACAAGCCAAACTTGGTTCAAGGTAAAATCCTCACCACATATTCCCATCAAAATAGCTGACTGAACACCTGAGTCAGGATCTATCCCTCAAAGTCAAAAAGGCTAGTACTTTTGTCTTGTTAGGTGAAAGGTAACTGGAGTTTCTTTGCCTCCCTCTTTTATAGCCCAATGAACCTTTTAAATGTATTCTTCTGAGGGTTACTCCTAAATAAAGTACATCCAAGACATAAGGAAGGCATCATAGAGTTTCCTGTTGAAGGAAGGATCCTGCTGGGGTTGCCTACTAAAATGCAAATTATTTAGGTCCTGTCCTCTCCAGTGTATTTCCATGAACATTACATATGTGATTGTATGTCTCTTCCCACACTGTGATAGTGTGAGGTCTGCCTCGATCCCTTGTTAGCTTGATGCGTCTGTTTACATGATATGTAAAAATATCCTCATTATCTTTTGAAGTACTTTGGCAGTAATTCCCAGGTGAAAAAACTACATTCCTTTGTCCAACTCCCACTTGGCTGGCAAACACATTTTAAGAATTATAATATCAGTTTATGTCCATAACATTGCTTGCACCTACATTGTGTGATGATTTTAATAATCAATGAGTCATGAGCTTTTCAGTGATAGTTATCAGATACATTTAATGACAAAGAATTGGGATACACTTGGTTAAGTCAGCTATAGTTCATTATCTGCTATCTTGGTGCTGCTTGCCCTCTACTCCTGGTCTGTTCCTAATGTCACAGGGAGAGTAACCTCATTTCAGATACCCACATTTTCAGCCTTAGTGAGTTGTTGTTGCTGCTGTTTTTGTTTGTCTGTTTTTTGTCAGTTTGTTGGTTGGTTGTTTTTTTGTTTTCTATCACTTTATTAATAAAGTCTCATTTTCAAAATGGATGTAGCACAATGCCTGATTGGACTGGAAGAAAAGAGAAATGGGAGGTTTCATAATTTTGCAGGCTGAGCAGTAGTAGGATGAAGCATAGGGATATCTCCTCTAGGTAGGCATAAAGAAGGGTTTTGGAATGAAGTTCATTTGTTTGGTATAGGTTCAGATATGCTCCTGACCAACATCTAAAGTAGTTTTTAGTTACCCATCTGATTAAGCCATTCAGTTGCCATTTTCTCTGGCAGAAGTCCTCTGTAGTATAGTGTGGCAACAACTTAGCCAGTGCAGAGCAGTGAGTGAGTGTGCCATAGAATAGCTCATAAGTTGTTAGGGAAATCCTTTTATCCCAGGCACAGACTGGCGGCACCTGTCATTTGTTCAGAATTGTTCATGTGAAGAAGGTATTGGTTGGGAGATTTGGGACATGACCTCTATCCACTGAGGTGGGGCCCATCTGAGGTCTTTGCATGTCGTTCAAGCTTGTTATGGCTACATTGTGAGGAGGTAATCACCCATTGGCTAGTTTGGCTTTGCTGGGCTATGAGGGGTTGAATTGAATAATAAAGGTGTGGTTAATCAATTAAGTCACATGTGAAATTCACAAATGTTTCCATTAGTAGCTGGTAGTTGCCCATGTATCCAAGCACATCAAATGAAGTGACCCCAGTGACACAAACCCACCAAAATATTGTGATGTTATTTTTTATTATTATTCAACCAGCTCTACATGAAATGTGTAGCATTTTATCGGATATTAAGGGGAATATAAAGTTCAGTACCTCAGGTAGGGATCTCTATTGCTGTAACTCCTAACCAAGCACAAGTATTGGTTGCTTGTTAGAATGCTTTAAAAAGATTGGTAAAGCATTTACCAGTTCCTCTATTTGCTGAAGCTAAGGAATGTGCTTCAGATCACTTTAGCATGCAGACAACTTCATTAGTTATCTTTAAGTCAATGTATTGATTTTTTGAATTGCTTGTTTATAAGAGTGTAAAGGAATTGTCTACAGACTACTTATTCAAGTTCATATCTTTATATGTCCTCTCCCTTGTGATCAGCAATAGAGCCGTGAAGTGCAGTAACAAAAGTCTGGCTCTGAAAAGGTGGAGGCCACACGTTTGCCTGAGATACTGTTGACTTTGAAACACTTCTTCTCAGAATTCAGCAGTATCAGTGACGACACTGAAATAGCTTTGTACAGCTGGAGTACTTGATTATTTATACCTAATTAGGAAGCTGTTAAACACTTCCAGGTACATTTATGAATCACATCCTATAGGACTGGATATGTATTTTATATTGTACTGAAGGCATTTGGCTAGTAGTGCAGCTGTGTTAAAAATGCTTTTTTTCCACACAAATGGGTCACTTGGGCCCAAATGTTCTAAACATCAATAAAACTAATAAGAGTAAATGCTGCAATGAGTATTAAACTGAAGATTAAGCTGAGAAAACAAACTGTGAAACAGTTCTTCTTATTCCTCACTTACTAAGTAAAACTGAAGAAGCTTACCATCATCAAGTGATGAGTTGAACTTAGCACTTACAGTGTATAGACTTATGAGCAAATAGTGATATTTATTGATGGCATTAATGTTTTTAAATAGGCTTAGACCTTTTATAATACCTCCGACATTTCATTTTATGGAAAATGGAATGCAGAGGCTGTAAAGTCATGATTAATATTGCTAACTGTAATAAGTGGAAATGTAATAGTCATTTTTTTGCTCATATTTGCTTATATTATGTGAATGCCTTCAATGTCTTAAGAAACCCTATAGGGACATAATTTTCCTCAGGTTTTGAAATTGACTGTCTTATGAAAACATTGCACTGAGGGACACAAAAGAGTTCATATAATCTACTTTAACTGTTAACTGCCCAAATGCTGTGACAAACACCTGGAGGCTCCTAGTCTGCCCGCACAATTAGTTGCATTTACTAATCCCTCCCAATATGTGTCACTATGCAAAATAGGATTCCACAATTTTAATTTGCTAATCACTTTGGTTCAATGAAGAAGACGCTAATCATCCACAGGAATCTATAATGACCCTGGAACAAGACTGAATAAAATTGAGTCAAAGCTTTAACAAACAGAGGAAAACAGAAACACCTGGCAAGTGGATTTGTGAAATGTACTGTTACCTTTTGTCTGCTATAACAGAACTGCATAATAATACTTCCTAATGTAACTTATTAGAGTCAACCATAAAAAGTCCATCTCTGTGTGAATAACCCAGTAAGATATGTGAACTATCTGAAAACAGTCCTACAGTAAGGTACAAAAGGAAAAGGATAATATGATTGTAGAAAGTTTTCACCAGTTAATCTTGGCCAACCTCAAGAAAGCTTATTATAACTCATCTATGCTTCAGTGATCTCCCTTATACTTTTTGTTGTCACATTTCCTTTTTATGGTTAAGTGAACCTCAAAACAATGACAAAGAAATATGCATAGAATCACATATGGCATTACAGGAAATAGACTGTCTTCTCAACTAACAGAAATGATGGCACTTAATTTTATGATTTCTCCAAATCTTCCTTTTTTTTTTCATTTTGTTTATGTCCTATTTCTGCTTTCTTCTCCTGTTACAGTGTGCGCACGTATCTGCTTCTTAGGAATACCATAAAAGACAGTGCATCTTTAGCACCCCAACACTTTAAGAGCTACCAAATAGGAAAAAGGTAAGATTACTGTCTCTTTGCATTATATTTGAGTAACTCTTCTCTTATTGGAGAAGCTTTAGCAGTTATCAGGGATGAAGTAGATTTTTCTAAAATATGATGTACCTCTATTTATCATATCTTTCTCTTATAAACATTAACCATCCCCCTTGTGTTTCAGTGTAGAAAAAAACATTTCTGACACACTGGAATTGATTAGAAAGACTACAGCGTATCACTTCAAGTAAAAAGAAGGACATTTTAACACTTCGGTTGTCTCCTTTTGACTGGTTCTAAGAATGGAATGATTATCAAGGAGCATTGGTAGAGCTTCCAGTAATATTTGATTCCTTGGCTAGTGGTTCAACCCTGCCACATTTTTAGTATCTTTTAAGTGTAAGAACTTAGCCTGTTTGTATAGTTTTAGGAAGACACTAGTTTTTGAAAACTACATAAAATAGTTCTCAAATGTATTTATAAAATTTCAAGGGATACAAACTACCTTCCCATACATAAACATACAACTCCTAATTGTGCTAATGAGAGTCTAATAAAATGTGCCTGAAGAGTTCAGTCCTACTTCTGAACCACTCAGATCAATGGGATCTTGGGCATTGATTTCAGTGAGACCAATATCCAGCCCACAAAGAACTTACCCATGGATCTATCCATAATTAAAAAGACATATTTAGCCTTGTTCTCTAAGGGCTAGATTGTGACTACCTTTCTCACATGGGTGAGCAGTTACAGGAGTATGTCTATTGACTTCAAAGAGACTATTGCTGTGAATAACTTCTTACCAGTATAAAATATTGACAATCTGGCCCTTTAGCTTTTAATGGCAGCATTTTTCATTGCAGTTTGTCTCTTCATTGCGGGAAAGGAGGAACTTAGAACAAGAGGAATCCCTGAGCCATTTTTAGGAGCAAGGGGGAATTTATTGAGAGAACAAAAGTACTTGTGTCCCCAAAGCAAATATTTATTTTGCTGGTCTGATGGACATTTACACACCTTTTCATTCTGAGCTCTCTGTCAACTTTACTTGTCCAAGCACCTTCCCTTCTCAATAAGGCTTTCCACTTCCACTTATGCAGGAACAAGAATAAAGCAAAAAGTGTCATTTGGATAAACCCAAACATTCTATTTACCTTATTCTGTACTTATGCAGCACCCATCATTTAGCATCTGGGACCCTCACAGACATTAATTGATGTTATATTTGTGATGCTGTGAATAAGGAAAATATAATTAGACCTATTTTGTTGAGGTACAGTGATATTAAGTGATTTGCCAAAGTCATACAAGAAGTCTGTGGCAAAGGCCAGAACTGAACCCATTGCTCCTGCGTCCTTCTCAGGTGCATTAATCACTAAGGGTTTGGCTACACTTTCAGCTGCACAGTGCTGGGAATTAAAGCTGTCTTTGTACAGCTGTGTAGGGAAAGCGCTGCAGTGTGGGCACACTGACAGCTACCAGCACTGCAGTGTGGCCACATTTGCAGCATTTGCAGCAGTGTTAGGAGTGGTGCATTATGGGCAGCTATCCCACAGAGCACCTCTTCTCATTCTGGCGCCGTGGGTTGTGGGAAGGGGGTGGAGGGTGCACGTCATTCAGCTTCCTGTCCCAACGCCCCATGATGCATCACTTCACATCCCAGCAGCCCCTGTTTTTCCGTCCATGTTTGGCGTCATCTTGCATCTTTCAACGGTTTCTGTGCAGCGCGATTCTGTGTTCCGTTTCGGTCTGCAGGAAATGGAGCCCGAACTGCTGAGAAATATGCTGATGAGTCTCGCCAGCACATCACGTTTGGCAGTTGAGCTATTCCTTCAGCTCCAAAGTGACAGTGAGGAGCCTGACGATGATAGCGAGTCGCGTAACGCGTACAACACAAAATTGCTTGTGGCATTCACAGACATGCTCAGCACCGTGGAACACCACTTTTGGACTCGGGAAACAAGCACTGAGTGGTGGGATCACATCATCATGAAAGTCTGGGATGACGAGCAGTGGCTGCAGAACTTTCAAATGAGAAAAGCCACTTTCATGGGACTGTGTGAGGAGCTCACCCCCACCCTGCGGCGCAAGGACACGAGATTGAGAGCTGCCCTGCTGGTGGAGAAATGGGTGGCTATTGCAATCTGGAAGCTGGCAACTCCAGTTTGGAGTGGGAAAGTCGACAGTTGGAATCATGTTGATGCAAGTTTGCAGGGCCATTAATCGGATCCTGCTAAGAAGAACCGTGACTCTGGGGTAAGTTCAGGACATTGTGGATGGCTTTGCACAAATGGGTTTCCCTAACTGCGGAGGGGCATAGATGGGACCCATATTCCTATTCTACCACCCCACCTAGCATCCAAGTACGTTAATCAGAAGGGGTATTTCTCTATGTTTCTCCAGGCGCTTGTGGATCACCATGGGCATGTCATTGACATTAACGCAGTCTGGCCCGGAAAGGTGCATGACGCACGCATCTTTCAGAACACTGGCCTGTTCAGGAAGCTGCAGGCTGGGACTTTTTTCCCAGACCGGAAGATCACAGTAGGGGACATCAAAATGCCCATTGTGATCCTTGGAGACCCCACTTACTCATTAATGCTAGTGGATTCATGAACCTTACACAGGCCTGACAGCGAAGAATGGTTCAAACAGGTGAGCCAGTCAGAATGACTGTGGACTGTGTGCTTTCGCCATTAAAAGGCGGCTGGCGATCTCTGTATAGGGAAGCTGACTTGGGGAAAGCAGCATCCCCGGAACATATCCGAAGCTGTACCTACCATAAATTTAGAAGGAAGGTGGGACAGATTCAAGTCGACAGATGACCTCTGAGGTTCAACCCTGGAGGCTGAATCTGCCACCAGCAAGAGCAGGCTAATTAGAAGACCCAGCACAGGCTGCAAGATTAGGGCTGCCTGGAGAGAGGCAGTTTAGGCGAAAACCAACATAATGTTTGGTGCCTTGCATGGAGTGAAGCTGCAGTGTTACATGTTAGTAGGAATCTGTTTCCTAACTATTTGCAGTGCCTGTTTTTTCCATGGGGTATGGTATCTAACTTTGCAATAATAAGTCCTGTTTTCAAAGCCAAGAAATCATTATGAAAAGAAAATTACTTATGACAAGAACACCAACTTTGGGAATCTGAAGGCAGGGGTGGATGGAAACTGTACAGTTACAGGCTTGAATATGTCCTGTCTGGAGTGCTGTGCAATGGCTGCTGCACTTCAGGATGGCTATACAGTTAGGTGATGAGGGTTGAGTGCAGAGGGTAAGGGTCGTAGTTCTCAGAGCTGGTTGGTGAATGTACAGGTGTTGGAGGCAGCTGGTGGTGGTAAGAACCTGGATGCTGGGGAAGGGGGTTTTGAGCTGACACGGGGGCACAAGGAAAGAGCTTTGGGACAAGGGCGGCAGGGCGGGTGGGCACTGTAGTGCTCCACTTGCATGGCTACGAGTGCCTCGATAGAGTCCACTTGGCGCTCCAGGATGCTTAGCAGCTGCTTCATGCTTTTCTTCCTCTGCGCTGCGTTTTTCTTGCGGATCCTGCTTTCCCTTTCCCTCCAGTCCTGTGCTTTTTGATTTTCTGTGAGAGATTGCTGCATCACTTCTTGCAGCATGTCTGCTTTGATTTTTCATGGCTTCTTCCGGAGGTTTTGTAGTCTCTCAGTTGGTGATAACATGGACAGCCGAGATCTCAAGGTTGCATCTGTAAAGGCAAAATGAAACACTTAATAGAGGCAGCATTGTTTATACCAGACAGAATTATTCTCCCGCAGTTAAGGAGTGAGTGCACATTAACAGTCTTCACAATAGCAAAATTTTCCCATCCCAAAGAGAGCACACATAACCCATGGGAGCCCCGAAATGGTGAGTAAGGGGAAATGATTGGTTCAGGGCTGTACTGGGGTTTCTGCGCGTTGGGGAAAGCAAACAGCTGCAGGGGGCACCTACACTGAACACTATCCCAACATTTTCCATAGGAATTTATCCTGGAAGATATCTCGCTGCTGCGGGTCACCTGGGAAGCACGGGAGGGTCTTCTACTGCACTGCGGATTCCGTCCTGGCCCCTATCCAGCTTGTCTGTGTCTTGCAATGGTCCCTCCACCCCTCGCAGCACAGTGGCACGGCCGTGTTAGCCTGACTGGGACAAGGACCACAGTGGCTCTCCCAATAAACCTGAGCAAGCGCATTGCCCACACTCTGGCTGAAACTTTTGAAGAGATTACCGAAGCCGATTACCGCAGCGTGATAGACCACATCAATGTGCTGTTCTGCATCTAGGCATGCATAAATGCAGCCCTAACTCTCTCTCCTCTCCCGAAAAATTTCCGTCCTGAAAATAACAGCTGCTTACCAGGAACCCGCTCCTCTGTTTGTCCTCCACTGGGCACCGGATGCAGCGACTGGCTACCTTCCTCCTGGCTTGAGAAGAGCTCCTGGCTGCATGCCTCCTGGGCCTGCCCCCCTGACCCCAGTACCCTCACTCTCACTTTCCTCCTCCTCCTCCTCCTCCCCACTCCTGCTCTGAAGTGTCCATTGTGGTCCTCAGAGTGGAGGTGGGGTCACCCCCAAGTATCGCGTCCAGCTCTTTGTAAAAACGGCAGGTTGTGGGGGCAGCGCCGGAGCGGCCGTTTTCCTCGTGGGCTTTGCAGTAGGCACTTCTCAGCTCCTTCACTTTAACCCTGCACTGCAGAGTATCCCGGACATGGCCCCTTTCCATCATGGCCCTTGATATCTGCCCATAGGTATCGTAATTCCTATGGCTGGAGCACAGCTGTGACTGCACAGCTTCCTCCCCCCAAACACTGATGAGGTCCAGCAACTCGCCATTGCTGCATGCTGGGGCTTGTTTGCCATGTGGAGGCATGATCACCTGGAAAGATTCACTGATTGCACTCCACACCTGGCTGAGCAAACAGGAAGGGGATTTTTAAAATTCCCGGGGCATTTAAAGGGCGAGTCTGACAGTTGGTCACCTGAGGCCATGGCAGTAGAGGTCGAACTGATGAGCAGAGTGGCTAGAACAGGCATTCAGGGATACCTCTGAATACTTCTGGAAGCCAATAACAGTGCTTTTGGTGGCCACAGTGGCCGAGAAGCGCTCCATCAGCAGCGCTATAGTCTTTATTCCCCTTGTCGAGGTGGAGTACAACCAGCGCTGTAGCCAGGGAGATACAGAGCTGTTTGTGCCTTGCAAGTGTAGACGGTGAGTGAGTTGCAGCGCTGTAAACCCACCAACAGCACTGCAACTCTCCAGTGTAGCCAAGCCCTAAGGCAATGTCTATCCTGCACACCACTGGCGCATTGTGTAGTGTACATGTAGCTACAAGTCACAGTGACAAGCAGGCTGTATGCACTCTGTGGCGTGTAGCCACACACATCAGTGTAAGGCTCTGGTAGGGAGGTGGCAGTAGGAAAAGATTCTGGTAGCTCCTTCACTGCCAGAGTCTCTCCCCATTGCTAGAATCTTTCATTTATAACATTTTGGGTTTTTTTTTTCAGGGTTTTAAAATTGTTTTTACTTTAAAAAAAATAAAATTGAGGGAAATAGTGATATAAAACATTTTTCTGAAAACAAAAGACAAAACATTTCATTTTGGAAATGCCAAAACAAGCCAGTTTGAGATTCTTTTTTTATTTTTTCATTTTTTTAGTTTTTACTGAAACAATTCACCTCAATTGACCCAAATTTGTATATTGTTTTGGTTGATAAAAATCTGCATTTTTCTATGAAAAGAAGTTAGGCACAACAAAATTTTCACACCTTTGCTCCTAACCACTCTCAGTCACCCCTTACTCAGCCACACACTCAGACTCCTCCAGCTCCAATTGTTATTACTGTCCTCAACCCTCCTCAGACTGAAACTCCAGCTGTACTGGAGATAGCAGGAAGTATGTGCCTGATACTTTCTGCTCTGAAGAGGAGAGTAGGGCTCTAAGCCTTCTGCTCTATGAAAAGTGGCAGCGTAACTCACTTATTACCTCTCCCTGACAGAACCAAGGAAAAACTATGAATCTGTGGTATGCTTCTGGGACAGCTCAACTATGCACTGCACCAAATTCAGGGCAGACTCTCAAACTGTCGTCTAGCCTTAAGAGTTTGATCCTGCAGCCACTGACACCAGTGGCAAAACTCCCACTGACTTCAGACAATTCGTGATCTACTGGGGAAATTCTGTGCCACTCTGTGTGCACATAATTCATGTCCCCCACAGATTTCTTTGCTTCCGCACAGAAAATGACAGGGAAGCCGCAAGAGCTGTCAAACACCCCTCTCTAGCAGCATGAGCATGTGGCGTCCAGCACCTGGAGCAGCCATCAAAGGGGTGGGGGCAGAGCTGGGGATAACCATGGGCATAGTTTGGAGGTGATAGTGGGGTATTGCCCCCCAAACAGACGAATGAGGGGGCATGTGGAATCATGTGCCGCTGCCTCCCCTCATTTTTGCAAGTGCAGAGCTACCCAGGTGAGGGATGGTGCTGCTCTGGCTAGCTGACTGCAGCAGGACACCACCTCATTGGTCCTAGTGTTGGTTGTGCTCCCCTTCTATGTGTGCTGGGAGCCATTCTGTTTTCTGTACAATGCTGAATGCCTGCAGTGGGGCAGGACAAGTGGAGTGGGGGCAGAGGGGTGGGGAAGAAGCAGTGAGGAAGGAAGGGAGTTGCAATGAGGCAGGGGAGGGGGATATGGGATTGAGAGTTGCGCAGGAGGCAGTGGAGCAAGAAAGGGGAAGGACATGGGGCAATGGGGGGCAAGCGGGACACCGGCATGCGGCGACCTCTTGGCAGCAGCTGGGGCTCCCCCATTAAGCAGGTCCATCGAACCCCCACCATGATGAGCCCTATGCTGACTGTACCTGGACTACCCTGACAAGCCCCCTGCACCTAGATTCCCATCCTACTGAGCCCCAAACAGCTGCACCCAGACCACAACCCCACCAAACCCCACTTATCCAGGATCCGGACCTCCTGAATCTCTACCTGTCTCTGATATCTCTTTCTGATGACTCATGATCAACTTAACATGGTCAAAGTGGAACTTCTCATCTTTCCTCTCAAGCTTTCCCCACTTGCTGAATTCTCTATTGACAATAACGATAACAATGATAGAACAGTCATTCAAGCCTGTTACCTGGGATCCATCTCCATCTACTTGCTCTCCCTGGACCCACATCTGTCCATATCTTGTTGCTTCTTTGCCCATAAAGTTTCTAATATCTGACCTTTTCTTCCTATCTATTGCTAATACTCTTGTCCAGGACCTCATACCTTCTGGCCTTAGAGTCTGTGAATCTATGAATCCCCTTGTTCATTCCCTTCCTTCATGGTCTATGGTGAGAACAAGAAGCATTTCATTGCCCTCAAGGGGCTCATAACACTTGAAGCTCTGTATTACAACAAAGACAGTAACAATGAGGGTTTGGTTTTGTTATTTGCCTTCCTCTGACGCATCAGGAATTAGCCACGGCTGGTGATGGGACTCTCGAGGGGGTGGACTAGTGCTCAGAAGTGATACAAAGAATACATTATCTGAATCATGGGTCATGGATCACTTGCTAGAATCATTTATACACGTCTCACCTACTCAATTCTCTGCCATTACAGTTGCCCAGACCTTGGCAGCACCTCCGTCCTTCCTGTTATCTGCCTATGGCACACAACACTTCAGTCTAACTCAAGTTACTGGACTCACTATAGGGTATCTGAGTGAAATGTAATGGCCTGCGTTATACAGGAGGTCAGGCTAGATGATCTAATGGTCCCTTTTGGCCTTAAAAATGTATGAAACTATCATCTCTGTCTTGATTACTGCAGCTTGCTCCTCTCTGTTCTTCCTGATACCTGTATCACTATCTTCTGACCTATTTAAAATATAGCCACTAAGATCTTCCCCCTTTGCAGTCATTCATGCAACCGTCTCTTAGAATCCCTCCTCTAGATTCCCTCTGTTCCACTGCATTGAGTTCATTCTTCTTGGGCTTACCCTCAAGACCCTTCCCAGCTCTGCTAGTATCTTTCTTATTCAGCTGCCTCACCTACTCCACTCAACCATGACCACCCACTTGTCTGGTTTACCCACAACCATCTGCACTGCTTCTTCCATATTGCTCTCCATGTATGTCTTCTCAAAACAGTTCTGTGAGGACAATCCCCATTCCTTCAAAGACCTCCTCTGTTCTAATACAAGGCCTTCAAGGAATTAGCCAATTAATAATGGGTATGTTAGGGGCAACTGGGTATAGCTAATATGTTTCTTGAATATAAAATATGTATGTAGGGCATTGGTTTATATAATGTTTATCACTCGCAATTCCAAATGAACTGTATATGCTCTGAACCTCAGCAAATCAGGCTTATAATATATACATTAAATTATAGGCACGGCTGTGAGCACTGACAGTTATTACCGTTTCCTGACACTTACTATTATAAGATCCTGTTTTCAGTTACTTATAACTTAGCCAAACTGTAACCATTTATGCTGAAATTTTCCATGCCAGGTTTCTGCCTCAGGCTGAACATTTCGGAGAAAATTTCAGCCTAAATGGTTCAGCCATTTCTGAGAGAAGCAAAGGGAAAATACTTTGTTTTGTTCATGTTAAAAAATTGTGATGACTTTTTTTTTTAACAACCTTTTACTTTGGAGAAGGGACCTGAGATTTGGCAGGGGTGTGGTCTTTGTGTCAGGGATGTGCCTTTTGCCATCCCTATTAAAATCTTCCCAGATGTGGCCAAGTTACAAGCCTTTGGAAAATCATAGTAGTGGCTTCTTAGATTTTCACAGCCAAATTCTCCAAAGATTCCATCCACCTTGAACATGCTCCACCCTGGAGCTGAGCTACACTTTCCTTACAGTTGGAACTCTGGAATACTGCACAGCATTCTGGATCTGGGTTCAGGCACCTGAAGTGAGAGCAGGGAGACTGTCTCTCTTGTGCTCTCAATAACCCCCTGCTAGCCCCAGGCACACAAAAAAGTACGCTTCTGTGATGGGGCAAGGCCAGTTGGCTACAGTAAAGTACTGAGAAACAAGTATGTTAACCCCAAGCTAAACAAATCCCTAGGACCCTGGTAACCAAATGGCAGTTGCTCCAGGTTAATCAAGGCACCTGGAGCCAGGTAAGACCTTTCTAGAAGGCAGTGGAGATAGCTACTTTAATTAGAACACCTGCAGCCAATCAGGGCAGGCTAATCAGGGCACCTGGGTTTAAAAAGGAGCTCACCCCAGTCAGGCAGGGAGGAGCCAGAGGAGAAGGAGT
>NC_133769.1:254071655-254112000 GCF_003597395.2 Chelonoidis abingdonii
ACTGAGGTGAGCAAATCTGCCAATAAGCACAGGACCCACCAAGGTAGAGGAGGAACTTTGTCACACTTCCTTATTTGAATGCAAAAGTGACATGAGTTGGCATTGTGGAAGGTCAGGGAATAGATTGTCACAAGGAGCCTGGGAGAGGGTGGTGGAAACTGGAACAGGGAGTCAGGAAAGTGGAGACTTAGAACCAGTAGTACAGTGGAAATCAGTGGGAAAAAGAGACAGATCTCATGAGAAGCCAGTCTAGCTGGGCAAAGAGGCTTGGGAAAAGAGCTGGGTACAAGGAGAATGAATGAGAAGTTCTGGGAGGGAAACTCTGATTGAGAGCCAATGTGGAAGGGAACATAGATAATGGAAGTGGACAACTGGCTACTGGGCACGAGAGAAGAGAGACATATTGAACAAGCAGCTGGAAGGGGGAGGACTGAAAATGACTTGAAAAGAAGACTAGGACTAGGACTGGAGGGGCAGGAAAGACTGGGAGCACAGGGTGGAAGGGGAGAACTCAGAAGGGCTCAAATTTGAGAGGGAATCAACAGAAAAGTCTGTGCCTACTGGAACACACTCCCTTCCAGAGCCTGGAATGGAAGTCAAGATCCCTGAATCTCCCCAATCTTCTGCTGCCAGCAAATATAATAGAATCATAGAAAGATGGGCAGGAAGGGACATCAAGAGATCATCTAGTCCATCCCCAAAGCTGAGGCAGGACCAAGTGTACCTAAACCATCTCTGACAGTGGTTTGTCAGCCTTCTTAAAAACCTCCAGTCACGTGGATTCCACAACCTCTCCTGGAAACCTGTTCAAGTGATTAATTATCCTTGTAGTAAAAAAGAATTTCCTCATCTCTAAATCTCCCTTGCTGCACATTAAGTCAACTACTTCTTGCCCTACCTTCAGTGGATAATTGATCACTATCCTTTTAAAAACAGCCCTTAACACCTCTGAAGACTTTTATGGGGCCCCCCTCAGCCTTCCTTTCTCAAAACTAAACATAGCAGTTTTTTTAAACTTTTCTTATAGGTCAGGTTTTCTAAACCTTTTATCATTTTTGTTGTTCTCCTATGAACTTTGTACAATTTTTCTAATTTTTTCTTAAAGTAGAGCACCCATTGTACATTGTATTACAGCTGAGGACTCGCTAGTGCTGAGTAGAGTGGAACTATTATCATTTGTATCTTACATATAACATGCCTGTTAATACACCCCAGAATGATGTTAGTCTCTTTCACAGCTATATCACATTGTCGTCTCATATTCAGTTTGTGATCCACTATAACCTCCAGATTCTGTTTAACAGTACTATTATCCAGCCAGCTATTCCCCAATTGAGGTTTGCATGTTGATTTTCCCTTCCTAAATAAAGTACTTTGCACTTGTCTTTAGTGAATTTCATCTTGTTGATTTCAGACCAATTCTCTAATTCAGGGGTTGGCAACCTCTGGCACACGACTCGCCAGAGTAAACCCCCTGGCGGACCAAGCCAGTTTGTTTACCTGCCTCATCGGCAAGTTCGGCCAATCGCGGCTCCCACTGGCCACGGTTTGCCAGGACATCCCTCGCCTATGCCGCTTCCTGCCGCCCCCATTGGCCTGGGACGGTGAACCGCAGCCAGTGGGAGCCGCGGTCCCCTGAACCAGCCTACGTGGCAGGTAAACAAACTGGCCCAGCCTGCCACATGCCAGAGGTTGCCAACCCCTGCTCTAATTTGTCAACATTGTTTTGAATTCTAATCCTGTTCTCCAAACTACTTGCAACCCCTCACAGCTTGGTGTCATCCAGAAATGTCACAAATATAATACTCTCCATCACATTAATGAAAATATTGAATAGTATCAGATGCAGGACATACCCCTGTGGAACCCCACTAGATATGTCCACCAGATTAGACAGAAAATCATTGATAACAATACTTGGAGTATATTTTTTCAACCAGTTATGCACCTACCTAACAGTAATTTAATCTAAACCACATTTCCCTAGTTTGCTTATAAGTATGTCATCTGGGACTGTGTCAAAGGCCTTACTGAAATCAAGATTCCCCCATCCACTAGGCTAGTAGCCCCACCAAAAAAGGAAATTAGGTTGGTTTGGCATGATTTGTTTTTGACAAATCTATGGTGGTTATTATTACCCTATAATCATTTAGGTGCTTACAAATTGATTGTTAAATAATTTGTTTCAGTATCTTTCTAGGTATGAAGGTTAGGCTAAGTGGTCTATAATTCTTGCAGTCCTCTTTGTTCCCCTTTTTATAGATAGATGTTATGTTTGCTCTTCTCTAGTTGTTTGGGATCTCACCCATTCTGCATCAGTTCTCAAAGATAATCACAAAAGTTTCTGAGATTGCTTCAACTAGTACCCTAGGCTGAATATTGTCAGGCCCTGCTGACTTGAAAATATCTAAATTATCTAATGTGGCAAACCCAGGACAAATGGCTACAAAGGGAGGGGTCGTAATTAGTCCCAGAGGGATTAAAAGGCCTCTCCCTATCCAATGAGGAGAGAGAGCCATGGAGAAATAAGGTTCAGCTGGAACAGGGGTTACCAGGGAACTAATTAGGTTCAGCTGGCTCCAGTTGCTGGAGTCCTTTTTAAACCCTCCCTGGCATAGAGGGGGGTGGGGGAGAGTGAGCAGCTGCTGCTGCCCCTGCCAGCTAGTAGGTGCAGCAGGACTCTGAACTCATCCATCAAGGAAGACTGCAGTCTGTCCCCAGAAGGGGAGAAAACCAGCACAAGGGACTGACTGAGGGAAGGATCAGCCAGACCCTGTGTGACCTGGAAGGACTTTGCTTTGCCCAAGCCTGTGTCTCCAAGACAAAAAGTGACTGAGCCAGCTGAGGAGAAGCAGGTACTTTGCCACACTAAACATTCTTTAACCTGTTGTATTCTGTCTTGTGTTCCTTCCTCCTTGTTGTTGTTATTAACTGTGTTAAGAGTATGGTCAAAATTAACCTTTTTAGTGAAGACTAAAACAAGATAAGCATTAAACACTTCAGCCTTCTTGATGCTGTCTGTTATTGGCTCTGCTTCCCCACTAAGTAGTGGACCTACCCTTTCCTTCATCTTTCTCTTGCTCATAATGTATTTAAAGAACCTCTTATTGACCTTTACATCGCTTGTTAGATGTAACTCATTTTGCGTCTTGGCCTTTCTGATTTTTGTCCCTATGTGCTTGTGCTATTCTTTTGTAATCATCCTTAGCATTTTTTATATGTTTCCACATTTTTGCAAGATTTATTTTTGATTTTTCAGGTCATTGAAGAGCCCCTAATGCAGCCATATTGACCTCTTACGATTTTCCCTTTCTCTTTTTCATGTGGGATAGTTTGCTCTTTAATAATGTCTCTGAGAAACTGCCAGTTCTCTGGAAACCCTTTTCCCCTTAAATATTTTTTCTCATGAGACCCTACCCTACCAGTTCTCTGAGTTTGTTAAAGTCTGTATTTTTGAAGTCCATTGTCCTCATTCTGCTGCTCACTCCTTCTTTCCTTAGGATTATGAAAGCTGTCATGTTGTGATCACTTTCACCCCAGTTGCCATTCACCTTCAGATTCACAACCAATTTCTCCTGATAGTCAGAATGGCTGCCCCTGATTTACTTCTCCCACCTTCTGGGGAAAAAGAAGCAGGGGGTGGGAGGAAGAGGGAAGAACTTACTGGACATTTTGGGTTATAATGCATTATTTTTCCAGTAGATGTCTGAGTAGTTAAAATCCCCCATCACTACGAAGTCTTATGGTGTTTATCCTAGAAATGCCTCATCCACTTCCTCATCTGAATTTGGAGATCTGCAGTAGACTCCTACAATAGTGTTGCTCTGTTTTTTTCCCCTTTTATCTTCAACTGGTCTGCTTCTGACTTCCTTCAGGACCTGAGAACAAGTGCATACATGATTGATATAAAATGCAACACCTCCTCCTTTTTTTCCTCCCTTCCTTAACAAGCTATACCTCTCTATACCAATAATCCTGATATGAGTTTTATCTCACCAGCTCTCTGTGATGCCAGATAAGTAACAATTTAGCACTAAGACTTCCAGTTCTTCCTGTTTATTCTCCATGCTCTTTGCATTTGTCTATAGACATCTAAGTTGCGGAGCAGTTTCCCTCACTGTTTTTCTCTCTTTGTTGCTCCTGTCATCTTATTGTAATTCTCCATTTCCTCACTACCTCCACCTCTCTGTCAAGGTCCTCATTTTTTAATACTTACTTGTGGGCTTTTGTCACCTGTTCCCTTTGAACCTAGTTTAATTCCCTCCTCACTAGATTGGTGAGCCAGTCCTTACTCTTCCCTTTCTTCATTAGATAGACTACATCTCTTCCCAGCAGTCCTCCTTCCCAGATCGGCATCCCATGACGAAGAAAGCAAAAGCCCTTCTGTTGTCACCATCTGAGCAGGCATTCATCTCCAGGATGTGTCTGTTCCTGCCTGGGCCCCTAACCTCAACCAGAAGAATGGACAAGAACACAACCCGTGCTCCAACTTCTTGCTTTCACCCTCACTCCCAGAGTCCTGCTCATGGTCGTCCCTGGCAATATGTGAACTGTTTGTGGGCATCTGTGAAACCCGCCAGCAAAGTATCTTATCTAGAGCTGATCAGATCATTTTTAATGAACTATCATTTTGTATTAGCTGAAAAACTCTGGAGATATCAGTGTCAACAAATTTTCATTGGGAAGGTTGGTTAGGGCACTGGTCTCAGATTTAGAACATCTAGGTGCAAGTCTCTCCTCTGCTTGATTGACAGTGGTCTGGGATGAAAACAAACATTTTCTGTGTCAGGCAAAATAGGGACCTGAATCTGGGTCTCCCACATTCCAGGTCAATGATCTCACCAGCAGGGGACATATACACTTTGCTACTTACTGAATCAAAAAGCTCTGGTTTTGACCCAAAATGGACATTCTGACCATTTTAAAAAGGTTCTGATGTTGCTCCAGTGTGGAACTAAAACAAATTTTGAAACCTCAAAAGTTGCCACAAAATGGAATTATTGTCTTCAGTCAGCTCTCGTTTCATTCCCTTCTGGTGCTGGTCCATGTAAGGGATAACAACCTACTATTAGTTTGTTACTCCACCCTGGTGTCAATATGAGGCCACATGATGGAATTTCTGTTTTTCCAGTTTGCTTTTTTTAAACCTAGGAAATTACACTCAATATATATTAAAAGAACATTACTAATGTTGCAAAATCAAACACTCAGAAGTTAGGAAATGCCAGAATTAAGGTTGTAATAGGAATCTTGTGTGTGGGTATATACATATATAATATGTATGCACATAAAATTGATACATATTTTGCTGGTGTTGCTCTCCCCACTATTTGTTATTTCTGTTTGTTCTGAGATTGCAAGAGATTCTTTGAGGCTGGTATTATGCCTTCCTATGTAAGAGAATGGGGTCTAGGACGTAGGTACTACTATAATGCAACATCTTATAATGCTGATCCTAACGAGTGACCTGCCAGCAGACTTGAATGTTCCTTTTTAATTCCTCTTGCCAATAGCTCTCCTCTACCTCTTGACCAGGTTTTCTTCGTTTTTAAGTGTTCATGTTTCATAAACACAGTACATACGTTGTATAACCTCTGGGAACAAGATGTGTTTAACAGGTGTCAAGGCTGATTCCCCACTCTGGCACTTCAAGTGCAGAAGGTGGGGCCCACCAGGATTCTAAACATTAATACTGGACACTCCAGGCTGGTATTAAACTCCCAAGGTTACAGCTTTTCTCTGACCTTGGAGGGGTAGATGCTGCCACCACGCAAGTGCAAAACCCCTTTGAAAACCCAGGAAAGTGCACTTATGAATTCCTTCCTGTGGGGTGCCCTAAAGCCCTTTTATTTCCCCTCTGGGGAAGAGCTGAGAGAGGAAAACAAAGGAAATCAGCTGTTGCCACCAGCTAATTAAAGAACACTTTTTTTAAATTTTATTTTATTAAAACGAAAAAGAAGCAAAATACATCTGGAAACTCAGGCTGTTGCTAGATTTAAAAAGAGCAAATATAAGGATTAAGCATCAAGAATAGTTTCTTGAGGTCCAGCTTAAAGGTTACAAGCAAAACAAAAGCACCTGGGGTTAGCACAGAGGAGTCCACAAGCCATAAAGAAATAAAAGGAGATAAATCTGATTGCATCTTCCTAGACATTCCCTGATCTGTCTACATATCTGGGATTTCAAATGCGTAGTTTCTAGGTAGGGTCTGATGATTTTTCATACCTGGCCCAAAGCTTCTTGCAACATCGCTGCTCTGTTCCCTCTGTCCAGAGAACAACAGACAGACAAAAGGGGAGTCTTGTTTCAATTTTAAAAAATTCTAGCCCTCCCATTGGCTCTTTTGGCCAGGTGCCCACTCACTACTTTTAACCATTTACAGGTAGAGCAATTAGAGAACAGCTTCTAAGAGGGATTTTATAGCTAACTGACTGGTTGAGTCCATAAAAGGCAGTTACTCCCTCCCCTTCATTTATCACAGCGGGAAACATGACTTTCATAGGTGCTGGAATTAATGGTATGGGGGGTGCTGCAGCACCCTCTGGCTTGAAGTGATTTCCATTATATACAGATTTACAGTTTGGTTCAATGGCTTTCAGCACCCCCACTATAAAAATTGTTCTAGCACCCCTGATTTCATTTTTCATAAATGTGTAGCTCTAGAATGGAACAATACAGATCTTACGGAGTGATCAGGAGGTGGAGAGCCCATAGATTTCAGATGATCTGCTGGAGGTACACCTTTTAAGGACCCCAGCATTCCTCCTTACTCCACTCAGCTCTGTGGAAATACAGCTATGCTTTATCTTAGATTCCCCTCTTAAGGGGAGTTCTGCACACAGAGGCTACACATACAAAAGAATGATGATTTCATCAAGATTATCTTCCATGGATGCTGCATGCAGGACAAATTCTCTGCTTCGGTGCCATCTGCTTTGTGGCACCTATGCTCGGCTCCTGACACCACTTATCAGACAGTTGATCTAAAGCTGCTGATTTATATCCAGGATCAGGTCCAGGGCAGCATGAGACTCAGGGATCAATAACTGTCTCTCTAACCCTCACCAGCACTTGCTGTTCAATCAGAAAAGAATCTGACATATGGTAACTATTAGGGCTGTTAATCAATTTAAAAAAATTAATCATGATTAATAGCATTGTTAAAAATAATAGAATACCATTTATTTAAATATTTTTGGTCTTTTCTACATTTTCAAATGTATTGATTTCAATTACAATACAGAATACAAAATTAGCGGTGCTTACTTTATATTTATTTTTGATACCAAATATTTGCACAGTAAAAAAAAAACAAAAGAAATAGTACTGTTCTATTCACCTAATACAAGTACTATAGTGCAATCTCTGTCATGAAGGTTGAACTTAAAAATGTAGAATTATGTACAAAAAAACCTACATTCAAAAATAGAACAATGTAAAACTTTAGAGCCTACAAGTCCACTCAGTTCTACTTCTTGTTCAGCCAATTGCTCAGACAAACAAGTTTGTTTACATTTGCAGGAGATAAAGCTGCCAGCTTCTTGTTCACAATGTCACCTGAAAGTGAGAACAGGCATTCATATGGCACTTTTGTAGTCATCACTGCAAGCAGGACCGGTGCCAGGGTTTCTGGTGCCCTAGGCACCGGGCCATTTTGCCGCCCCGCACGCAGGTCTCGCAGCTCCACCGGAGCCGCGGGACCAGGGGACCGTCCGCAGAAATGCCTGTGGCAGGTCCACTGGAGCCGCGGGACCAGCAGATCATCCGCAGGTACGACTGGGCTGCTCCACCGGAGTCGCCTGCCGCCCCCCCCCGGCAAAATGCCGCCTCCCCATAATGCTGGCGCCCTAGACGACTGCCTAAGTCGCCTAAATGAAAGCGCCGGCCCTGACTGCAAGGTATTTACATGCCAGATATGCTAAACATTCATATGCCCTTTTATGCTTTGGCCACCAATCCAGAGGACATGCTTCCATGTTGTTGACACTTGTTAAAAAAATGCATTAATTACGTTTGTGACTGAACTCTTTGGGATAGAATTGTATGTCTCCTGCTCTGTTTTACCCACACTCTGCCATATATTTCATGTTATGGCAGTCTTGGATGATGACCATCACATATTGTTTGTTTTAAGAACACATTCATTGCAGATTTGACAAAACACAAAGAGGGTACCAGTGTGAGATTTCTAAAAATAGCTACAGCTGTCAACCCAAGGTTTAAGAATCTGAAGTACCGTCCAAAATCTGAGAGGGATGAGGTATGGAGCATGCTTTCAGAAATCTTAAAAGAAGAACACTCCAATGTGGAACCTACAGAACCTGAACCATGAAAAAAAAACAATCAATCTTCTTCTGGTGGCATCTGACTCAGATGATGAAAATGAACATGCATTCCTCTGTACTGCTTTGGACCATTATCAAGCAGGGCCATCCTTAGGATTTATGGTGCCCTAGGTGGGATTATTAAACTGGTGCCCTTGTGCCTGTCTTGCTTTTAGCAACACAAACATAAGCTTACACTATTGGAAAACTTGCCACATGCATGTTATTAATAACCGTTTAACGGTGTTAAGCACACTGTATGCTGATGGACTAGCACTAAAGAAGTAGCACTATAGAAAAATTCTGATTTGACAGAAGATGTATATAATATAATTTTTAATTTGTCAATTTATTGGAAATTTATATGAGAGGTGTTGAAACAAGGATTTGTTTATAATTAAAAGCAATCTTCTGGCTTTTGGCTGCAAAATCAGGAATTAGTCATCATGTGACAAAGATAAAGTGATTCTTGTTTGATTGCAAGAATAGCAAGACCAGTCAAGTATTCCTGATCCCTGTAGAGCGGAGATAGTTTTTAATGAATTTTAGTTTTGAGAAACTTCGTCTCGATGCACTTGTTACAGGATTGTCAGTAGAATATGAGTGGCAATGTACACATTAGGATGTATGTCAACAAGTTTGCTGTTATGAGTAAACTGTACAATGTCCATAATCGATTTTGCATGTGGCAACATTGATGACAGTGTACTCAATTCTTTACAGTTCAAGTCCATTTAAAATCAAACAATCGCCGTGCTTCAGGAGGTCAGGGGTCCCCAACGCGGTACCTGTGGGTGCCATGGCGCCGCGAGGGCCTCTCAGTGCACCTGCGTATTGGTGGCAGACAAGCATTTGCTGAAATGCCAGCAAAATTCGTGGCATTTCGGCAGAATGCTCTGGATGACACCGTTTGCCACTGATAAGCAGTGTCATCCAAAGGCATCGCCGCTGAAATGCCGCCAAATTTCGGCAACATTTTGGCGGATGCTCGTCCACTGCCATGGTCCTTTGTCTGGCGGGCGCCAGACGAAAAAGGCCAGGAACCACTGCTCTAGGTTCTTGCACTTTGTCATTAGTTGCTCTTGTTTTCCCATTTTGTTGAATTTAGTTCTGCTCAGCCCACTACCAGCTGAGTGAATGGAACCCCAGGCCGACAGCGGGTTGAGTGGCTCAGCAGGGTATCAGCCACTGGCCTGATCAGCCCCAGAGCCTATGGTTCCTTGGGGGTCCCAGGCCAGCAGTGGTGCTGAGTGGGCAGCGGCAGGACCCAGTGGCAACGGGGCAGCAGCCAGAACCCAGAGCAGTGGCAGGCTAACACTCAGCCCACACATGCGTGCACTCAAAATCATCAGCTGGTGCCACTTCGGCACGTGTGCCGTAGGTTGCCAACCCTTCTCTATACATTAGTAAGGAGATGAGCATATTACAGTTGTTGGAGGGCTCTATTTAGCATAACAGGCTATAGGAAAGTCAGTCAACATTTTTTGTTTCTCTGATGAAAAACTGGCCATCTTCCCATACCAAACTTGTCACAAATAATTGTCACAACTTAATTCTCTGTTTTCTGGCTAAGATATTGATTTTTTTAAAAATATATTTGAAATTGAATTCAGGATTGTTAGCAAGCATTTTTGAGGACCAAATTTGTTAAATGACAATCTAAATGGCAACACAGCACTGCTTTTAATGCTTGGCTCATCCCCACCCTGCTGGTCCAACAGCTGCAGTAGAGAGGAGATAGGTGAAAAACTGCAGGACCCAAAACCACTTGGGTGGCAGCAAACCCTCAGGTCGCGATCACACGCCAATGGGGCCAACGCCAGCCGAACGACCATGGTGAGGTTAGCACAGCATCTGATCTCATGGACGGGGCCCCATGAAGCCACAGCAGCTCATCCTGCCCGATGCAGCTCCCCGGATGAGATGTCACTGCACCCAGTTAGTGACAAGATCCAGATGTCCTGATTTTATAGCCCAGTCCGATATTGGGCTTTGTTTATATAGTACCAGTTTACCCCACTTAAGGTGTCCAGACATCAAGTGTGAAAAACCAGATGAGTGTGTGGGGGGAAAGGAGCCTTAATAGAAGAAAGACCAAAAATCGGGACTGTCCCTAAAAAATAAGGACATCTCACCTACAGTTGAGTTCCTTCCCCCACCTTTCCCAGAGACCCCAGAGCCAATCCTCCATCAGACTGTGCTGCATTCATCTCTTTCTAGAACCAGCAGCCCTGTCTGACATGCTCCCTGCTTCCATCTGTCTGGGCCCCAGCAGGCGGTGCCCTCAGACCTAGTGGTGCCTAGGTGGCTGCCTGTTCTGCTATGGCTAAGGACAGCCCAGTTATCAAGCAGAACTTGCCGTCAGCATGACATATCTTCTGAATGGTGACTGACTCATAAGGGACATATAAGTCTTTTAATGCATCTCACATGTAAATATTTTGTGATGCTGGCTGTACAACTACCATGAACACCTTTCAAGTGAACAATTGTAACAAAAAGTTGGGCAGCATACTTCTGCAAATATAACAAATTTTGTTTGTCTGAGCAATTGGCTGAATAAGAAGTAGGACTGAGTGGACTTGTAGGCTCTAAAGTTTTACATAGTTTTGTTTTTAAGTGCTGTTATGTAACCAAAAATCTACATTTGTAAGTTGCACTTTCACAATAAAGAGATTGCACTACAGTACTTGTATGATGTGAATTGCAAAATACTATTTCTTTTGTTTATTTTTACAGTATAAGTATTTGTAATAAAAAAATATCAAGCAGGCACTGTGCACTTTGTACTCTGTATTATAACTGAAATCAATATATTTGAATATGTAGAAGAACATCCAAAATATTTAATAAATTTCAGTCGGTATTTTATTATTTAACAGTGCAATTAAAACTGCGATTAATTGGGATTAATTTGTTTAATCATGATTAATTTTTTTAGTAAATTGCATGAATTAACTGTGATTAATCAACAGCCCTAGTGAGTATGCATGTCCCTGGTGTTTCCTCCTACACTCTCTGCTTCCTCCTGTTTTTCACATACAGATGCACAATCCTATGTCTCAGCCAGAGATCCATCAGGTCCTTTTCTCACACAAAGGCAGAGAGGATGATTTGACTAATATAATAATTAAAAATAAAATAAAATTAGTCAAGTACTTAGACTGAACCCTGTTCTCAACACACAGCTTAAGTAACTGGGTTTTGCACTGAGAAGGTCCACAGAGGTAAGAAAGGAAAGGATCTTCATTTACCAGGCCACAAATGGGATTTCCTTTAAGGGAGAATAACTGCCTTTTCCCAACTCCTCATCACTTCCACACCCAAATCCACTCTGCTTGATAGTACATATTCCTGGAGGCCACATGGTGCTTTGCACTATAGCAGGTAAGAGGTGTAGGATCCTTTCATGTGATTCCCAAGTCTTGCACCCACTGAACAGTGGAACCATATAGACAATGCTGCAGTTATAGCACTTCATGCCTGTGGGAAGGGGAATAGGATGCGCTGTGAACTCATTTGCTTTGGTTAAACAGTAACTAACTGGCCCACATTTGAAAATTATCTAGCGTACTGTTACCACAGTTCACAGTGTTTTATCAAACTGAATTTCAGCCCCATTGATCTCAATGGAACAACCATTCCATGGTGAGGTTTCCTTACTGTACTCTACTTTCCATTCTATCTACAGTGTATATCAACATAATTTTCTCAGGTCAAAGTTTAAAAGAATGAATATATAGCCGTCACTCATTTCCTAGATGTTTGCACTAAAAGTTCCTTTGTTTTGACACACTGAGCATTTAATGTGGAACTATTTATGTTTTGATGCAGAGCATTTTTCTTTTCAGTAGAATTAAGGGGAAGAAACAAATCTGAGTAATAAGGGTCTGAAAGGTGTGTTAAACATACGTCATATAAAGTAATTTTCCTGTAAGTCTGTAATATTGCCATTTCCCTAAACATTCTTCAGTCTCCTTCATAATAGAAGTTGCTGAGGGCTTAGAGTACCAGAAAATATAAAATACCTCTGGGACGTATTCCAGTACTGTACATTAAATTTGAGGATTTTACATGTGATAAAGTATGTCAGTGTTGCTTACAGGGAATTCCAGTGATACCTCAGCTTTCTTGGACTTATTATAAATCCTTTGTTGGAATTATTGCGGCTGGTTCAATAATTCAGATTAGCCCTCATGTTTATTAATGCACTACATCTGTGCAAACAACATGTCAAGCAGAGAGTTTATTGTAATTGCCTGAGCAAACAGAACCTGAAAGAAGCAATTTCCAGTTACAATGTGCTATGACAAGTAATGAGGTAATTGGCATTCTGTCCTGATTACTTCCACCTTCCTTTTCATCAGGTCTATATTGTGTGTGATAGATAGTTTTATAAGAAATGAAGGTGTTTGATAATATGGTTTGCTGCTGCTTAAGGTTAGTGATTAAAGACAATCATCATTTTCTCTCAGAGATCTTATTAGCTTTAACATTATTTATTCATATGTGTAAGATGTGGGCCCAGAACCTATCTTTTGGTGCTATACATGTAGTTAAAATATAAACTCAACTGGTAACTGAATGAATGCAAAACATGTTTTAGTTTTCCAAGGATAATTCAACAAAGCAACTTTTTTTGTGATGAAATCTGTGCTGCAACAGTGGGACTAAGGTAGATCACTTCACATCTATGTTTGCATATAAATAATATTTAACTTATATTATGCATGTACTCTTTTCATATGGATATATATTACATGTCCTTGGTATCAACACTATAGTTAAGGATGTGATCTATGTTTTTATTCTTAACTTCTGATTTCAGGCATCTTTAACTTTCCAGAAAAGTGATCTCTTTGGAGCCAGTTTTTCACTTTTATTCTTATTCTAAAGGTGAAATGTGGAGAACTGAAAAAGAAAACATGTTCAGTGATTTTTGTATTATCCAAGGGTGGGCCAATGCTATTCTAATACTATGTTTCACTTTTTATTTCACTCAGAATTGTTTTGAACTCAAGAGAGGAAAAAGATGGGCATGAGGTACACACATAATACCCAATGAGGAATATGTGCTTTTGCTAGATTTCTGTAAAATTAGTTTAGAATTAAAGTTCTAAGGGTTTTAAAATATATTAATGAGTATGTGGAGTACATTATTTTCCTTACACATTCAAGCACACAGCTGAGCCAAATCAACCTCTTTAGGATGAAAACATCCAAGGAAAAGTGTGTTCCAACTATTATCCTCAAATAGAGAAATGTAACCTGCACCCTGTCAAGGCACCAAGATATCAGTGATGTACGTAGCATTAGATAATTAGATTTAGAATTGGCATTAGAATTTGATCCCATCAAATTTATCCAGATTTGCAATGTAAGAAGCAACCAGTGACTCTGTTTTCTGTGAAGGTGTTCTATTCTTCATTTAAGGAAGAGGCAACAGTTACCCAAATGCCGCAAAAGGAACTTCATTTACAGCCCTAGAGATGCAGAACACTGCAGATTTTCTTAACCATAGCAACCAGCTTAGTTGTGCAATATCTCTCTTGTATGGTACATAGGTAGTGGCAGTTGATGATGTCAACTGAAGTTAACAGTAGAAATGTGGAAGATAAGGGGATGATAGGAATGAAGACCAGAATTCCAGGGAAGATAATAATCCATAACATCTAAGTAATTCAGAGGAAAAATGCTCAGCTGACTCAGATGCGAGTGTGTACAAACACCGCTATGTACAGTATCATGTCTAATCAGTGCTATACATCCAATATTATTTCTGCTTTCCCTGCATGCACCTCTGAAAAGGTACTCTTCTCACGGGTACACACAGTGTTAGATCTGCAATATGTACTTACATCCTATCAAATTTAAAAAAAAGCAATGTAGTAAAATAAACAGGGATCATAAAATATTTTTTCAAACTGTTTTCTGACTGTTAGAAACTGTCCCAGTACTCTGTTGCCAGTCTGTTGCAAGTGAAACAAAGCACTAGGTCTGAGATTGCTGCCAAACCAATGGGCCTTGGGTAGAGTCTAATCACTGTTTTGAGCTCTGGCTCTCTAGGGCTCATACTCAGACAGAGGGTACGTCTACACTGCACGATTATTTCGAATTAGCTTAAACCGATATTACAAAACAGATCTAATAAAATCGGTTTAGCGCGTCCACAGTGGGATCCCGAAATCGATTGTTGTGCGTCCATGGTCCAAAGCTACCATCGATTTCAGGAGCGGTGCACTGTGGGTAGCTGTTCCTCAGCTATCCATAGTTCCCACTCCGTGTGAGAGCACAGTGCCTGATGGGGCAGAAACACTGCCCCGGGTGGTGCTGGTACAGCCTCACCCCTCCCTTTGTGAAGGCAGCAGACAACCCTTTGGCGCCTTTTTCGCGGAGTGCATTGAGCAAACGCCATAGCACAGCAATCTTTCCTTTTTTTTTCAGTGGTGCGGGGGGGAAATAAACTGAGGAGCTGTTCCCTGAACCACGCCAGACACTGTGTTTAACCTACAGACATTGGGAGCTCAGCCAAGAATGCAAATATATTTCAGAGACTGCTGTGGACTGTGGATAGCTGGAGTCCTCAGTACCCCCTTCCCTTTCATGAGCGTCCATTTGAGTCTCTGGCTTCCCGTTACGCTTGTCACACAGCGCTGTGTATCCTGGAGTTTTTTATTCAAACGCTTTGGCATTTCGTGTTCTGTAACGGAGCTGGATACAACAGATTTGTCTCCCCATACAGCGATCAGACCTAGTATCTCCCGTACGGCTATGCTGGAGCTCTTTTTCGATTTCAAACTGCATCGCCAGCCGTGCTGATCAAAGCTCACGCTGGGCAAGCAGGAAATGTAATTCAAAAGTTCGCGGGGCTTTTCCTGTTTTACCTGCCCGCTGCAGCCGAGTTCAGATTGCTGTCCAGAGCGGTCAGTGCTGCACTCTGGGATGCCGCCCGGAGGCCAATAACGTCGATTTCCGTCCACATGAACCCTAATCCGAGTTATCACTATCGAATTTAGTGCTACTCCTCTCGTTTGGGAGGAGTTCTGAAATCGATTTAAGGAGCCGTTTAACTCGATATTAATGATGACGTCGTGTGAACGGATACAGCGTTAAATCGGTATATCGGCCATTAAACCGATTTAAAGTCGCAGTGTAGACCTGGCCTCAGACATCTTGTCTGAGTACCTAGTCTCTGAAACCAGTGCCTGAGATCTCCTGAGACCACCTCCCCACCTACTTACACATGCTCCCTCTGAGTTCTACATGAGTGATGTGCACTCTGGGTTTCCAGTGTAACCCGTTCAGTGACAACATGGCAAAAAAGCAAAGAACACAGGCTTAGCAAAGGAGATTCTTAGCCACAGTGACTTTACTCTTAGCACTTGAGAGTTACAGATCTTTGAAAAGTCCTGAGATGCATCCTCCCTTTTTCTGAGCTCACCCCTTTTGTAAGTTCATGGTTTTTAAGTATTTGTGGTTGGGCAGAGTCCTTCCTGCCCTTTGTCTTCTGCAAGTCCTTCATATGTATGGTGATGTGCTGCACAGAGCAGTAAGTACATTATTCTTAAATATGGTTCCCTTCTCTGTGCCATGTGCTCAGACTGACAAGCTCCAGACTCACCATTCAAGCTTGTTCTCCCTTGTTGGGAGAGCCCATTGTTCCATTGGGGAGAGGGGGGGTATTTGACAGTCATTCAAATTTGATTTGATTGCCCCAGATTACATCCTTGAGGGTGTCCAGTGATGGTCCTCATCAAGATGTCAAACACTTTTCCTGGACAGGGCAGCTGTCTGGAATGCAGAACTATAGATTTCCTTTAAGATTTGTGTAGTCACTTTGCCAATATTTCCACAAACAGTTTTCATAATTTGAGATTGTCATATCCAAATATATCACAGAGGCAGTGCCTGCAATATCAGTTACATGTATCTGAACATTAAATGGCGCATGTCCTAGTGGGATTGGTTCTACTTATATAGCACCACCTATGATTAAGGTTGCTGAATATTTCACATTGTAAGACCCTGTTTTCAGATGCTTATTTTTTTTTGCTAAATTTCAGCCATTTGGCCTGAAATTTTCCCATGCTGGATATCTGCCTCAGGCTGAATATTTCTGAAAAAAGAAAGTCAAAGTTGTTCAGTCATTTCCAAGAAAGAGGCTAGGGAAAAATACACAGTTTCTCCCATATTAATTCCGGCAGCATTTTCTTTAAGTAGCTCTAACAGCCCTATTATGTGGAGTGGGAACTTGAAATTTGGCTGAGGGGTGTCCTTTATGTCAGAGGTGCGTCTTTTGCTGGCCCTGTGAAAATCTACCCAAATTTGCCCCAGATATAAGCCTTTGAAAAATCATAGTTTGCATATGCTCAGTACAGTCTTCTTAGAGTAAGCATGCTTCAGTGCAGGGCTACCCAGGGCTGAGCAGGACTTTTCCTGCAATTGCAATTCCAGGCTGCTGTGGCCAGGGCCTGGGCCTGCCACCACAATTGAAAACAAGGAGATTACCTCTCCTGCATTCTCAGTGATCCCCCTGGTATAGCCCAGACAGCATATAGGAGGAAGTTGCCTGATTTGTATGCAGAGGGGAGACTCGGCTGAAAAGGCTGTTTGGAAGGGAGAAGAAATGGGGACTGGGAGCTGGATGTGGGGGAAACTGAAATTGGCTGAGCAAGAAGACTGGTCCCAGGAAACAGTGGGCTGGGTGAGAAAAAAGTGCCAAGGGCCAGGATGCAGGGGGAAAACTGGGATTGTCAGGGCAAAGAGACTGAAATAAGGTGCCAGAGGCTGGGTAAAGAGTAATGGGAAAAGGAGTGGGGTTATGGGGAAGAACTAGCAATAGCTTCACAAAGAGACTGGACTTGTGTGGCGGGAGGAGATGGGATCGAGACTAAGACTGGCTGGGTAAGGACACTAGGACTGGGATGAGAAATCTGAGGATTAGGGACTGGGATCAGGTAGATGAGAGTACTGGGGCTGGGACAAGGCACCAGGGACAGGGAAGAAACAGATGTGGAACAGGGATGGGTTAGAGGGCGCAGGGCAGAAGGGATGAGGATTGGGGGAGCAGAAAGAAACTTACATATGTGCTTTCCCACTAGAGCACATTCCTCTCCAGAGACTGGAATGGAAATGAGGATTTCTGAGTCTCACTGTTCCTCTGCTGTCAGCTAATATCTGCAAAATCCATTGGCAAAGTGCCTCATCTCCCTTTTAGTGCTTGCCCATGCAGATGATAGAAATTCACTACTGATATCAGTTCCTGTCTTAGCTCAAGAGGCAGAGATCTTTTTGGTGGTTTCAACTTCATGAGAAACTATATGGGAGCTGATATGATGCCTCATTATGAAATTTCTATTTTTTCAATTTGCTTTTTTTTGAAACCTAGGAAATTGTTAAAGAAATAGTATTCAGGTTGCAAAGTTATGCAGTTAAAAACTGTTGAAAAATGCATAGGCACAAGGATACTGAATTAAGGCTGCACAAACAACTTGAATTGTGGCATTTCCTAACTTCTGAGTGTTGGACTTTGCAACACATATGCATATATTGACAGAAAGATATCAGTATGGCATCTACATGATAAAGAAGTCATATTACTCACCTGAACATGCTACAGGTACTCAATTACTCTCCAGAACAAAGAAGGAACCCATATTGCTATCAATATTTGCTCCAGTCACATCTGCAGAACATCAAAAATGCTAGTTAGGACAGACTACTACCTCTTATTAATTGTTAGGATCAAGCATAGCAGTATATGATAGATTCCTTGGTAGATACAAGAGCATACAATAGTATATTAAGTTATACTAAATTAAAATAGAGTTGTAGCAAATCAGAGGTGAAGATTCAACAGGTGATTTGAAGACATCTAGCTGCTTTTTTATAATGGTAAATGAGTGGTGTAGTTCCTGATGAAGGTGAGAAAGACCTTATCCCTCCTTCTTTCAGCAAGAAGGGGACTAATTTATAATGGTGTTAAATATATAAACAAGTGTTTTTAATTTATAAAAGGGGTCGCCCTCAGAGGCTTGCTCTGTGAAAGGGGTCAGCAGTAAAATAGTTTGAGAACCAGAATCATTCTAGTCATACAAAGGAATATTAAGGTAGCTTGACAAACATACACCCGCTATCTCAGTATGAAATGACCACCTGGGATATTATACAGCTGATGATTTGAGGCAGACAGCAAAATGAGGAGGTTGTGGTGGTGGCTTTACAAAGAAATTTAAAAGGAGAATAAACTGGAATTTGGGGACAGGAAAGGATTAAGAGAAAATTCCACCCCATTGTCAAACATGGGTAGTAAGGAAGGTTCCAATCAAGGGCCTGGAAAGAGAAAATCCGAACAAGTTTGTGATAGCTGGGACACTAAAGTATTAATGATGAGATAGGTACATGGGACCATCATGCCACTATAACGATATCCTAACACCAAAGCAGGTGCATTTATGTTGTATTGTATTACAGGTTATTGGAGCGAAAATAAATAAGGTGCAATGTGTATTTATAGTACACTACATCTTAATTTTAGAAAAGGGCAATGATGGTTTCAATGCCTCCCACCCTGAGAGAGAGACAATGGGAGGGGAACAGAGCAAATATTCACTGCCTAGCAACAGATCAAAGGGAGTTAGAGACAGTTGGCAGCACACATGGTTCTGTAGCATGCCAAATGGCCAACAATTTCTGCCCTCCTATTAGTTCTTCCTCAATTCCCAAGCAGGTTCGCCATCTATATTGGGGAGTGAAGATAACTCTCTCCAGGTGCTTGGGTGAGTGGGTACAGATGTTCCTCTTTTCTCATCCTCCAGTCTTTTAGGGAAGCTGCCAATTTAGGTGTCAATTTGATGTGGTCTGGTACAATCCAGCCCTGCTGCTTAGAAGGTTTCATCTCCTCTGTATGTGGTGGCAATGGGCATGATTTGACTAATATTGTTTCAGATAACAAAACTGTACCATCAGAGCAATGAAATTAGAATATGAAATTCACAATAGTAAGCTGCAAATATAATTATGTATGCAAGAGATAATAAAATGTCTGGTGGAAGAGTAGAGCTTTCTTGATCTACCAACATTGCCTGTAACCAAAACTCTTAACAATGGAGATGAACGTCTTGTAGAGTGTGGGGTTAACCTTGCTAGTATAGCTTCTGTACCCAACTCAGACTTATGTGGCTCCCACTTCAAAGTGGGGGAAAAAAACAAATTCAAATTCTAGTCTGAGCCCTGACTGAGCTCTTTATCTGAGCAGTAATGTCAGACTTCAGTACATGGTAATCATCCTTGGAATTTATTGGTCAGCGGTTTAGGGAGAAAAGTGGGGGGTTATCAATTTGTTGTTCCATGACTGTGTGTTTTCACAGTGATTTCACTGTTAACATGGCTCTACTTCAGTATATCTCAAACTGGGGTTGCCGCTTGTGTAGGGAGAGCCCCTGGCGGGCAGGGCCGGTTTGTCTACCTGCCCCGTCTGCAGGTCCAGCCGACCGCAGCTCCCACTGGCCGCGGTTCGCTAATCCAGACCAATGGGAGATGCTGGAAACAGCGTGGGCTGAGGGACTTACTGGCCGCCACTGGTGAACCGCGGCCAGTGGGAGCCACGATCGGCAGGACCTGTGGATGTGGCAGGTAAACAAACCGGCCTGGCCCTCCAGGGGCTTTCCCTACACAAGCAGCGCCCCAGTTTGAGAAACACTGCTCTACTTGAACCACCACACAATTTTGTGTTTCCACTGGGATATGGTCCTTTCTCTTACCAAAGCAGTAGCATTTCCTCAAGATAGGGAGGCTAAGGCTTGTAGGTAATGGAGCTTCAAATTGAATTCTGGATTAAATCCATGGTGAGTTGCCAATCCAACACTCTGTATTCCTTGCCAATAGCTTTGGCACAAGTGAAAGAAGCAAGCTTTGTTCTAAACTTGTGCAAATTCCTTGATTGCTGTGATTGTAGCTTGTTCAAAGTAAGTGATCACATATATGAGTCTTAAGTAGAGCTGTGCAAAACTTGGCAGCTTCAGTTCACAGGGGGTTTGGTGAACGTTTAGTTGGCTTTAGCTTGTGTATGATTGCATTAGGTATAGGAAAATTAAGTGATGTAGGAGCACTTAATACAAGCATCCTTATATAAATACGCAATGGGAATCAGACGAAGCTACAGTGTGAAGAGTGATGGAGGGATATCAATGGTACTGCAAGGGACATTAAAACTGTTTTTACAATAACTTTAGATTCACTATTTTAATATGCAAAGTTCCCAGTGTCAGGTTTGGGGGGGTGGGGATTGTTTTTTCTTCTTGTTGGAAAAAAAATTCCTCACCAATGAAAAAGCTTTCATCTGATTAAACCATTTGATTATATTTGTGTGTTCTACTCATATTAGGCTTTGCAATTGGGATGTAATTCTGCCAGAATGTACTTATGAATTAGCTGTTTTCAATTAGTTTTGACTTAAACTTTACACATTAACAAAGTTTGTGTAGGCGATATGATGAACTATTGGTATCTATTGTGTGAACAAGAATAAAAAGAGAACTAGTAAAATGCTAAGGTCAGTAGAGCATGGTATATGATTCTGTTGAGTAGCAGTGTTATAATCAAACTGAGTTGGGAAGTAGCCCTTCTTAATCTTCACTTTCTCTCCACCCCTCTCCCCAATATTTTATTACAGGAATTTGTTCTATTAGAATGTGAGCTCTTTGGGGCAGAGTTCTGTCAGGGACTTCATGCCAAACATTTTACCTACTGCTCCATGTACATTTAACACATTATAGAAAATATTTGTATATTGTACATGTATACTTATTAATTGGTCAGATACTTGACCATTTAAAGCCATTTTAAATGGCTAAGCTTTCCCTTTTGTAGGGGAGTGCCACTGTAGCATTGTTGACCATCCTCACAGTGCTCAGGTCTCCCTTATCCCTCGCCAGGTGAGTGCCCTAACTGCCACACTATACGCTATTCTGCTCTCCATGTCACCTGTTGAAGCTGTTTAATTTTGTATAAATATTTAAGCATTCATTGGGCCAAAGAGTGAGAATGGCTCTATTACCTGGTGACTAAGACACTCACCTAGAAGAGATGGATCCATATCTCCTACTTCCCAGGTGAGTGCCTTAATCATCAGTTTATGGAGTCACGCTCACTTTCTGTCAAAGAATATTTAAGTACTTATACAAAATGGAATTGTTTCAACAGGAGAGACTGAGAGCAACCCACCCCAGAATAAACAAGTGGTAAGGGCGCTCAACTGAGAAAAGAGGGAGCTGAGTTCCAGTTCCTGCTCCAGAGGAGGCATTCTGAAATATTAATTTAGCACAACTTGCCTGTGAGTTGGCTAAGTATTATCAGCATGATATAGATAAGGAAACTGAGTCCAGAAAAATTAAGTGACTCCTGCACAAATACTTAGACAATCTGTGACAAAGATGGGAATATACGCTCAGTTCCATGATGTCTGGTCCTCTGCTTTTACCACAAGAGACCTTTCCTAATATTCTCTGTCTTTATCGCCACCAGTCAAACTGAATGAACAATTTGCAGTAGAAAAATTAGTGCTTTTTTCCTGATGTGGAAATGACTGCAAACAGACCAATTTTTACAAAGTTTGGTGTGAACATATGTCACTAGTATTAAATATTTTTGCAGTAGTCTTCAGAGGCCCAAATCAAGGATCAGTATCTCACTAGCTAGATTCTGTCCGTATCCCCATTCCAAAGAATTTACAGTCTTCTGGGGACTGCTTACAGAAGCTATTTGTTGGTGTATTTCATTTTTGTGATTCAATATTCCCTGTGTCATGTGGTATTTTTTCTGTTCCCTGATTGTCAAGAGACAAAGGGCCTGATTAACTGAGCAGTGCTTTGATTCTCTCAGGGAAATGGTGTAGGATTACTATGGGGAGAAAAAAAAGATAATCAGGCCTCAGGAATTCAAGCACATCTTATACCTTTTTTCCTTTAATATATTCTTCAAGAAAGAGCATTATATTTAGATGTCACCATATCCAGTATTTATACCAAAGATTTTTAAAAATCTTTGTTTCCCTTCCACCAAACTTACTGTCTTTTTAACAGAGTTTACATTGAATAGTCTCATCTCATTCCCACAAAGTATTTGTATTTACACGTACTACCCAGTCCTCTTTGCAAAGGATGCACTGCAGGTGCTATCTCTCTTGTTTGTTTAATTACTCCAGTGCCAGGGCTCTGGCTTGGGTGGTTTGAGAACTGCTGCTTGACTTTTGGCCACATGAAGGCATTGCTGAGAGGGCCCAAGCAACTCTCTGTGCCCTATGCAATTACCCATTACAATGCAACACAACGTACACCCACTGATGCCACCTTCAACAGAGGACATTGGTTCCAGGCCAGTCATTTCCCTTCCTCACTTCCTGGCTTACACAGATAGATGTCCCTAAACTGCTGGTGTGGTATGGTATTTATCTGCCCCTATTACCATAGTCACCTCACAATCACCACCCCACTTCTTGCTTCTCATTGCAACTACTGCCTGGGTATTTATTTATTTAATTTGTTCCTCTGCCAAAACTTCTCTCCTTTGTCTTCAAACTTCCCCTCCGCATACAATTTCAAAGTAGCTATATGCTAACTTCTAGTGCAAACACTAGATAAATACAAATTCGCACTAGTATGTAGAAACTAGCTTTCATGTCACACAGAGGTCCCAGCGTGTCTATCTCACCATCAGAACCTGGTCCAATAAAAGGTATTACCTCATCCACCCTGTCTCTCCAATACCTTAGGACAGACATGGCTACAACTACACTGCATATACTAGAATTCTTGACACTTTCTCTTGCAGAAGACATTCTTGAGGACAACATTTTGCTTATATGAATGTTCCAGAAAAGGGATCAATGTTCATGAATAAGAGTCACAAATATTGGCATAGAAAATATGTATTCTTTATATAATAGAATATTAATGAATATCCCTTTTTACAGCAACAACTACATCTCTCTATAAAACCAATGTTTATTCACACAGATCTTATATTTGTAATAGTGATTTTCTGATAAGGTTACGTCTCAGTTGCTGCACAAACTCTACCTCCTAGCATCCACAAGCTTGTGTACTCTTTGCTATGCATGGTAGCAGCCTTTTAAAATGAGTCAGGCTAACTTTCTCATACCACAGTATACAGGTATGTTTGGGTCCAGAGCACTGTGAAAACTTGGCTTCTTTTTTGTGGCTGTAACACAAAAATTCTAGTCTTCGATTTTTTTTTTTCTGCCCATAAACAGTAGACTGCTTTTTTGGAATAGAACACAAATCAAGAGTCTGATTCTCCACGACTACCCTTTAGTTGGGTAGTCATTTACACTGGATCGAAGTGAATGTAAAATATTCTCAGGCAGTGGAGAATTAGATTTCAAATGTATGGGGGATTTTCTTTAAATATTGGAGAGAGAGAGAGACATTTTTACTTAAGATTCAAAATAGGAACAAAATGGAAAAAATACTATAATAATAATTACTCACACTCAATTTTAAATCCAGAAATCCCAGAAAATTCAGAGTAAGGTTGCCAGAGCCTTCTATAGATGACCACACACAACAGAAATGGGGGTTACATGTATATGTTATAAATAAGATCACTCATTTCATGATCGCATAAAGATGGACATAGTGTGGATGAAATATTTGTTTTATAAAAATGGATAATGGCAGTTATACAAATATTGTATGCCATAATTGTAGTAGATTATCAGATTTACAGATAAATTAACATATGAGAAGTACTCAGAATACTGAAAGCTAACCCTCAGGGTACTGGATACTTAAGCTGCATATGATTAGAGAATATTCTTAAGAAGTAGGCTCATAAAATGAGTCATGGAAGGAAGGGCAGGGTAGATTGTATGTGTCAAAAGTAGGGTATTATAATGTGAAATTTTATAGAAAGTAAAATAATTTGACATACTTTTCCAGTAACAAAGACTCAGTCAGGTAATTTCTGAGCCACATCTTCCTAAAACCCTATTTTACTGAATATGAATGCCTGCCTCTATCCTTGCTGGAATTAAGGTCTAGCTAGCCTTGAATCCTAACCTGCAGTATTTCCCAAACTTGGGATGACACTTGTTTAGGGAAGGCTTCTGGTGGTTTGGGCCAGTTTGTTTTCCTGCCCCGTCCACAGATCTGACCGATCGCGGCTCCCACTGGCCGTGGTTTGCCGCTGCAGGCCAATGGGGGCTGCTGGAAGTGGCGCGGGCCAAGGGACTTACTGGCTGCCGCTTCCAGCAGTTCCCACTGGCCAGTAGTAGTGAACCACGGCCAGTGGGAGCTGTGACTGACCAAACCTGGAGCTTTCCCTATACAAGCGGTGTCCCAAGTTTGGGAAACACTACCAACCTGAATTAATCTTCTCGTTTTTTAGTCCCTTGGCTCCACCTCCCTTTTGCTTCTGCCAAATATCTTTCCACTCTATCCTCCCATAATTTCCTCTATGTGTGTGTGTGTTTTTATTTTTCCCTCTCTCTCTCTCTGTGTGTGTGTGTGTGTGTTTATTTTATTTTAATCATTGAAAATAATTTGTCATCTTAGTTTCCTCTGGCTAGGAGGAAACCAAGGCTAAGGACATGAAGTATTTATGATGAAACAAACTGGCAATCAAGAAAATAGAACACTCAAACAGCAACAACACACTACACGTTGGCAATTTCTCACTAAAACCGGGGGAAAATTAAAAATGTTGGTAAACATTTTTTGCAAAAGTTGTCACCAAAGCTTTTGCTATTTCTCAACCAATTGATTGAATAGTCAATATGTTTCCAAATTTTGAAATTTCTATTAAACGTTTGACATTCTAAAAATTATATTTTTTGATTAACTTTATTTCCCACTCTTGTCTGGGAAGCTGCAGGACTGTGTTCCTAGCACCAGATAATGCCATGCGAGAGTATAAATAGCAGCACTCACAAATCGTTGCCCACACTGATCTAAAATGGAGTCCTTCAGTAAGTACAGGTTCAAGAGAAAAAATCAGTATTGCCAACTTTCATAATTTTATTGAGAGTATCATGATTTTTGGTGGTCTTCTTAAAGCCCTAGCACCTGGAGTCATGTGGAATCATGAGACTCTCAGTTCTCATTTAAAATAAAAAGTAAGTTTCTAGACTTCATGGTTACAGAGAAAAACTCAAATACATGACCCAAATGAACCTGAGAGTCTCAGAAACCAGAAGATAAATAAAATAACACAAAAACACAGCGGTTTTATAAATTTTTAAGCCAGTCTCATGATTTTTGAAGGCTTGGGTTTGAGAATATATGGAAAAGTTCAACCTGGGGAAAAAAAACTCCCTTGAGGTAAAAGTATCTAGATCTTTACTGTTGTAACAATAGACTTGAAGATAGGAAGAGCCAGCTGAGAAGCGTGAACCTCGCACTTGGATTCTTCTTTATCTTTTTCCCTGTGTTTTTGTTTGTTTGTTTGTTTGTTTTTTGAGGTTTATGAATGGATTTAATAGGAGTTTATAATGCCTTTTGTTTTAACCTATTATTAGCTCTATGCCTTGGATTTTTTTATTGCCTGGTAGCAGTTTACTCCAACACAGCTCTGAAGCATTCCCCTAATTACAGAACTATTGGGACATAACTGTCCTTCTGCTTCATAGGCAACAGTATTTTTGTTCTGTGACTCATTCTAGTTTTAGTGATTGGAATCTCACCTTAATTGCATGTTTGCTCTGATACTTAGTGGGATCTAGGAGCTAAGCAAATCCCTGAACATTGTGCTAATCTTAGTGTAAAGGTGGTATTGTGGGCCCTCCAACTCTTCTGCAACTGTAGCAATTTAGGATGGGATGGGTTCTTGATGTTTATTTGCATTCAGAGGCCATCTGATGTGGAAGGCAACAAAGACAGAACTTATGTGTAAATAACCTCCTAACTGAGCTGGTTCAAACCATTAAAATATTCAGGTTTAGTTCAGGTAATAAACAAAAGTTTGAACTAATTTTTATTTTGTGAGCAACAAAATGAGAAAGTAATAAACTAGGAGCAGGTTTGCATCTGTTCTTACTTAGGACATTAATAGGTGTGAACTCTCTCCTGGTGCTTTTTTGACTGCTTTCCATGGTCAGTTCTGGCTTCATGAACTGGCTGTAATATGTGGCACTAATTTTGGAAGCCGTAAAACCATCCAGGGAATGCCCCTCACTTCCATATATGTAGAACAGCTTATATAATACAAAAAGTATTTTTAAAAATTAATTTCTGTGTAAATTCATTTTGCTGTTCTACAAAAAAAAAAAAAGGTAAAAACAACAACAAACTTGATGGAGAAATTCCAGTTGAAAAATATCGTATGTTTCCAGTGGGCTCACTAGGTTTTTCGAATGGAACAATGAATTATGATGTACAGGTTTCCAGGGCTACTCGTACTCCCATTCAAATCATTAGAGGTCCACAGAAACTAGCTGAAAATTTGTAATGGAGTCTACTAGAATTTCTAGTAAAATAGATGAGAAGTCATTGCATCTTCTTGTGGTTGCCAAGGTGAATTTGGTTGTGGAATAGGCCTTACCTCTCTGTACAGGCAGAAGAGAAGTAATATTAGAAGAGTTAATAAAATTTTTTTTTTAATTTATGTTTTATTGAGCCAAAATGTATATAGGTACTTTTCTTGATTAAAATTCATGTCAGCATGTTACTCCTAAGTAACAAGAGAAGTGGAGTTGGGTTGCTGTGCTCCAGCTACTATACTAATGAAAGTTTTTAGAAAACATATAGAAAAATATTTAATGCCTCTCACTATAGCTTCATTGGCTGATGAAGCCTTGCCGGTGAAATACAAATGTCAACAATTGTGAATGACAAATTTTTAGGCTAAGAGCCAACAAAATGTCACATAATTCTTGTTCCATGGCCAGACTTTGCTCAGTCCAGACAGACTCCTTGAACTTACTCTTTACCCAGGAAGCCTAAGCCTAAGTCAAGTCCAGTCAACTCTGGATAGACTGGTTCTTTCTCTAACATTTTGGATGCTTTGAAACTCTAGGTTCAGTTGTCAAAGATCCAAAATAGCCTCAGCATATAGGAATCCTTGTTGCAAGTAGCAGAACAGTAGAGGTTTGTTTATTAGAGCTTTTCATTGAATAGTCTGTCTTCATTTTAGAAAAAGAATAAACACATTTGGGGTCGGGGAGAAAAATATTGTTTCGGAACCTTGTATTGAATTTGGGGCCTCTCATATTCTTGTATACAGCAAGGTTCCTGTTAGAGGAAAGGTTTCCAAAAGCTTCGTGTCTTGTGGTCCAAATTTGGAGGTCTAGTCTCAAATATATCTACAATATTTTTTCAAAAAAATTAAATGCCACCAAAAGCCCAGCTTTATCAAACTATGTTAAATATCGAAGTCAGAAGAAGACTTAGAATTTAAACCATGGAACACTGAGGATTGAGAAGAAATGTTTGATTTATATAATTTAATGATTTTTTAAAAAAATTGGGCCTGTTGCTACTCTTTACCTTAAAGAGTCCCTATATGTATAACTAGAACAAAGAATTTAATTTTAAATAATTGTAAAATGAACAGTTGCTTACTCTTTTTATTAACTTTTAGTGAAGTATTAAAATGTAATTAAAATTGTGCAGGTTAATTATAACAAAATCCAATTTTTTTTTAAAGTGTAACTCATCTATCCTGAACAATTTTGCCTCTTTGATTCTTCATGTAGACAATTCTTTGTGTTCAGGGGTTTGCATAGGGGAGAGGGGGAAAAGCAGAGGAGTTCTGTGGGGGCATAGAATTCCTCTAGCCCCGGGGCTGGAGGAGCTCACTCACTCTCCCTGCCGTGGTCTTGGGGCTGGAGGAGCTCTGTGACCCCGCCACAGCCAAGTACTTGTGGATATATTTATTCAGGTGGCTCTACAGCACACAGATTTTCACTGAAATGGTCAGTGCATGCTGTTTATTTCTATGAATATGATGTGTGTGTTTAAAATGCAGCTCCAAAAGCAAGACCGGCTCTAGCAATTTCGCCACCCCAAGCACGGTGGCACGCCGCGGGGGGTGCTCTGCCACTTGCCGGTCCCATGGCTCCGGTGTGCCTGCAGCTGCTCCACCGGAGCCGTGGGACCAGCGGACCCTCTGCAGGGACTCCTGCGGGAGGTCCACCAGAGCCACCTGCCACCCTCCTGGCAACCGGCAGACCACCTCCCGCGGCGTGCCGCCCCAAGCACGCGCTTGGCACGCTGTGGCCTGGAGCCAGCCCTGTCCAAAAGTGGTTAATCTCAATAGCTACTTCTTCTCAGGAACGAAGACTATTAGCAGATCTTATTAGCAGGTGGATAAGGGAAGAGGTGACAGCTTATTTTTAGGCATTTTTTTAGTCAGCAGAAGATGAAGAGAAGACTTTTGCCTTGTTGCTCTAGATGATCCGGGCAAATCTAAGAGTTTGATGATTCTAATAGATTACTTTGGGTAAAACAAGAACTTGTTTTTCTGTTGTATTCTTTCCCCTACTCTCCATCTGTCACTTTCTTTATAATGTAAGCTCTGAGGGCAAGGTCTAATCATTCATTAAAGAACTTGCTAAATTATAAGTGCTATTTTAATAAAACAATTACAACTCTATAGGCCCTGATTTTACTGGTCTTCATTTATGTTGAATCATAAGGGTTAAAGTATAATTTATAAGAAAAATACATCCACCTGTGTTGAAATTGTATGTTGTCACTTAAATTCATAGGGGGCTTTCTGGGCCTATTTGCAGACTAGGGGGCTCTATAGGAAACCATTCAATCAGAGTCAATATAGAAAGACTTAAGCTAGAACAAGGTGGGGATAAGTGATGATTCTCTATCTTAGGAAGCAGCCTGCTTTGTCTCTCCTGGTTTGGGTTACCATGTATTACCATTCTGGATTCATAGAATAAAAGTAGTGTTACCCTGCAATCTTCCAGAAAATATTTTATGTTTTTTAACTAACTTCTCTATTTGTATGCTGCGGACATTACAGTTTTACTGTAGTGAAACTTTTCTGATTTAAAGAGTTGCACCTAACTGAATTCAGTTAGGCAAATATAACAGTCCAGACCATAATCTCTCTGTTTACAATAAACAGTCCTTTTAGATATTCTCTGCTGTGGGTTCTTTTCCTGCTTATTTCCTGCTCATTACCTACTACAGAGAGAAAAGCAAGTTCCACATGGATATTCTTTCCCCACATGCCATCTGACCTGGAAGTGGTTAGTTAACACTGAACACATTGCTCAGGGTCTAACTGATTGCTATAAGAGAGGAAAGTGATGGCATAACCCGACCTTATAATCTCCAGTACCCATTGGTCCGTTGTTATTGCTGCCTAAGCATGGTAGTAAAGGAGCAGGCAGTGTCCAGAAGGTTGGGTAGGAGTATTTGACAGTGCTGTATTGCGAGGGAGATCATTCAGACCCTTGTCTAAGACTTCAAAACTGTGGCTTGGTTGTGAAGATGAAAATTGAGTCCGAGGAGCCCTCCATCTTTGTGAGCGTTGTTTATTTCTGGTCGAATTGCCATGGTTGTGGGTGATGGAAAGAGATATCTCTGCCCTTTTGGTATGGTGGTATGGTGTCGCTTATTAGGTGGTGTGAATATGCTTAAAGTGCGAAGGGAGGCCCAAGAATCCTTCACAGTGTGAAGGATGTCATCCGTTTCTGCAGAGAAGAGCTTCCTTCACCTTGAGTTGGAGCTCTTTTGGAATACCGGACATCTGTAACCATGAGGCCCTGCACATTACAACAGTTGAGGCTGTCATTCATGCAGCAGTGTCTACTACATCCATCAAGGCTTGTAGAGCCATATGGACAAATAGTTGTCCTTTGTTCATGATGGCAGGGAGCTTAGGGCATTTTCCCTAGAACATCAAGGAATTCTTGCAGTTTACTGTAGTTGTCAAAATTGTACTTTGCAAGAAGGGCTGAGAAATTGGCAACCCAGAATTGGTCTGTTGCCAATGAGTACACTTTTCAGCCAAAAAGGTCTATGTGTTTGTTTTTTTTGTCCTGAGGAGTGGACTGGAATTGGGGTTGTTTGCCGGAATGGTTGGCAGCTTCCACCACCAAGAAGTTGGGTTGTGGGTGGGAGAAAAGAAAGTCCATCCCTTTAGCAGGTATGAAGTACTTTCTGACAGCTCTTTTGCTGGTAGGTGGTACAGTTGTGGGGGTCTGCCAAATATTTTCCACTGGCTCCATTATGGCATCGTTGATGGGGAATGCAATTTTGGATGAAGTGGATGTCTGTAGGATTCGTAGCAGCTTGTGCTGGATTTTTTGCACCTCCTCAAGTGGAATGTCCTGGCTGGCAGCTACTCTTTTAAAGCATTCCTGAAATTGTTTCAAGTGATCTACTGTAGTTGGAGGAGGTGGTATGAAGGCCTTGTCAGGGGAGGAAGATGAGTTATGAGTTGATGAAATGCCTTCCTGGTCCAAGCTTTCTTCCTCTTCATCTGCCATGCCTTTGAGTGCCTCCAATGTGTCCCTACTCAAGGAAGGTGGAGGAGAGCAGATTTCCCCTTGGGCTGGAGTCGAGGGTCTAGTATAGTGAGTCCTATACGCTGCCCAAAGGTTCCAGGGGCACCACTGAATAGAAAAGGGCATCAGTGTGCAAATCCAGGGTTATCCATACCATTGTTGCATCTCTCAAAGTTTGCAGAACTAGGACTTAATGGCCTCACATGGAGGTCTCCTCTCCGTGGGTGACGAGTGCTGGGAGGAGAACTGGCTCCCATGTACATCCTCTTCTTCATTGCTGGAGAGTAGATGAAGTGAGTAGCTGCTCTGTTAGTTGGCCTGGCGATCCCTCTGTGCCGAGCAGAGGCAGCTGTGGTACCAAAGAAACCACTATATCTTTCTAGTGTATTGTTGTGGAGTCCAGTGGCGTAGCCAGGTTCTAAGAGCAGGGGGAGCAAACATAAAAAAGGCGCCCCCCCCTTGGATCTCCTCTGACCACGCCCCCTTGACTCATCCTCCAGCCACTCCGCGCCCCTACCCCCCTTGGCTGGTTCCTCCGGCTGTACCAGCCCCCCGCCTCCTCTGGCCGTGCTGCGGGCTGCCATGCTGCGCCCCTACTCGCTCCTCTGGCTGCACCGCCCCCCATGGCTCCTCTGGCCGCACTGCGGTCTGCCATGCTGTGCCTCCCTTCATTCCTCTGGCCATGCCCCCCCAGTGGCTCCTCCAGCCATACCACCTCCCCCTTCACCCATGGCTCCTCCGGCCCCACTGTGGGCTGCCATGCAGCGCCCCCTCACTCCTCTGGCCGTGCCGCCCTCTCATGGCACCTCCGGCTGTGCCACTCCCCCTTGCCTGCAGGAGCCCAGTGCCAGTGTAATGACACAAACAGGTCCTGCTCCCAATTCCCTACTTTGAGTGTACTGAGCATGTTCACCTGAACTGAGCATGCCCAGTAACCTTCGCTGTTGCCACTGCCCGCTCTCTGCCAGCCTGGCAGGCCAAGCTTCAGAGCAGAGTGTGGGCCCCGCCCGCTGGCGCCATGGTAACCCCTAACTAAGGCACCGCTTTCAGGAAAATTTGCTGAGGGAAAGCGGCTGCTTCCCCTGCACTCTACTAGTTACGCTACTGGTGGAGCCATGTGTTCATGTGGTGATGCAGTTGGTATAGATGCAGTCAGTGCCATGACAGTATTGCTGTCAACCTTGGTTAAGATGATTGGTGCCATTCTCAGTCTTTTCATTGGTCCACTGGTCTCAGTGTCGAGTTCTGCACTGGAGTGGTCAGTACTGTGGAGGAAGAGTGGCATTTCGATTCCGTGTTGGTGCAGTAGGGCTTGGCAGAGGTTTGCCAAGAGATGGCATCGGAGGTGCCTGGACCCTCAAAGGTGCTCACTCTATTCAAGCTTGACACTGAGGATAGAAACCTCACTGGAAACCTCTTCTTCCTCTGAGTATCCCTATTAGGGGAGGTCATGGCTTGCTTCCTGGATGATTTGGAAGACTGAGAACTCCTATTAGTAGAGGTTTTGCTCGGGGAACCATCTGCTGATGTTGATTTTGGTCCATGAGGAGGACGCTGAAGGGACTTTTCCATGAAAAGCCTCTTGAGGTGGAGTTCTTGATTGTGCCTTTCCCTGGCTTTAAGGTTGCTGCAATGGGTACATTTCTGAGGGATATGGGTCTCCCCCAAACAACAGACATATGATGAGTGGCCGTCGGAGTTGGGCATTGCCTCATGGCAAGAGGTACATCGTTTAAACTCAGGTGACCTGGGCATCGGGGGCCATTAAAAGTGTAAAGTGTGGGAAAATAACTATTAAAATATATATTATACAAATTATTTTTGGGAGAGGGGTGCGGAAGAACAATAAATAACTAAATTAGCTGTAATTTAGTAAGTCTAGTTTATCTAACCATTTCTATAGGAGAAAAACAAAGAGACAGCACTACCATTGAGCTCTGTTGCTGCCAAGGATGGTTTGAGAAGGAACTGAACAGGTCAGGTTGTGTGTGTGCTACATGAGGCGCCAATGGCACTACAAAATGACTACTGCACACGCATGCCCGGACCAAAGACTGCTACTGAAAATCTCCACTCTGCAGAGCAGGGACACACTGATACCTAAAGTGGGGCAACCACAGGGACACTGCTCAAAGAGGAAAAGAAAGTTCCACAAGGATATTATTTCCCCACATGCCATCTGACCTGGAAGTCCTTAATTAAAACTGAACACCATTGTGCAGGGTCTAACTGATTGCCATATGTGGGGTCAGGAAAGAATTTTCCTCCAGGTCAGATTGGCAGTGACCTTGGGGGTGGGGTGGAGAGTCCCTTTCCTTTGCAGCATGTGGGCGCAGGTCATTTGCCAGGATTATCTGGATATATCCCACTTAATCATTTCTCTGCTAATGCAGGGGCTGCAGGCATTGGTGCACCTTGGGACTTCCTATTATCCTCTTGTGGCTCTGTCACGGAGTCCCCGGGCAATGCTCTGAAACTGCTCCCCGCAAAGCCAGTCAGGACTTTAGGGAGCCTCTTTTTCCTTGGAGCAGACTGTTTTCAGGGCAAGAAGCTTACACGGCTTCACTTTCTTTGGCCTTTCCTTGGAGCATTCAGCATATGCCCCTCCTTGCACTTCCCACAATGACTCCACCCAGATGGGGTCCTGGGGAAGCCAGAGGGTCCTGCATGCACCCCCACTTTGCTTAACAATCAGACGTGACTCTTAGTCAGCCAGTAAAACAGAGGTTTATTAGATGACAGGAACACGGTCTAAAACAGAGCTCGTAGGTACAGAGAATGGGACCCCTCAGCCGGGTCCATCCAGGGGCCCAGCGAGGCAGACAACTCTGTCTGCACTCACTCCTCGTCCCCAGCCAGCCCCGAACTGAAAACCTCCTCCAGCCCCTCCTTTCTGGTCTTTGTCTCTTTCCCAGGCCAGGAGGTTACTTGATCTCTTTGTTCACCTTTAGCCATTGCCTTGCAATGGAGGTGGGGAAGGCCCCAGCCATTTGTTGCTAGGAAACAAAGTGTCGGCAACTTATGCACACTGGCGACTTAAGAAATGCATAGGGGAAACTGAGTCATTCACACAGTATTCAGAGGAAACATTAAGAACAGTCCCACTTCATCACAGGCACATAATAATCTAGTCTCCTGTGGGCTGTACTACTCTGGTCTAATTGTGGTTGTTGGATTTAGTGTGAGATGCTGGTGGCATGTGCTATTCAGGAGGTCAGACCAGACAATCTAGTGGTCCGTTTGGCCTTAAAATATGACATTCCATTCTTAAACCTTTTTTAGCAATGTTTGTCACTTAAATCTCATGGGAAAGAGAGTTTCTTTGTCTACTGATGAAAAACTGAATCTTGTAAAAAGAACTTCTTCTTTTCCCCCACCACAACAGGAAGTTAACCCACTTGAGTTTGTCCCCATGACTTCCATGGAGTCTCACAAGAGTTGGTGATGGTGTGGTCTTAATAACCTAATTTGAGATTAAGGCAACCTTGATTTTGGCATTTCTTAACTTTGGAGTGCTCAACTTTGTATACTAATTAACTTTTGAAATGTTTTAATGGAATTTTCTATACTTATTTTGTAAAGGAAAAGGGTAAAATCAATTTCTGTCCTGTGCAACTGTAACAACCCTCCATTATGCATCATCATCATTATTTGAACCATGCACCTTGAGGACTGAGGCCTAGACTTCCACCACCCAAGCTACAGGGCTTTAAGCTGGAGAAAGAACAGTACAGTGGGGAAAGGACTGCTGGGCCAGGTGCTGTTCCAGTATCTCCTAAGTGTTTCCAATGCAGTATCTGTTGTAGCTGCTATGTTCATGGTTATTTGGGTGCAACCTTAGATGTTCATGTTCAAGTATTATTTTGGAATGTTGTCAAATTTTGATGATAGTGGAAGGGAAATGGTGGTTTTCATCAGTAAAATTCAAAAAGAATCTCAAGAAATAAAGAAATGGCACATCTTCAGCCAAGAGATTGACCCTATTGAATTTCATCCTATTTTCTTGAGACCATTTCTCCAGTTTATCCAGATCATTTTGAGTTTTAATCCTATCTTCCAAAGAATTTGCAATCCCTCCCAGCTTGATATCATCCACAAACTTTATAAGTGTAGTCTGTATGTCATTATTTAAATCATTGATGAAGATATTGAACATAACTGGACCCAAAACTGATTCCTTCAGGTCCCCACTCTATATGCCCTTCCAGCTTGACTGTGAACCACTGCTAACTACTCTCTGGGAATGGTTTTCCAACCAGTTATGCACCCACTTTATAGTAACTCCATCTAGGTTATATCTCCCTAGATGGTTTAGGAGATGGTCATGTGAAGCAGTATCAAAAGCCTTACTACACCTGAGATATTTCAAACCAAGAATGTCAGGCCTAGCCAACTGGTTTGTAAAAGTTGTTCCAATCACACATGCTCTATGGTTTTACACCGCCAATGATGGCTAATGGGACAAGGCAAAGGTGAAGCAAACAAATAACATGGTATAATGAAAAACAAAATGTGATGTGCTCTAGTCAGTCTTTTGAGGAAGGGAGTTAATTGCATCTCGTCTTGATATTACTGATATTACTGAACTGTAGAGAACTGCTGAGATTGTCTGAAACAATTTACCAGTTTCTAGGTTTAATCTCATTGTAAGCTCCTTGGGACATGGATCATCTTTTTCTTACATCTTTGAACAGCACGTGGCACAATGAGTTCCTGTTTCAGGACTGGGACACTTAGGTGCTACTGCAACACAAATAACAATATAATAACAATAAAATATCAGTTAGCATAACTATTGCGCAGAGTAATGGCAGAGCATTCTTCAGAAAGACAAATGCTACATAAGTCTTTCCTAATGCCGGAATCTGGGGTTTTGCAGACTGGGAAGTACCATAAAAAGAGAGTAACTCCTTTACGATGAAATTGAAAGGATAAAAATAATTAATTTTGGACCCATAACTATACATTACAGTTTCAGAGAACTAGTGAGGAATACTGTGGATTTTTATGTCTGCTCTGCCTGAAGTATTGGTAATTGCACATATAATTGAACTGCCAGATATAATTTCTCTCATTAGGAACATACAGATTTCATTTTGATTTTCTAGTTTAGAATAACTCCAGCATCATGGATTTGGAAGTTCATATGATCTGTTTTGATCAATTTCCTTTCATTTCATTGTGCAAAATACAGCCTGGCAATCCACCAACACTTAATTCCATTAAAGATTAATTCCATTAAAACAATGTTTTTGTCATGGTTGTGAAGTGATAAATGTGACAGCCAGGGGCATGGTTCATCCCTGGGGGACACTGAATTTTACTAGCATATCCAAGAGTGCAGGGTTCTCACAGGGAAAATCTGACTAGAAAGGGGCTGGACCAGCACAAATCACCTATGATCCCAGCTCAGCCAAGGGATCTAGAACCAACCATGGCAGCATCAAAACTGATGGCTGGGTGGGAGGTTGGGGCATGGGCAAGATGCCTGATCACAAGTCTACACTGTCCCAGAGTAAAAGAAATCATAGAATATCAGGGTTGGAAGGGACCTCAGGAGGTCATTTAGTCCAGCCCCCTGCTCAAAGCAGGACCAATCCCCAACTAAATCCTCCCAGCCAGGGCTTTGTCAAGCCTGACCTTAAAAACCTCTAAGGAAGGAGATTCCACCACCTCCCTAGGTAACCCATTCCAGTGCTTCACCACCCTCCTAGTGAAAAAGTTTTTCCTAATATCCAACCTAAAAGCTCCACCACTGAAACTTGAGACCATTACTCTTGTTCGTCATCTGCTACCACTAAAGAACATCTAGATCCATCCTCTTTGGAACCCCTTTCAGGTAGCTGAAAGCAGCTATCAAACCCTCCTAATGCCTTCTCTACTGCAGACTAAACATCCCAGTTCCCTTAGCCCTCCTCATAGGTATGTGCTCCAGCCCCTAATCATTTTTATGCCCTCGCTGGACTCTTCCAGTTTTTCCCACATCCTTCTTATAGTTGGGGCCAACAAAACTGACACAGTACTCCAGATGAGGCCTCAATAATGTCGAATAGAGGGGAATGATCACGTCCCTCCATCTCTGGCAATACACTGCTTATACAGCCTAAAATGCCGTAGCTCTCTTGGCAACAAGGCACACTGTTAACTTCATATCCAGCTCTCGTCCACGTGTAAGCCCTGTCTTTTCTGCAGAACTGCTTCCTAGCCATTCGGTCCCTAGTTGTAACAGCGAGTGGAATTCTCCCATCCTAAGTGCAGGGACTCTGCACTTGTCCTGTATTGAACCTCATCAGGTTTCTTTTGGCCCAGTCCTCTAATTTGTCTAGATCCCTGTAATCCTACCCTACCCTCCAGCGACCTATCACACCTCCCAATTTAGTGTCATCTGCAAACTTGCTGAGAGCGCAGTCCACGCCATCTTCCAGATCATTAATGAAGATATTGAACAAAACTGCCCAGGACCGACCCTTGAGCACTCCCTTGAAACCAGCTGCCAACTAGACATGAAGCCGTTGATCGCTACCCGTTGAGCGCAAACAATCTAGCCAGCTTTCTATCTACCTTATAGTCCATTCATCCATACTTCTTTTATCTGCCAGCAAGAAACTGCGGGAGACCATATCAAAAGCTTTGCTAAAGTCAAGGAATAACACATCCACTGCTTTCCCCTCAACCACAGAACGCAGTTACTTTCCTCATAGAAGGCAATTAAGGTTAGTCAGGATGATTTCCCTTGGTGAATCCATGTTGACCGTTCCTGATCACTTCCTCTTCTCTAAGTGCTTCAGAATTGATTCCTTGTGGACCTGCTCCATGATTTTCCAGGGACTGAGGTGAGGTTGACTGGCCTGTAGTTCCCTGGATCCTCCTCCTTCACTTTTTAAAGATGGGCACATATTAGCCTTTTTCAGTCATCCGGGACCTCCCCCGATCTACCATGAGTTTTCAAAAGATAATGGCCAGCTGCAATCACCTCCGCCAACTTCGTTAGCACCCTCGGATGCAATGCATCATGGACTTGTGCTTGTCTAGTTTTTCTAAATAGCCCAAACCACTTCTTTCTCCACAGGGGGCTGGTCACCTCTTCCCCATACTGGCTGCCGAGTGCAGCAGTCTGGGAGCTACTTGTTGTGAAGACAGAGGCAAAAAATCATTGAGTACATAGCTTTTTTCCACATCCTCTGTCACTAGGTTGCCTCTCTCCATTCAGTAAGGGGCCCACACTTTCCTTGACTTTCTTCTTGTTGCTAACATCCCTGAAGAAACCCTTCTTGTTACTCTTAACATCTCTTGCTAGCTGCAACCTAAGTGTGATTTGGCCTTCCTGATTTCACCTGCATGCCTGAGCAATATTTTATACTCTCCTGGTCATTTGTCAATCTTCCACTTCTTGTAAGCTTCTTTTTGTGTTAAGATCAGCAAGGATTTCACTGTTAAGCCAAGCGGTCGCCTGCCATATTTATATTCTTCTAACACATCAGGATGTTTTTGCCCCGCAACTCAATAAGGAATTTTAACAAATACAGCCAGCTCTCCGGGCCCTTTCCCCCCAATGTATTCCCAGGGAGCCTGCCCATCAAGTCCCTGAGGGACGTCAAGTCTGTTTTCTGAATCCGAGGTCTGTATTCTGCTGCTCTCCTTTCTTCTTGTGTCCAGGATCCGAACTTGAACCATCTCATGGTCACTGCCTCCCAGGTTCCCATCAACTTTTGCTTCCCCTACTAATTCTTCCTGGTTTGTGAGCAGCAGGTCTAGAAGAGCTCTGCCCCTAGTTGGTTCCTCCAGCACTTGCACCAGGAAATTGTCCCCTACACTTTCCAAAATCTTCCGGGATTATCTGTGCATCACTGTATTGCTCTCCTAGCAGATATCAGAGTGATTAAAGGCTCCCATGAGAACCAGGGCCTGCGATCTAGTAACTTCTGCTAGTTGTCGGAAGAAAGCCTCATCCACCTCATCCCCCTGGTCTGGTGGTCTATAGCAGACTCCCACCATGACATCACCCTTGTTGCCATCTCAGGACAGGCAACAGTGTAAGACTACCTTTCCTTTCCTGGGGTTGAACACTCCTCCAGAGTGCAGTTACATCCCCTTGTGCCATTGCAAGTGAGTTTGAAATAGAGCTGGTTGGAATTTTTTTATTGAAATGATTTTTTGTTGAAATTATTTTTGATGAAAAATACTATTTTAATTGAAATTGAAATGTTTAGAAAAATGTGATTTGATAAAACTTCATTTTGGAGAGAGGGGAAACAAAACCACACCTTTTGATAATGTCTTAATGTTCCATTTTGACATTATTTGGAAAGAAAGATTTTCATTTTTCATTTCAAAACAACTTTTCAAAATGAAATTAATTGTGTTTATATTTTAAAAAAGGTTAAAAGTTTTTCAAAGGTCAAAATTAGAACAAAACATTTCAATTTTATCAAAATAAAACATTTCTAACCAAAATGAAATATTGTTGGAATTTCATTTCATCAGAAATTTTGATTTTTTTTTTCTGTTCTGGTTTTTGTTGTTGTTTTTTATTGCATCGTAGAACAGAAAACCTTTGAAGTTGAAGAATTTCTCACAAAGTGGAAAATCCAGTTTCCATCCAGCTCTTCTCTTAAATCCATTTGCCTGAAGTTATGTTTTTCATCACACTGAGGCAAGCTATTTGGATGGCAATTCCTAAAATAAAGTGCAGAGAATGCCAGAAAGTTTTGCAGACCATCCATATTTCAGGGGCTGTGTTCAGAGGTATGAGAAAAAAATCTGAAGACTAGAGCCCCAATTCAGCATGGTATTTAAATAAGTGACTTTAGGTCTTGTCTGCACTAGAAAGTTTTATCCTTTTAACCAATGGTATAGCTATTTCCAAATAGGAAAGGGGAATAACGATACTGGTAAAATCATGTTTATTTATTAGTATAACTTTTTCTAAAGAAGCAGGGGGTTGGACTGCTTTAACTATACTGAAAAAGTGGCACCCCCAACTGACATATATATCAGTATAACCTTCAAGTGTGGACTAGGGCTAATTTTAAGCATATGAGGTGGTCTATGAAAGACTTCAATTGGATTAGGCACATGCTTAAGTTTTTTTTCTACATTGGAGCTTGAGCCACAATTTCTAGAAGTATCAGAGGGGTAGCCGTGTTAGTCTGAGGCCATGTCTACACTACGGGATAATATCGAATTAGCTAAAATTGGTTTCATAAAACTGATATTATAAAGTCGATTGTGCGCGTCCACACTAGGCACATTAATTCGATGGTGTGCGTCCATGATCCAAGGCTAGCATCAATTTCTGGAGCAGTGCACTGTGGGTGGCTGTTCCGTAGCTATCCCATAGTTCCCTCAGTCTCCCCCGCCTCTTGGAATTCTGGGTTGAGAGCCCAGTGCCTGATGGGGCAAAAATCATTGTCGCGGGTGGTTCTGGGTACAGCCTCACTCCTTCCTTTGTGAAAGCAGCAGACAACCGTTTCACGCCTTTTTCCCTGGGCGAACTGAGCAAACGCCATAGCACAGCAAGCATGGACCCTGCTGA
>NC_133769.1:254116029-254174049 GCF_003597395.2 Chelonoidis abingdonii
GTGTGGACAGGTGCAGCGTTAAATCGATTTAATGCTGTTTAAATCGATTTAACGGCATAGTGTAGACCAGGCCTGGATCTGTAAAAGCAGCAAAGAGTCCTGTGGCACCTTAAAGACTAACAGACGTATTGGAGCATGAGCTTCCGTGGGTGAATATTTCATGGGCATCCGATGAAGTGACTATTCACCCACGAAAGCTCATGCTCCAATTTCTAGATGTCCACAACTTGTTAGAGATCTGTGGCTGAATTTCCTCTGAGAAATGTATTGCATTAAACTGACTTGGTATATAAAACATGTAAAGCTCTGTAAGTGCTACTCACAGGATGGTTTTATTCAATAAAGCTAATGAACTTCCACACTCTCATTTAAATACGTCAAATATTTTCAGTAAATTAAATGTACAGAAAGTATTTTTCATAACTTTAATATATTACTGAATCATCCATTAAGTCAATGTACTGATTTTCCTACTGGAGCAATTAGAGCATTGTTATTAAATACATCTCTTGTTTTATATTAACTTTTGATGCACATAAACACACAAGTTGTCAATATAAACAAATAGTACAATAAGAGAGAGTATTTTTGAAACAAAAGCAGATGTATTCGTTTATAATGCTGACAAAAGTTTGCATTTGTAGCGCACTTTCTATCCAGTAGTTTCAAAGTACCTTACAAATATTAATGATTTTCAGCTCTTTCTGTGAGATGGGTAAGTATTATATTCCTCATTATGCATATAAGAAGGTGAGGATTAGAGAGAAAGAGGCCTGATTTTTCAAAAGTGGCCACTAATTTGGGATTCCTCACTGTTGGGTGCCAAGGTTGAGACACTTTTGCACTGGGCGCCCAAAGTAGATGCAGCCAGCAGCTGTGGAAATTTTGGCCTCACTGGCTTACCGAGGTTGAAAGGTAAGGACAAAATGCTGAGCCTGTTGAAGAAAATGTAAAGCTAGGATTCCATGGCAAATCTGTGTCCAAGATGGGACTAAAATCCAGAACTACTGGTTTGCAGTGTTGTGACTTACCCACAAGGCCATCCTGTTCTTCAATGTGTCTACTATATGAACTGAAAATTGCTTATTGACTGTGTGCCATTGGTGACTTACCTTGGCCCATGTTCTGATATCCTTACTTGTGCTACACAGTGTCTTACTCCATGTGTAATTTAACTGATTTAACATTGATATCTCTATGCCATGCTGGGTGGAGCTATGTAACCCAGATACAAGTGTTTAATTACCACAAACCAAGTGAGTCAGTCTCATTGTGCCTCTAAGAATCAAAATGCCAAGATGACCCAATCATTTTCCTGGGTGTTCCATTATAAGGATTTCAAATTTTACCCTGGTCTTGTTCACTTTAGTCACTAATTTTTTATTAAACAGAATTTCTAATAGTAAAGTATGTTTTCTTCTACAAAAATAGAGGCAATCTGATACAAATTCCTCCTTATGAAAAGTATTTGCATGGAAAACATTGATTAGATATTTTAATGCAAGAGTTTTTAAAAAGAAACAAGCATAAAATTCATAACAGAATAATAGATGGAATGCTATGGTATAAAGAGTTACTTTCATATCTGCTGGCTATATCCTGCATTGAAAGAATTGTGGCATGATGTCAGAAAATTGATCTGGGAGTTATTTCAGGAATATATAAACCAAATCCTTATTATGATGTTGGGGAAATGTCCTGATTTAGTGAAATTAAACCAGCCTTAATCATTTTAATTCACAAGTCTCTCATGATTTGTTCCTATGATTTCACTAAGTAGTTTGATAGGTTGCTTAAGAATATTCTGTTAAATAAGTAATATTTACAAGAATTTCTCTCCATCCCTGCAGGGATAATAGAACATTATAACAGTTGACACACAGGAGAAAGCTCTCAACTTTTAACTCCCTTTCTGTCAAATCTAAATATCATTTTGCCTTTCTAGAAGCATTGACTCATTTAGTCAACGTAAATATATAAAAGTGAGTGTGAAATATGGAGAAAAATACTGGGAAACTGGCAATATTCAGAATACAAGATGGGGCATTAAAACTTGTGGAAGGGGACTTTGGAATGGGAGTTGGGGTAGATGCAGCCAGATTTCTAGTGTCCTGACATCACAGCCTATCATACTGACCAATACTGTCCCATTATTTACTTGTACTCCCCCACTGGTCTATCTGTATCTGTTCATTGTCTCTCATCTTATACTTGGATTGTAAACTGTTGTCTTTTGGGGATTGTCTTCTTGTTCTGTGTTTGTATATTACCGAACACAGTTAGGCCCTGGTCTCCTAGGTGACTGGGACTCCTAAATGCTACAATAATACAACTAAATAGCAATAATAAGTCTCTATACATATCTCCCCATGACATCCTATCAGGAGCCCATGGCGAGTTCTTATGGAGTTGCAGCACTTGTCCCCAATTCTGACAGATTTCACACGATCCCCGAGGATTCCAAGGGGTTCTGTGAGAGACTATGACATTCTAGGAAGAGGTTCTGATGCCTCCCCTAACGAGGCTTTCTGCACAGCTTTTGTTCCATAGAATCAAACCATGTCATAATTATCAGTGTCCCCTTCACATATAAATTCTGCCTCAAAGTAATGCTACTTATTAAAATTCCACAAAAGTGTTTTTAAAATTACATATGGACAAGTGAGACCTGTTTGGTCCACACACACACAAAAACCCTTAAAATTGATCCATATCCTCATCTAGGTACAGCAGATCCTGAGGCTTCAGCTGGTCTGGATTTTTTTGTTTGTTTGTTTTTTGTTTTTTTGTGTTTTTCTTCATTTAGGTAAATTCCTATTCCCTTCCATGAAGTCTGCCTGAATCAAGATTGAGTAAAAATTAGATTTTCACCCCTTGAGTGAGAAAGGAGGATTAGATGCTCATGGTGCTCACCTACCTGCATGGGCTCATCCTGAGGTCCATGTGTGGGAGGGGCTGGGGCTTGAGTGGGGCCATCAGACAGGCTGAAGGTAGGACTGGGGTGGATCATATCATTCCCACAGTCCTGCCATTGAGATTCAAAGCTAGTTGAGGCTGGGGGGGGCTGTGCATGCAAGCGAGGATCCTGACAGTAAAATTATATTAGAGTTATGCTTCCATAGCATGGATGAATAGCTAGAGTTCTGTGAGAAGAGAGCTCTACATTATTTCTTCTTGAGATATTCTGACAGTGGTGGTGATGGTTCAGATTTCAGTTCCTGAGAATGATGACAATTTGTGCCAAACTTTCAAAATTTAGTGCACCCAGTAGCATATGCTCAATTTAGGCATGCATGTACTCCAGTGCATGTGCAGATACTTGTGCTGATCTTCAGCTTTTGGGAGATTTGTTTGTCTAACTCTGGCATGTACACAAGATTCGGCTCTTGGGCTCCAAGAAGATTGAGACTGTCAAAACTCCAATTTATTGTTATTTCCTGCACTTTTTTACTGTGTGCTTGGCAGTTTTCTTCCAAGCTGTGCTTCTGACTGCAGCAAGTGGATGGCACCTCTACACTTCTGCTAGTGCCTTGCTTCCTTTTACTCTTCTAGAACGTTTCATTTCTTCCCTCTTTCTTGTTTAGACTAAATTAGCCAATGAACAACCTGACCCAGCTGCTTAGCTGTTCCCTGATCTGCATTTTACTTCTTAATGAGCTCAGAGTGACAAGCTATTTAGGCTGCTTGTTCCAGCATCAGCTCTGACTCCATCTGTAACTTTAGTGCCACTTTGTCAGCAATGCCAATTACAAATGTGTCTCTTTCTAATTTACAGCATTCTAACTCTAACGCCCACACTGCACTCCATGTTCTGTCTTGTCTTGTGCTGTTTGTAGTCAGTTGTGCAGGCCTTTTGATTGTCAGGGCTAGGGCCTATTATCTGTTTGCCCCGACCATCTAGTCTATGTAGCATATAAAATTATGGCACTATATAAATCATCATAATATGCTTTCCCCCCACCCCCATCTGCCTTGAATTTAGGAGGCCTGGCCAATTCACGTAAGGACCTGTGGATTTTTCTGTGATCTAGCAATGCTGAAGCAAGTGTGCCCTTTTATATATGATGATTTAAGTTGTGAACAAAATACATATGATGCTTTTGTAGCATTACATTATAATCATTTTCTTGGCCTCCCCCCCTCGTTCATCTGCAAAAACTATATTAAACATGTTTCTGTTTCCCCCTCAGACATAATTTGGATCTCATTCATTTCCTTGTGCAGAGTGGGAGAAATGCAGAACCTGGGGAAATGTCTCTCTTCAGGCCAAAGCAGGAGCATACTGCAGTATGGCATACTGAATGGCAGAGAAACAGAACTTGTCTTTCCTGCTACTGTTACTGTTCTACTTACTATTATGAGCTCATGCCTCATTTGATCAGTTTCTTCTCTGCAAACCCCACTCTGGAATGAAATGAAACCAAGGGGGTTGATCCTTTTTGCCTCATTAAATTCTTAAAACAACAGTGTCCTGTGTTTACCTAGTGATTATGTAATTTAATAACTCATGCACTAAATGGCCACTACATTTAAAACTAATTCAAATAAGTACCACTTCGTATAGTTTTCAGTCCACCTGTACAATTCATTTTGGTCTGGCCATTTAGTCAGATTAAATATTGGTGAAGTTTTTATAAATGGCTGGAAAATTCAGCGGTCATTAATGTCCATGACCGTACAGCGTAGGATAATATTAATCAAATCTCATGTTTTGAGGGTGTAGCAATGCGAGGACTCATCGCTGTGGCACATCCTGCTGGTTGTCTCTGGGAATTAGTTTGTCCAGCCTCCAGAGCACCCTCTGCAGGCTGGTGTCCCGCTGCTGCTTGGCCCCCATGTCCCTCCCAGACCCGGTGCCCCATTATCTGGGGTGCTGCCCCTTGGCAGTAACCCCTTTGTCTCAGGGTCTCCCCTTCCCGGGAAACCCTCACCCACTATACCCACCTTGCCACAGTATCACGCTACTGTCATTCATTGTCTAGCCCCCACGCCCTGGCGCAGACTGCATCAGCCTACTCATCACTGGCAAGGTTGGGTTTGGACCTGCTGCCTTTGCCTACCCCTGGGCTGCCCTCTGCAACCCCCCAGTACCCGTTGGCCTTCTGCTAGGCTACAGCCTGGAGTTTTCCAGGCTGGAGCATCCCCAGCAACTCTGCCTTCCCCAGCCCTGCTCCACTCAGGTACTCTGCTCAGGTCCCTGCAGCCAGGTCCATTTCCCTTTATAGCTAGAGAGAGACTGTCTCTGGCTTCTAGCATCTTATATAGGGTCAGCTGAGGCCTGACTGGGGCATGCCTCAGCCAGAGCTGCTTCCCCAATCAGCCTAGTAGCTGTTTCCCCCTGCAACAGCCCTCTCCCAGGGCTATTTTAAACCCTTCAGGGCAGGAGCAGGTGATTACCATGCTACAGAGGGGCTTTCATTTCTTGTAGTGAACATGATTTCCTCCACAGTATAATTTAGAGCTAATCCCATAAGACTCTGAGCAGCCTCAATTCCTGTGGGCTTCATTGAGAGTTGAGGGGGCTTAGTGTCTTGCCAGGAAATACTTAGCATCATGGAGGGCTGGACTCTAAGCTAGGTGTAATATGGAAGAGTTGGCCACTTATGAGAGGTGGGGTAACAAACATTGATGAGCTAGCAGCCTGAATTTGTATTGGCATAGCTTATATGGTGTTTCTAACTTTAGCAAGTGTTCAGCAGATACAGATTGCTACAAATACTGGACCATCTGAGATCAGTGGGATATTTTCTATTGGCTTCGATGGGACTCGATTTTGGCCCAGGAGTATGGTAATCAGATGCAAGGAGGTGATGTGGTGACCTACTATTGTCTTACCCATTGCAAAATGGTCATTTTAGATGAGGTATAGGAAGCACTTTTGTACTGTTTATATTTCAGGATTATTTCCAAAGGTTCTGAAGACAAGAAATGAACACCTAAAGCTATTTAGACAGAATTCTTTAAAAGCTACATACCACACATGCAAAAATAATTACACATGTGCAAGAGAAAGAAAGAAAGGGAAATTGTTGACCATATGCTACATATTTGCCTATGAAATTTAGACATAACTAAATTTGAATCCAGATCCTTTGGAAGCATACATATAGACAGACCCCCTGAGTCCACATAGAATGCCATTAATTCTGATTGGCTCCATGTGGACAAATAAAGATGCAGGATTAGAGCCTTAACTATCATAATTCTGCTAGCTTTATGCCTATTTTACAGGTAGATTAACCAAAAGGAGACTCTTTTTTCTGTCAGTGCAGTCTTCTGACTTTCTGAGATGAATGAGTTATAAATGAATTGGGAAATATTGATAAATTACTATCAAATTTGTAAAATAATACCAAATATTACACTGCTGATATTTTTGCTAAGTGAAAGTATCTTCTGAAAATTTCCCAGAGCCAAAAAGTGTTGCCCTGTATACTACGTATACTACGTTACTCAAGGGGTTGGATTTTTCATATCCCTGAGCATCATAGTTATACTAATATACATTTGTAGTGTAGTCCTGGCCTGAGTAGTCTCAATGGGATTACTTGTGTGAGGAAATTTATGCACACATTTAAATCTTTGCAGTCTCTAAATCTTTGAATGTATATTTTTAAAATATTATTTTAAAAGTTTAATGGCGCACAACATTGTAGATTTTTTTATTTGTATGCAGAGGAATTAAATTAATTTCCGAGTGAAGGCTTTTTCAGGAAAATGGTTGTGCTTGGCAAGTTTTAAAAAAATCCTTCAAATTCAAGTTTCCTATCATTTTCAGTTTGCATTCTTCAGTGTTTTCCCCCAGGAACTTCTGACCTCATCATAGAATTTTGAGGGATAGTGACTACATAAATTCCTTTGCATAATATTTGTTCTATCTTGTTATTTCTATTATCCTACAATATGGGTCTACTCTGAAAAATTACTCTAAAATAAAATTGTGGGGTTCTGTGTTTTTTGTGTATCAATGATTTCCAACTCCCTCATTTAAACTCTACGTAGAGAATAAAAGTTAAGTTTGGTTCATTGCATTGCACGATCATCACTAGTAAGGCATAAGGTTTTGCACTGCAGGCCAAATAATGCCTTAAATGCCTGCGAATCTCCATTACCTCCAAAGAGTTTGCACAGGAATAGATTCATACACTTATTTATTCATAGATTCCTAGGCCAGAAGGGACCATTGTGATCACCTACTCTGACCTCCTCTACATCACAGGCCATAGAACTTCCCCACAATAATTCCTAGAGCAGAGCTTTTAGGAAAAAAAACATCGAATCTTGATTTAAAAATGGTCAGTGATGGAGAATCTACCACCATCCATAATTTATTTGAATTCAGTAAAGAATTCTCTTGATGCACAAACTCACTCTCTCTTAGCTGTATTAATTCTATGGTGCTTTACAGGAGTAAAAGCAGTAACAAATTATTATGGACTCAGTGAGCAGATATGACTCTGAATACAGAATGGGAGGTAGATTCTATTTTCTGCTCTATCATTTTATTCCCATGTAGACAACATACTGGGACATAATGGGAGAGAGTTAAGGTGTGCCTGAAATGTGCTGTGCTCTGGCCATTCTTTCATTGGTATAATATCCAAGAGGGATCATTAAAAGCCCGTGCAATTTAGAGCAGCACTGAGGCTGTTCTAAATTGCACTGAGACTAAACCAGCTCCAAGATGATTTCAGAATACAGGGCTACCTTTGCCAAAATAAACTATTCCTGCACTGAGCAGAGATCAGGAAGGAATGGAGAATCCGGCAAGGGGACAGATCTGCTGAATATGAAGGTGCCATTTTTAAATGGTTCATTTCCAGAGTAGAACCACACTGTATTGGATTTGCAGGATCAGGAGTTCCACATGAATCTCCATTCATATTGCATCAACCAAAAAAACCTTCTCATTTTAATTGGGTAACTTTGTTCAAGTTTGATTTGTTTATTATGCATTCTAACTAGATTAATAGATTTAAGGCCAGAAGGGAATATTATAACCATTTAGTATCACCTCCTGCATAACATAGGCCATAGAATTTCACCCAGTCATTCCTAAATGGAACCAGTAACTTGTGGTTGAGCTAGAGCATGTCTTTTAGAGAGACAATCAATCTTGATTTAAGGACTCCCAGTGATAGAGAACCCACCACTGTCCTTGATCTGTTCCAATGATTAGTTACCTTCACTACTAACATTTTGCTCCTTATTTCCAGTCCCTCCGTTCTAATCCAGCACATTTTCAATGTCTCCTTCTTATCAAACCTTTCTTTTTACCAGGTTCTACAGAAATCTGATCAGCATCCGGAGGACCCAGTCTACATGAAACAAATATATTGTTCATCTAATTCAGGAGGCAGAAGAAAAAAAGAAAACTTGCCCTTCTCAAGGTAATGATGTATCTATAATCTAGAGAGGCACTCTGGTACTGAAGTGTCAAATATTATAGAAATGTCTATAAACAATCAAGGCTCAATCACATCTTTGCCCCTACTTTCTGGTGAGTCCATACATACCAAAAGGAACACTAGAAACATCCACATCTATATGGGATGCAGAATCTGGTCCTTCTTTGAGAACCAGTATGAATAGGGGAGACAAGCCCATAGACATACATTTTCCCTGCCCCGTTTGGCATGCTGTGCACCCCAGGGATGTAGAGGGGAGGGAGCAGTCTCTGTGTTCCACAGAGTATAAACACTGAAGTTTTACTGTCTTGTCTGCAGAACTCAATTTGATTAGGTTTTTTTCATGAATTTCTATGGAAATCGAATTGGTGGTGAAGGAGCTTGTATTCTCTCCATTAAGGTATCACCTAATTATAAAACATCGCTACTAATAAAAGGAAAAAGACATAAATAAAATCCAAACTTGTGCTCATATGTAGGCAAATGTGGCACTACCAACAAACCACTTATTGACATGAATTTGTCGCTTGTGGAAGTGGAGCGTTGAAAGCTGAAGACTTCTGCCTGTGAACCAAAACAGCACATGTGGTATATGGCTTTCTCTTTACTTCTTCGTGTCCAAATATGCCTTTGTCACAACCTGGAGTGACAGACCGCTCTGCGGGCGAGAGGCTAGTTGAGTTTCCATGTTCCTTCCCTGCTTGGCCTCCCTGCTGAGACTGACAAGCCAAGTATACCAATTAGTGCAGCATTAACAAGCCTCTTTCTTTATTCTTTTGGGCCCAAGAATTAATGATTTAATTGTGAATTTCCTTGGTTGTGTGTATGTATGTTAAATTGGAGGGGGGGAGCGATGAAAAATACTCTCAGGTTTTTTGATAGAGCTGTAACAAATCACTCAAAATTAGAGATGGGCCTGATCCAAAATCCTGATCCAATTTTTCTGAACTTTGACATTAATCTAGGTCTGAATTGTGCAGCTCATGCTCATTTCTGTTTCCAGGGTTCCCACTAATATAATTTATTTTGTCTGATGTGGAAAAACAAGTTAAAATCCTATTGGTTACTGTACATTGGCCTGATCCTAGAGCTGTTGAAGTCAATAGGAGTCTTTCCATTGACTTTGGGGAGCTTTGGAACAGACCCTAGTTGGGGTTATATGGTAAAAAAGTTAAGTGATTGGTTGCATGCACAAATGTGTACCATTCACAGCCATATTTGGGCATACAGGGTGACATTCACCCATGGAAAGAGGGCCAGCACAAGGCCTGTGAGACATTTAAGTCCAATTTAGGGGGCTTAAATGGGACTTGAGTGGTGCATATGCCTTGTACTATAACTCTATATGGGGCAAATTTACCCACAGGTACCACAGTTGCATGCACAAATGATTCTTACATGTTTGAAAAGGTGGCTTTGCTGTATTGTGAAGCAGTCTGCCAAAAGGCTATTACCCCAAATAGAACCCATTAGACCATTTTAGTTTAAAAAGGGGGGCAGTTAAGGAACCTGGACAACTGCTTGTTTTATTTCTTTGTCTTGTAATAGATATGCAGAAGTGGATTAGAGATGCCATTAGGAATATTTGCTAGCCATTTTATAATACTCTCGGTCTATGCTGAGTAGTGGCTCTTTTTATTTTGTAAATAATTGGAGCAAGAATCTGTAAGAATCTGCAATAATATGAAATCACAGAGAGGCATAGTTTCTAATGCTACTTTTTCAAGAGTTGTATCATATTACTGTCGTCATGCCTTCTTGCTCCTTGGTTGTAATCTTGTTGCATTATTCAGTTTCTTCTAATAAATCAAAAACAAGTTGTGACATGTTGTTAATTCGATCACTAATAACCTGCTCAAATTGCAAATCTATGTCAGCAGGTTGGTGTTGATTAAGTTTTAGTCACCACTAACGTATTGTTTTAAATGACTGATAAATTTTATTTGCTTCAGTGATAGACAGCGGGTCTATTTTTTCTCCCCCATAAGCTTAGAAAAACTACACAAATGGCCCTGAGGTGGTCCTCTATAGGTCTTTCTCTTTCTGTGTTTGCTGCAAAGAGAGCTGGTAACCACTAGAGGGGAGGAGACTGCCGACTTTACTGAATGCTTCACCGTAGAGCTTGAAGGTGCAGGAGCTGTCACAAGACTGGTTGTCCAACGAAATGGTTTAAAATATGTTATGAAGGTTAGTGTAAAAAAATTTCTTAATGCATTTCAAATATTTATTTCTCAGCATACAGGCTCTCTTAGAATTATTAATAACACGGGTGAGTCTCTGAAGAGAAACCCTACAGTGGAAAAGATTAGAAAGATTATCTTTGAAGGAAATTTATTAAACCTTTAAGAAACAAATGTTTTATTGTCTATGAAAAGAAAGTATTAAATGAAAGTATGTGGTGAAGGTATAGCCAACATTGTGGTTCAGATATGAAATGAGATGTTTTGATGGTATTCAACTGTTCTCCCCACCTTCCCCAACCTACAGAGAGAAGAGAAAAGTACTGACGCTGAGGAAATAACTTGAGTGATTGAAAACTTAAACATCTTCCTTAAGAAGTTTCTAAATCTTGTAGGCTGTGACATACATAACTTAATTTAAACCAGAATAGCAACAACACTCTTCTTACAGTCTGTAGATATAGATGTATGTATATATTATCTATTTCTGTGGAGATAGATAAATAGATAGTCTGACCTTTTTATATTATTTTAAAGAGCAAAATTCTTGATATTGTTAAAGAGCTATAATGTAGAACTGTAGCTTGTTACATTTACTCTCCTGAGTGTAATTGCACTAAGATCATTCAGTTTCCATTTGGAAAGCCAGTGGCAATTACTGGAATACAATGTATCATGCATTTGCTCACTGGATATAAAACGTATATACTAATTCGCAATAAAATGTAACAGCTGTCAGTGCATTTTCTGCTCTGTTACTTCAATAAATTGGAACTCTGACTAGAAAATGGGAATATTGCATTTTTACACACTCCATAATGTGTTTGCTTTTTGCAAATACAATTTATTTTTTTTATGACAAAAAATGTGGTTTGTTATTACTGCTAGTGGATAAATATTCTTATATTGGAATGAATTACACATGGTATCTGTAAAGAAGTAGTAATATTTTTTTCTTTTTACTGTAGCCTGTCTCCAGTAAACAAAATGCACTTAACCTACTTCTGTCACACACTGTATTTATAATATATATATTTTACAGTGTAATGGCTGTGGAAACAAAAGTTTATTTTACCATACCCATGCAGGTGTTTGGAGAACTAGTTAACTAGTATACATACATATATACACCAACAGTTCTGTGAGACAGTTAACCTGGTTCTTCACATTATGTGCTAGTGGATCTGAGTTTTATTTAAAATAAAATGCCTGCACATTTGTGTAATTTTGTTACTTGAGGTCAGACTTTTCACAGATAATTAGCCTTTTACACACTGTGAAATCAACCTGCATTGGTTATTTGGCTAGACTCTTTGCTTCTGTTCTTTATTTCCCAGAAGGTTAACATGCCGAAAATCTAGCTGCAAGCTTATAGTGCTGTCTCTTTGTGTTGCTAATTATCCCAATGCATAATTATTAATATCAGGAGCAGGAAGAGGAAACAAGCACACCAAATAGTCGTGAACGCTAGTGTTCTGGCAGGAAGCTAGTCCTGCATTAATAAAATGTGCCTGTGCCAATATCACAGTAGATAGGAGCGTTCCTTGTTAAGGATCATTTATTAACTGAGATCATCTTTTAGTTCGCCTTGGGGTAATGACTAATGTCAATGGCAAATTTCACAGTTGTCTAGAGAAATGAATTAAATTTGTAATAAAAAGCCCTTCGGCTTGTTGTACATGTTCATTTATTGGAGTAGTTGAACTAGGAGAACTGTAAGGCAACCAAGAACATCGGCTTAATTTTCCTTACATATAATAGTGACCTTTAGCTCCATATTGAAAAAGTTACCTATTATAGACTGGTAAATTAAATGAGAAGTTCCTCTAATGCAAAATAAACTAAGTGACTAAGCGAAGTTAAACGGCCCTTGAGCCTATGCATTTTTTGACAGAAACAAATTCTTTTTTTTATACACTAACTCTATTTAAGCCTTACTAAGGTAGTCTGATGTACAAATATTCAGCTAAAACAACAAAAAGTTTTATATGAAAAAATAATTAGATGTGTAATAAAGGTTACCATGGATGATTGTATATTCAGTGTTACGTAGTGACACTTTGGATATTTAAAACGCAGTTTTCATCGTTTAGCACTTCTAAATTGACTCTGTTCATACTTTTATTTAGTATAAATTGAAAACAATCCAGATTAAATAAATAATACAACTTTCTATAAATTAGGGGGCAGCACACAGAAACAATTATTAAAATATGTAATCATTTAGCAGAAAAACGGAATTAATACACGAATACCAAAATACAAAGGAACATGGCATGCAATCACATACAAATGAAAGCAAAAGTTATAGCAAACTCCCATCAATTTTTCTTCGGAGTCAAAGGACAAGTTTCTTGATTTTGTGGCATATAGCGGACTCAGTCAAGGTAATAAACTGTGTTCAGGTAGCAAGATAATATGGATTAAAAAAAAAATAGGGAAATGAGTTTCTCTGTAGTAAAGATGTTTCATACTTTAATAAACAGAGAGAGAACATGTGGATTATTCCACTGGGCAGCAATAGAAAATCTGCCAGCCATCAAAAGAAAATAGAGGAAAGAATAAATCTGTATTGCTACCAACACTTAGCAAGGCTATGAATACAGTTGTATGGGAAGCCTGAAAATCACACTTGCATGCATTTTGACCATTTTCTAAAATGTTTAAGTCTACAGTACCACTACGTATGTTTGAAAGCATTTTGGACATAAATGAAGCCTTAATGTTTTTCACGATCAGTTCTGTGTGTTCTGTATAATCTCTGTATTGTCGTGTGCAGTTGTTGATGTTGGGTAATCAAACTTCCAAATCAGCTATATAAATCTATTTCTCCCAAATGTAATGTGAATATCAGCAGGGATTTTAATATCCATTCCCAGATAGCTGTCTGGAGGATCCTGATCTTTTAAAAGTATTCTATAGATTTAAGGTAATCTCCCTGTATTAGAAACATATTAAATAGTATCTCTTCAAGGTTTGATAAGAATCTAATCATTGAAGTATTACTGCCCTGTAAAAATATGAATTTGTATGGTATGTCAATGGAATTAAAGTATGGCCTTAACTGATCAAAGGAATATAGTTTTCCATTCTTATCAAAAAACTGGGCTCGGCTAGTAAAACCAAGAAGAGCCCAGTTGCAGTACGAAGTCAGACAAGTTCTGAAGAAGGAGGATTTTTTTCAAGAGGGAGATGGGAGTGGAAAGTTATATGTAATTTTGGCAACTCTTGCCTATATAAATGTTGTTTGATGAGCAAACTGATTAATTATTTTAGAGACGATAAAGTTAGGCTGTGGAAGAAAGGGGATCTATCAAGTGGGATATCCAGCATTTGTGATTGTTCCACAGGGAATCTTTATTGCTGGGGCCATTACTGCCCCAGTCAGCTAATGGACCAAACGTGCTGCCACATAGTAAAGGGTAGATTTGGAAGTGACAGGGCACCAATGGCTTTATTTATTTATTTTCTGATAATGGGGATCAACCTGAACTTTGTATCTGTCCACATTTTAATATATCATCTTGCAGTTTTTTAAAGAATTTAACAGAGGTGGAAACCAGAAGGTAATTAATGCAGGAAAGAAACGTCATCTTGGTGGTGTTTATCTGAGAAAACATCATGAGGCTTAAGTTCTTCCATCATTTTGGCAGGTCCAGAGAATCTCTGGCTGCACGGATTTTAAAAAAGCTAATCAAAGTGCAAGCCCAGGACAAAGAGAAACTGTAAAGATTTCTAAATGGTGTTGAGTAAGGCAGATCCTTGGTTGTATGGTAACTAATTCTGATTCCAGAAAATTCTTTAAAAGTACTGTACTGATTCAGTAAATTGTAGAAAGAAGTTTGTGCAGCCTCATGGATTAGTTATATTTCCCCACTAGTAAGAATGGACTAGCCATAGGCTTTGCTTTCAAAAAGACTCATACAGAATGCTGTCATTAAAAGTAGTGAATTTTGTAAACAAATCTTGTGTTTTTTAAAAAAATATTCTAACTCTCTCACCATGCAGGTGGAGATGTATATAATATGTTTTATATCTGCAATTTTCAGTGCGTTGACTTAAGCTTTCGAAGAGAGGGGAAGTACATCTAAGCAAGGCTAAATCATAATTTCAAGATTGCAAATGAAAAATCTAGTATATGCAGATCTAAAAGACTATATATGTGTGTTTGCAAACTGAAATGCAATATCTTCTGCGGAGAGGTAAGGGTTGCAGTTATATATTTAAGGTGGGAAAATTGAATTCCCCCCTCAACATTTTTCAGAAATTATGTGACTAAGATCATGTAAAATATGTTTTTAAAAACCCAACAGACACTTATAAATTGCACATTAATTCATCATGTGCACACAAATATGTGCATATGCAAATAAGTATCTGATATTGTGGTAAGCAATTAAGATATTGAGTATATTTCTCTTAAAATTCAACCTCCATAAGCCACATTTTCAAAAATACTGAGCATCTGCAGCTCCTATTCAATGGGAGTTTTGGGTGCTCAGCAGCACCCATGAAGTACAGGCTACTTTTAGGGAAGGTGCCTAAATATGGAGGTAAGCACCCAATTTTGAAAAAGTTGGCCTGCCTTTTCTTGTTGTAGCTGTGTTGGTCCCAGGATATTAGATGGACAAGGTGGGTGCAGAAATATTTCTTACTGGACTGACTACTTTTGTTGAGAGAGACAAGTTTTCATTCTTACACACAGCTCTTCTCCAGGTCTGGGAAATATACTTAGAATGTCACAGCTAAATACAAGGTGAAACAAATTTCTTAACAAATTGCTTAATTTCCACTACATGCATCCGATGAAGTGTGTATTCACCTACGAAAGCTCATGCTCCAATATGTCTGTTCATCTATAAGGTGCCACAGGACTCTTTGCTGCTTTTACAGATCCAGACTAACACGGTTACCACTCTGAAAATTGCTTACCGTAAGTTATGATAATATAGTCCTCTGGACAGGTGACCTAAATTCCTTCATAGATTTCAACCACAACTTCAACATCCACCACACATCCATTAAACTTTCTCTCGAATACTCCCACAATAGGATCAGCTTCAGCAATGGAACCCTACAGAAAATGATATACAAAAAACTTCCGGATCACCACACCTACCTTTGCAGATCTGGTAACTACCCCAAACACACCAAGAAATCTATTATCTATAGCAAGGCTCTCAGATACAATAGAATATTTTCCAAGAAAAAAGTCTGAGATACACACCTTAACAGACTTAAACCTGCCTTCACCAAACAACGACACTCCACTAGAGAAGTAGATTGTATCATGGGATGGGCCACTGACATATTGTGAGAAGATTACAGATAAAAACTCCCTCTGACTGCACACCTCTAGTTGTCAACTACCACTCTATGCTAGAACCTATATGGGGTATCATCAAACAATTACAACACATCTGCTGGGGACCCCATCATGAAAGAAAACTTTCCTGAATCTCTCTGCGACGGAGTGTACATACCCCACACTAAGCAAGAAGGGATTCACACTGAGGACAGAGGAAGTCCTGCCCCCTAGGCTGTGCTGGGTATGCTCCAACTGCTGCTTCAATATAAAAGGGAGCAGCCCTGCTCAGAGATGGAGGTTCAGTGATGGAAGCTCCAGCCTAGGAGCCACTGCAGCCCCTGAATGTTGGAGCTAGAGGTCCCAAGAACAAGACAGGAGTCCAGTTGCCTACAGCCATCCAACTTGAATACTGCATATAGATGTGGTCTCCTCATCTCAAAAAAGTTATATTGGCACTAGAAAAGGTTCAGAGAAAGGCAACTAATATGATTAGGGGGTTGAAACGGGTTCCATATGAGGAGAGATTAAAGAGGCTATGACTTTTCAGCTTGGAAAAGAGGAGACTAAGGGGGGATATGATAGAGGTATATAAAACCATGAGTGATGTGGAGAAAATAGATAAGGAAAAGTTATTTACTTATTCCCATAATACAAGAACTAGGGGTCACCAAATGAAATTAATAGGCAGCAGGTTTAAAACAAATGAAAGGATGTTCTTCTTCACACAGCACACAGTCAACTTGTGGAATTCCTTACCTGAGGAGGTTGTGAGGGTAAGGACTATAACAGTGTTTAAAAGAAAACTGGATAAATTCATGGAGGTTAAGTCCATTAATGGTCCCTAGCCTCTGTTTGTCAGAGGGTGAAGATGGATGGCAGGAGAGAGATCACTTGATCATTACCTATTAGGTTCACTCCCTCTGGGGCACCTGGCATTGGCCACTGTTTGTAGACAGGATACTGGGCTAGATAGACACTGCCGTTCTTATCACTGGAGTCAGAGTTCCAGGAAGCTACCTGTGCCAAGGAGTCTGGACAGCCCAATGACATATGGATTGCTGCTTTAGGAGACAGGTTAGGAAGTGACCTAGGGAGAGGGGCTAGCCGTAACCCCCAGGAAAGATTAGTGTGCTGCTGCAGGATTCCCACTGACTCAGTAGCACAAACACTTGCCACTAGCAGGGCCCTGGCCTGGGACCCAGTAGATTATGAAGGGCCTGGGCCCCCCTACTCTGGCCATCAAACACCCTGCTCCCCACCACCACCGCCGGGTGGCAGGCCTGACTCTGGCCATTAGGTCGCATATCTGTGAACCCATGAACAGCCATATTGACTCCAGCCATCAGGCCACACAATCCTGACCCCAAGGGCAACCTAATGACTCCAGCTATTAGGCTGCACAGCCCTTAACCCAAGGACAGTTATATTGACTCTGGTCATTAGGCCATCCTGTCTTGAGTCCAAGGTCAGTCTGGTGGACGTTGACCACAGGGCTGTAACCGATCATCTCCAAAGGGGGATGGGGTGTGCATACCCTGCAACACCCCTCTTCTGGATTTTAAGAACTCCCTCAGCCTCTCCAAGCTCATCGTCAGAAGCAAGCTCCCAACAGACTAGGACAAATCAACTCAAAGCTGTACCAGATCCTGCCAGAACAACAGATGTATCTCCACTGCTACAATGATCAGCACCCCCAACAACACACCTCTCAAGCTCCATGGATCCCACACATGCTTATCACTATATGTGGTGTACCTCATCCAGTTCACAAAATGTCCCAATAACAAGTAGGTGGGTGAAACCAGATTATCGCTACACTCTTGAATAAACTCACACGGAAAAATGATAAAAGACAAAAACACCTTAGCACCTTTGGGTGACACTTTTCACAAAACAATCACTCTATCTGACCTCTCAGACCTCATCCTCAAGGAAAACCTGTACAATACCTTCAAAAGATGATCCTGGGACCTTAAATTCATAACTTCACTATAGACTAAAAATCATGAACTGAATAGAGACACTGGATTTATGGCTTATTATAATAATCTATAACCCACTTACTACCCTATCAACCCCGTTTTTTTCACTCTTCCCACCTTATGCCTGAAGAGGTGTTAATGGGACATTTCACCTTGAATGGTCCCTTGAAACATGTGTTAGCTACTTATGCTAAACAAACTGTTCCATCTTTGTATTTAGTTGTGACACTCTGACTATATTTCCCAGGTCTGAAGAAGAGCTCTGAGTAAGCTCAAAAGCTTGTCTTTCTCAACAAGAGAAGTTGGTCCGAGAAAAGATGACCCAAATTTTCTTTTTATTACAATTATACTAGAGTTAACATTTGAGAAGAACTATTTGGTCTGAATTCAACTCATTTAATCTAAATCAGAATCTCTTCTCTATTAAATAGTTTTCTTTATTTTAAATATTTTTCTTCAGAACCCTAGATTTACCATAAGTGAAGCATCCAGAGAGGAATGCAGAAATGGGTAAGTCTGTCCAAAAAGTATTCATTCATTCTCCTGCCTTCCTTCTCCCCCAACCCCCACCCCCAGCTTCTCGTGTAAACTTTATGCTTATTCACAGAGGGAGTTTAGAAATGTTTTTAGAAAATGCAGATGTGCAGAGCATTCTTAATAAGGACAGGGAAAGAGTTTGTGCTCCCCTTCTAACCACTCTCTCACCTCAGCCTTTTCAGCATGTAACCTTACTCTCTGTGGGATTACTTGGATGAAAACCAATTAGAGAACTACTCACACAATATAAATGCATACAGATTAGTACAGATTGAACAGTACCAATGCCAACTAATCATACACTATAGAAAGTCCTAAACAATATAGGTATTAAGGAATGATGGGGAAATGGACTCGTTGTCAGAAAACTATTTATTTAAATAATAAATAAAGTATGTGTTTGTTTCCTTGTTTTCCTTTGTGGCAATCTGCCCACCCACAAACCAACCATATATTCTTTATTGCTTAATTTACCACAATGAAAAGTCAGCCGATATTTGTAAGTAAGCACCTCTCATACCTTCTTGGTAACATTGCTTTCCCCCGCTCTAACTTCCTGTCCCTCCAATGGCCTCAAATGCAGCATTTATTCTCCAGCTGGTGGGAGAGTGAGAAAATGGTCTCCTCAGAGGTTGATGCCAATCCACTCCACAGATGGCTGGAAGGAAGCAGTCAGGGACTCCGAACACAATTAAGTTATTTTAATGCCCAGCCCAAGGGACTCAGAGACCTGAAGATCCTCTCAGGCTTTGGTCTGCTAGATGGAGCTGGCAAGGGCCATAGGCCAGGCCATTATTTCAATTCAGATGCTGGCTTTTAATTACTTAGGCCTGGTCTACACTACGCGTTTAAATCGATTTAAACAGCGTTAAATCGATTTAACGCTGTACCCGTCCACACTACAACGCTCTTTATATCGATATAAAGAGCACTTTATATCGATTTCTGTACTCCTCCCAGATGAGAGGAGTAGTGCTAAAATTGATATAAACGATATCATTGAGTAATGTGATGAATATCACTTATGCCCCAGGCGTATCCCACATGCACCACGACCGCTCTGGACATCAAATCTTAACTCGTAGCAGCGGACAGTTAACAGAAAAGCCCCGGGCAACTTTTGAATTACATTCCTGTTTGCCAGCGTGGACTCTGACAGCACGAGTGCGAGTATCCCAAATCCAAAATCTCCAGCATGGACCAGTACGAAGCATACTGTCGGATCGCTTTATGGGAGACAAAATCTTTGTATCAAGAGCTCCGTTACAGAACGAATTCCAAAGCATTTGAAAAAAATCCTCAGCTACACCAGCTGCCGTGACATGCGTTAACGGGAGGACCAGAGACTCAAATGACCTCAGGAGGAGGCCGTTACTGAGGACTCCAGCTATTCTCACAGTCCACAGCAGTCTCGAAAAGTATTGCATCTTGGCTGACTCCCAATGTCTGTAGGTTCAAACATTTAGTGTCTGGCATTTCAGGGTATAGCTCCCTCCAGTCTTCCCCCCCCCCACCACTGAAAGATAAAGAGAAAGAAATCAACTTTCTTGTACTTTTCATTTCCCCTATGATGTCACCTGAATGCTTGCTGGTAGAGTGATGCGCATCAGTGAGAGCGTATCCCACTCCCATACCCTTTCCTGTTGCGTAGACGTCGGGAATATGACTGACATCCAATCTTATCGCCATCAGCCCGATGTGGTTTGCTGCCTTAGGTGGAGGACTGGTTGGGTGGCTCGTTTTGTAACACTATGAATGTACTTGGGCCTCAGTTATTCCCAATAGATAGTAAGAAAGGCTGTAACGTTCTTCCTCATAGCAATGGGCTGACTTCACAGCCCCCTCCCTTTCCTGGTAAAGAAAATCTTACTGCCGGCTTCATACAGCAGCATGCTGGGCTCCTTCCCCCACACTGTTATTTCCTACCTGGACTTCATAGCCTCCGGGAGCTGCTCTCCCCCTCATTTTGTCTCACGAACAAGTCTCTGTTGATTCCTGCATTCTATAACTTCAACAAATGGGGACATCCACGGTACCCCGAAGGTGGGAGAGGGAAGCAACTTGTGTTGCAGCACCCCTTGATACTACACGGACAGCTTTGTCTAATACACTGTCTCATACACTGCCCCCTATTATTCTAGCAGACTGACTCTATTAGGAAACCATAAAGGTATGATTTGACTCGGATTTCCCAGTTTGCTTTGGCCCTCGCCAGTCGCAGCCAGGGCACTCATGATGCACAACAGTACAGAGAGAGATAACCGTCATCTCATTCCAGTTTACTCCGCTATAGATGGTACATAGACGGAACTGGAGGTAACCATCTTGCTATCATCGAAAGCAATATGATCTGCTGTTAGCACGGGGGAGTATCCCTCTGTCGCGGCATCCAACACATGGCTAACTGTAAAATTAAAAGCGAACGGGCTCCCATGGTGCCAGTCTATGCTATCTGCCAGAGGCAATCCAGGGAAAATGGCACAAAAGATTTGTCACTGTGTTTTCCGGAGAAGAAGCTACGACATTTACCCAGAACCCACCCCACAATGATTCAATCCAAGAATTCCAAGCGGTAGACGCAACTATGATAGCACGGAAAGCTACCCACATGCAACACTTCAGAAATCGACGCTAGCCTCGGACCATGGACGCACAACACCGAATTACTGTGCCTAGTGTGGCCGCGTGAAATTGAATTTATAATATCAGTTTTATGAAACCGATTTTAGCTAATTCGATATTATCGCGTAGTGTAAACGTGGTCTTACATTCTAGGATGTAAATATGGTATTTCTCTTTTCATATTATTTCCCATGGAAGGATAGGGAGCGATGAGAAAGTGCAAGTCTGCGGCAGTGTAAATGGTGTGTTCTGTTCTGACTTCATTCTAACTTCGTTCTTTCTTCTCAAGGCATTTCTGCATATTCTGTTACATACTAATTCCGAAATGTTTTCAAGATGAAAAAGGCTGAAATTGGAACAAGACTTTATAATAACCTTTCCTACCTCCTTTGCTATTTCTTTATAATGCCATCAATCATGGTGAGATATTTTTTAATTTTTTTAAGTAATATCACATTTTGATCATCCTACTGTGATTTTCGGCCTTGTTTGTGCATAGTTAGAACTGTGTGAGATATCTGTTATTTACTTTCAGATTTAGAAGGTCGTTACTCTTGAAAATCATTTTGTTTTACCCAGTCTGTTGTTGAAATGTTCTTGAAATAATCTAGTAGACTTTTAAATAGTCTGCCTCATCCCCTCTTCTGGATGTTTGTTAAACTGATTCCTTAACAGCAGAACTAAATTGTTCACTTAGTATTATAAAAAATGGGAGATGAAGGAAAACTTTATTTAGATTTAGTGCTCAAATAATGTGAGAGAAGAAAACACACCACTGACTCCCCCCAAAGTCCTACCCAGATTGGCAAAAAGCAACCTGAACCAACTAAAGAAAACAGAATAGTTCACAGGAGGGGTTTGGCCCTCTCTAGAACAGCTGTAAGTTTTAGACCAGTAGTGATTATGTATTTAATTTTATTCTGAAATGGCTTATTATAGTATTTTTAAAAAGCTAATTATGGTAGTAACTTCCTCTACTACATTATGTCTGTCTCTCGCTTCAGAGAAGATAGTTGAGAAAAGAGAACTGTGCCATCATGGTTATTATTTTCACTAGATTCATAGTCTGTTTTAGTAAGGGTGTGATGGATCTCAAATACATTCATTAATCTTTCATAGCTTAATTTTCTGACTATGAATTGGGACCAAATCCTAAAGAGCTGACTCAGAGCTTGATCAGTCCTACCCTTTGTGCATGGGGATCATGCCCTGGCCACATGGAAAGCAGGAGTCTCACTGCCCATTCTCAAGATATACTAGTGGAACCTCTGTTATGATGGGAAGTCCCTTTTTTAAATGGAATGAGACACTGATTGGGGAAATCCAGGCAGCGTGGCACCTTGGAGTTGAACTGTCATGGAACTGGGGAGAGCAGCAGGGGGCCTTACATCTAGTTCAGAAGCACAAAGCCTTGCCCCTTCAGTGGATCCCTGACTTCTGTAGGTTTTGAAGACTGGACTGCTTGTTTCTTTCATAGAGGAGGTGGGAACTAAATCCTGCCCCTTCCCAAGCAAAAATATTTGTAGGGAAACTATGAGGGAAAACTCAATGAGTTTTCCTGTCACTAGGCCCCCTCCTGTGGGTAATTGTAAGGATGGGGCAACTGGGACCTCAGATTTTACTCAATTCTTACTCAGCTCACCTGAATTATGTGGCAATTTTACATGGGTAGGAACAGAACAAAAACATAGGGAAGACTTAAGGTTTTGACCCCTGAAAAATAAACAAATGTTCACCCTTAATATATTTCATTTGAGTTTTCCAGGATGAGTGATCCATTATCCATTTCCCTCTCTTTACTCTTCCTCAGCCACAAATGCCCTTTCTTGCCATTACCCACGGTCTGTCTGGGGATGGCTGAATTACCTTGTTCCAGATCCAACCTCTATTCTACCCCAGACTTGACTCTCCTCACCCAGTGAAGCAAAGGGAGTACCAGACTCTGACTCTCTTCACTTGCCAAAGAAAACTGATTTAGAGACGGTCATATCAACATCTAAACAGACTGAGGGAGCATCATTCCCAAAATAGAAGGTATCAAGCTGTCCTGAGGACACTTTGCCATGGAACCTGTCACACAGAGTCGAATTAAACACAAGTTGTTGAGATCTAAAGTTAAAGGTCACGTTACTCTCCTGTCACCTATACCAATATGGTGTAGATGACTACTCATGCTGTCTCCATTTAATTCTGTATATCACAGAATGCCAAGGATTATACAAGGAATTGGAAAATCACAGGCCCATTGAGATTAAGGTTGGGAAAGACCTATTAGGTCAATTACTCCTCCCCTCTGCCCGGGAACATTGTTACTGACAATAGAGTCTTAATTGCTTTGTCCAATCCAATTTTTATGATGCTTGCTGCTCTCTGGAAACACTGGCTCAGGAAACAAAATCTTCTAAATGCAAAAAAAAAGTGTTGAGAGAAAAAAGAGTCTACTTACATATGGTAGGATACAGGACTTGGAAGATTGACTTCTTTTGCAGTCACACTAACCACTAGTGAGGGAAGTTTGAGACAATTTATGGAAGGTGCCCATAGTGTTTGGCAATAATACAGCATATGCTATAAATGATAGTGCAACTCTGATTTTTAATAAGATTTTTGTTATTCTATGTAAAAAAAAGTTACTGAAACAAAAATAAAGGATGGAGAATTGTATATTTCAGTGGATAAAGGAGAGACTTGGCTGCCAATGATAATAGAAGTGTACCATATTTTTGTTTCATTTCTAGGAAGCAAGGCAGTAACATGTTTGCTACTAATTCTCTTAAAAAGCCCACTGCCTTCTGAATCGGGTATTGGAAAACTGATGCACCAAGTTAGGGTGACCAGATGTCCTTATTTTATAGGGACAGTCCCGATTTTTGGGTCTTTTTCTTATATAGGCTTCTATTACCCCCCTAGCCCCATCCCAATTTTTCACATTTGCTGTGTGGTCACCTTAGCACCAACTAGACATTGTAAGTGGAATCCCAACCCCATTAAGTCAATGACCGTTTTGCCATCAACATCAATGGGGCCAAGATTTCATATCATAGGTCAAAAATCTGTGCTGGAAATTTAGTAACAAGTTAGCAGAACATTGGTCATACACTAGGGGCTAGATTCACAAAGAAACTTAGAAAATCACTGCAATTTACAAAATCTGAGTTCAGCTCATAGGCTCCCTATCTAGGGCTGCTCTAGCTATAGGCAAACTGAGCAGCAGCTTTGGGCAGCAAATGTGTCCTGGCTTCTCCTCCATGATGGTGGGGCAGCTAGGCAAATATGAATGGTGGTGTGACACTGTGCACCAGGTCGCAATGCTAGTCACTCAAATTTGATTCATCAAGACTGGGAAGTAGCTGCTGCCATAGGCCTATGAAGAGGAGAGTAGGATGCTTAAGTATTGCCTAGGGAGTCAAATTTTTTTGAGCACCGTCTGCTCCCTGTACACATAGGCACTTCAGAAAGGGATTCACAAAATCCAGCATGCTAGGTGGCTCCTTGCCTAACCTAGACAACGGGAGATGCCAAACTGAGGAGTGTGTGCTAAGCTCCACTCCCTCTCAGAGACAGGTGCCTTAATCCAGGCTGCAGGGAGGTGCCACCCTCTGCTCGGAAGTCTCAGCCATTTTTGCAAGAAGCCGGGAGTGAGGCTCCTTTATAACTTTTAGTGCAGTTTGGGTATTTACTTGGGATGTGGGAGACCCTTGTCCAAGTGCCCCCTACATTTGAGGTTGAGAAGGGATTTGTTTAGGGCTCTGCCACCTCTTGGTGAGTGCCGTGGCTCACAGGCCTACTTTTCTCCTGTTGAAGTGTTCCACTGTGGATAAATAATTTGAAAAAAAAAAATAGAACCGGGGGACTGCATTTCCCACCTCCCAGGTAAGTGGTCTAACCACCAGTCTTCAGTCACCCTTGTAAGTGTGTGTTGAAGTTGCTCCACTCTGCATAAATAATGAAAGAATCATTGGCCCAGAGAGAGAGAGAATGTAGGAGAATGACTCTGTAGTCTGGACATTAGAGCACTCACCCTTGAAGGTGGGAGACCCAAGAGCCAGTCCCTCCACTCCAATGACTTTTTTTATTTACTTATCCACAGTGGAACAGCTTCAACAGATGATATTGAGAGACTCTCAAATCAGAATGTCCCATATTCCAGGGGACTGGGCCACTCACCTGAAGGATGGCAGATCCCTGTTCAGATTTTTTCTCTGCCTCAGGCAAAAGGGGGACTTGAACTGGGGGTCTCAATCACTGAGCTAAAAGTTATGAGAGAAGTCCTCCTGTCCCTCCTCACAGCTTTTTTCTGCAATCTCATATATGAAGATCTGATCTGGTCAGTGAGCTCTGAACATACTTTCAAATCGGGCCCCATGAGTGAGTTAGGTAGAGGAGCACCTATCTTTCCTCCTGATTTGTGCATGCTGTGTGGCTCAGGTGTTCAGATGCCTGGGATGTGGGGCTGCAGCACATCTGCTCAAAGGCAGAAAAATAGGCACCTAGGGAACTTTTGCTGCAAATTTAATGTGCTGAATGAGCAAAGGCACCTACAGGGCTCGGGGCAGCTGAGCTGGAGCTTTGTGAATACCTAGGTCCTTTTGTGAATCTAGGCCTAGTCATGTACCTGTGCCACAATATTTGGAAATGCAAAGCAGGTTTCTGTATGACAGAAATGGAAGGGAAGACATACTTAGACCCATCCATTTTCTGAATCATCTCCTGGCTTGGTCTCATTTCTAATAGACCAACGCTAACCCTAGCAATTTATTAACGAACCCATACTTTAAAAACCCAATTTCTAGCATCACTCAGAGCATCAACCAGAAAAATGTATTTTTCATACTTCCTTATAATACTCCATTAGTGTTGTTAATAGTATTAGTAATGACTCTGGTATATATTAAATACCATATATTATATTGGATAAGTTCTAAATGCTACCATCAAAGGAAGTAGTCAGGGATTACCTGATTTTTGGTGGAAGGAAGTTTTCAAATTAGCTACCTCCTGCCACCAAGAAAGCTATGTTCCCTGCCTTTGCAAGCTTCTCTTTAAGGGATATCATTAATTTAAAATATTATCAGAGCATTGTAATGAGGAAAAAAAATAAATTTGGAAGACACAAAATTCAGAGTCAAGATGCTTATCAGTATCCTTAACTCTGACCATGAGTACTTGATTTTTCTCTCCCTTATGTCAGTGTAAAATGAATAACTCCATGGAAAACTAAAGGCAATAAAATGCTCTACCCAAATATCCATCTAAAGAGTGCTGCTACAGGGAAACTATATAAAACTTTCTTAAGAGACCATCCCAAAGCATCTTGAACTATATACAGATTATTTAGAAGATCACTTTAGTTAGATGGCCACCTTTATTAAGCAACCATTTTTTTTCCTGATCCCATAAGTAGTCACTTCAGATAGTTTTCAATATATATTTCCATTGACTGGAAAGGAAAAAGTTATACAATCTACATATCTGTCTCAGATGGACAAATTTGTATCCATCAAATCTGGACATCAATTTATGTAGACCAGATAGGATAAAATTATCTATCAGAGAGGAAGAGTAGTCATGCAGTTAAAGCACAAGATTGGGAGTCAGGGGTTCGGAGTTATTTCTGGCTTTGCCACAGATTGACAGTGTGGCCTTGGGCAAGTCACTAAATTTCTCAGTGCCTCATTTTCTCCATCAGTAAAATGGGAATCATGCTAAATACAAAGGAGTATTGTAAGGCTTAATTCATTATTTGAAAGACCAATGATATTCTTACATGGACAGTGCTTTAGCAGTCAAAAGTGTTGTTAATATTTTTATTTGATTATATCAGCACATTTTCTAGAAGGTTATATCTTAGAACCAAAATGGGGAGGATGGATTAGGTAGACTAAAGATTTTGTGTGTGTGTGAAAAGGGGTAGTAGGGTGCAGTATATTGGATTCTTGGGTCAATGTGCCAAGAATGGGGAAAGGTGGTGTTGGTGTGGTGTGCCAAAAATATGAGGTTTGTATGTTTCACTGTTAATCATTAGAGGGACTGGAATGTTGTCTGCAGCTACTAATAAAATGCGGAAAGTGGTAGGTATAGTATGTGAGGTGAAGCGGTTTGTAGTCACTATTGGAAATGCAGCTAAACTCTACAATTGTTGGGAAAAGAGGAGAGGATGGTTCTGGCAAATAGAATATGGGCATGGATACAGGTCCAAAGTTATATATGCCTATGGAGTATAACAGTAATAGGCAGGACTTCTCTTAAATGACTCTACCATCTCCTACATAAGAGACCCAAGATGTTAACAGTGGGAGTTTGCTCATCTGCTCAGAGAGCCTTTTCATGTGTAGTGCTTCAAAATCCAGTTACATCCCTCTTCTTGTTCAACATGTGTGGGCACAGGTGCTGGAACTGAGGGTGCTGCAGCACACCCTGGTTTTGAAGTGGTTTCCATCATATACAGGGTTTACAGTTTGGTTCAATGGCTCCCAGATCCCCCCTATACAAGTTCTTCCTGCACTTCTGTGTGTGAGAGGCAGGGCTGGCTCTGGCCTTTTTGCCACCCCAAGAAAAAAACAAACAAACTTGTGAGGCGGCCAGAGCCAGGGAGCAAACTTTTGGCTAGCGGGACTCCCTGCGTGGCAGACATGCCCCAGGCAGTGGAGTGCGTTCCCTGGCTAGCAGGGGGAGGGGGAGGCAGAAAGATGGAGACAGAGAAGGGGAGCAGCCAGGGATTCCTTCAGCCAGGGCGCTCACCATTAGGCCTCCCTCTGTGACACCTGCCAGTGGGGAGGGAAAGACGTGGGCTGCCGGGCTTGCTGCAGACCTGGCAGACTTGCTGGGGCAGACAGAGTGTGCAGCTGGCTCTCAACAGGGCACTCTCCTCCTCCATGCCGTTGCCCCCTACAGGGGGCCAAAGCAGCGAATAAAAAAAAAAAAAAAAGGAAAAAAAAGGGCGGCCGTGCCACCCTAGGATTGGAGGGAAGCCACCCCTTAGAATCTGCTGCCCCAAGCACGAGCTTGCTTGGCTGATGCCTGGAGCCAGCCCTGGTGAGAGGCAACCTGAGCTGTTGTGGCTACAATATAGGGATTAAACCTGTCTCTTCATTTCTATGTAATCAAAACTGAGCTGTATGGTCACTGCTGGGGTTGAAGGGAGTGCACAGAGACCATGCTTGGGAGTGTAAGGGGACATGAAGGTATGATGCAGCAAGCAATCAGATGGCCTAACACAAAACTCCACTGTAATTGCCCAGCAATTGTATGGACCCCTGCAATCCCCCCCACCCCCATCTTCCCCAGGGAGCCTCAAGCAGCAATCTTGCTTTTACCACCCTGTTTTCAAGATAGGGTTGGCCAGTGTGGATTATAAACATCTAAATAATATTCAGAGGTAATGTTCCAAAATGTTCTGTTTCCTACTTTACTATGTGAATTATCTCTGATTTTTATGTGACTACAAAGTTGGCCTAATTTCCCATAATTCAAATAAATACATAATATATAAATAACCATCCTTTGGAAGATAAGCATGATTGGGAAATATCAGGAAAATTGATTATGTTTTGGTAAAATGCTTAAAAGAGGTTTCTAAGGAAGTACTAGTGACCACATAATATATGGTGAGATGACTTGGCTTCTACATGATACTAAATTTGCTCTTCATGCACTTGTATATTCCAGCAGGAGCAATAAAATTTTCTAAGTGGATCCAACTGTGGGCATTACATGGAGAATGTATACGTGAACAGCTAGTATATTATCAACTACTGTAACTGTCAAGGCATATTAGTAATTGTGAGCATAGTTTTAATTTTCATTTCAGTACAACATCACAAGTTTCACTGGTAGCAAAGAAATTATATCATTAATGCAAGGTGAAGAAGAAGTGGGGAGATAATATGATATAAAAGCAATATAATGAATTACTGTTTTAAAAAAGAAATATCATATGATGTTGTTTTTGCTCAAGTGACCAATCTAGGCACAATGGGTAGACATTTTATTTCTGTTTCGATTCTAAAAAGAGAAGCCCTGTTTCTTGTGGTGTTTAGATGATGCTTGTGATTATTAGAACTGGGAGCACTGGCTGTTGGGAGTCTGAAAGGACAGTAAACAGGAAGGAGGGGGGAGGAGTTGAGGAGGCAGAGTGAGAGTTACAGAGGGTGCAGCAGCAGCTTGGTAAAGAGGTTTCCAATTTAAAAATAAAATCCTGTTGAAGTCTGTTAGTACCTTGCCTGGTTAATACAAGATTTCTCTAACAGAAAATAAACAAGGAACGCACCTGTATCATAAATTATATGTGAAATACAATCTGAAAACCATCACACAAGCACCTATGTTTCCCAGGTCATGGTATATATTTCTGACGATTCTAGAAAATGGCATTACTCTTTATTTGTTGTTGTCATTAAACTCCACCCAAGTATATGATCCTTTGTCTGCAGCCCAGCGCACCTGCAGCAATAGATACCCAGTGTGAGTCAGCCAGGGGAATGACAATAGTTCAGGTATTGGTATCTTCTCACCCCTGTAATGATTCCCTGGCTTTGAGGGGATGGACTGATATGACAGATGCTGGAATCGTTCCTACAAAGGGATGAAGGAGTGATCTGGAATGGCATCTCACCTAGGGAACCAGTTCGAACACTGATAACATCAGTGTCAGGAGATGGAGGGTATCCTGTGGGATGAGAGAGGATCTGAATAGCTGTGACCTTGGAAAATACATCTGTGCTCTTGATTTAGGTGAGCCTTTCCTTTTGTTGAGTTTGGGGCCTCCCAGGATGCAGTGAGAGGGGGCCAGAGAGCTCTTTTCCTTGTTTTTCATTAGACCCAGACAGAAGAGATACAGAACTGCATGGGCTACTGCAATGACCCTTTTGCTAGCCAGTCATCCAGGTATGGAATCGCCAAGATCTTGTTTTCCTTGAGGGCAGTTGCTGCCATAGCTAAAGCCTCTGTAAACACCTTTGCTATAGAAGCAAGTCCAAAAATGAGGCAGTGATATTGGCAATGGCCCTGTCTGAGGGCACAATGAAAATATCTGATGGGATTCTGTTGGCCCTGAATCTGATCAGCTCTCTCAGATGACTAGCAGTGCCCGTTTGTTGATCCCAGCTGAGCTGGCAGTATGTTTATATAAAGATCCCCCTTGAGATATGCTGTGAATGAATCAGAAAAGAGTCAGTCACTGGGAAATCCCATGTCACAGAGTTCCACAGCATATGAAGTGTTATCAGTAGAGGTAACTTGAATCCTAATATAAGAAACCAGGCTGTAGGCAGCCTTGTCTAGTGGTCACAGCTGGTCTGAGGTCTGCTCACCAAGGCAGGAGTTGCCAGACCAGAGTTGGAGAAACCACATGGCTAGGTCCTGAAACAAGAATCAGAGTCAGAGTCAGGCCAGGGTCAGAGACTGGAGATCAGAGGCAGTACCAGGCTAGAACAGAGAGGCAGGTATCAGGGTCAGCGTCAAGCTGAACTCAGAGACCAGAGATCAGGAGCTAAGGCAAAGTCTGGCAATGCAACTGGCCAAAGTCTGTGTGGTTGCCCAGACAACTTCCTGGGGCAACTCTGCAGATCGGGCTTTGCTGACTGGGTTCTAGTCCCTGGGTCTACAAAATAGGCCAGGCTACTTAAATGATGACCTGGAAGGTAGACTGAGTATTATCTGGGCCAGCATGCCTGTGCAGCTCTGGGGGAAGGGCACTAAATTGTTGCTTAAAGGAAAGTCTAATCCAAATGTTATCAACATGCACTGATGAATGTAATCTTGTATATGGACATGTGGTGCTACGCGCATGGACGGAGAACATAACAGTGGCTAGCCCACCAAATTTCTTTCTTTTTTAGTTTATATTTATATATTGTTTGTTTTCTTTCCCCACTGAATTCCTGAGTGTAGCAAAGTAAAATGACGTTTCCAGCTGAAATGCACTTATCAGTGAAGATGCTGCTTTGGAAGATGTATAATCTCTGGAAGTGTGTGTGTGTGTGTATAGCATTTTTGTTTCACTATGGTATGATACTACCAGACACAGCATTCTTGTGGTATTTAAGGGAAATGGTGGAGATTAATATCCAGGAAATTCCTGTTTAAAGAATGGAATTTACTATTTTGGATTTTAAATTAAACTAGTCTTTCTTTATATAAATATTTGGAAAGGAGGGGCCATTTTGAATTAAATGCTATCTACCTGCACAGAAAATTTTATGAGACTTTTGTTTTTGGTTAGTTCGGTTTTGCTAAAACTTCTCTTGGTTAGGTTTGGATTTCATTAAGAATCAGAATTTGTATTTTTCTCTAGGTTTAACTCACACAGAGCCAATAAATGGTAATTTTGTTTCCATCCTGACATGATACAAAATAACCTCTTCATATTAAGATGACTCTGCTTTTTTGAAAAAATGTGTCATTCAGGTCAAAATCAATACATATCCAAATCCTTTATGGCAAGAAAAGATGGATAAAATGCTTTGAGACAAAATTTTAAAACAAACACTGTAATTAGCTTTTATTTAGTCTTTTTTAAAAAAAAGACAATGATTTTCATTTCATATGGAAATGTAGATAGCTTCAGAGTAATTTTATGTTCTTTTTGGTTTAAAGCAACTTTTCCCTTTAATTACTGAAATATGCAGTTCTTTCTGTTTAACACGTAATACCAAATCAACATACTTTCTCTTTTCGCCCCTTGAGAACAGTCAGCAGAAATTCTGTTCCAAAGTGCCCTGAAAAAAGGAGAATTGATCTCAAGTTAGACTTTTATGCCACTTTCCCCTTGTCACTTTCAGCTGTAATTTGTTAAGATATCAGCTGTAAATTATTAAGCAGTTTATAAGTATAAATAATTCACTAGTCAACAAATAAAATGACAGCCCATTAATCAGTTTCTGTACATGTTTATAGGTGTTATGCTGTAGTCTGTGTTAGGGCATGAATCCTGCTGAGGTCAACAGGCTTGCAGGCTGTGTTTCTTCTTCTTACTTCCATGTATCTCACTTATAGTTTATGACATGTTTTGGCAAAGTCAGAGAAATTCCTTGCCCTGTAGAATGTGTACTTGAGTGTGTACAAGTTAGAGCAGCCTTGTCTTGCGGGCCAAAAAGGCTCCTAGTTCTTCTCTCTGGCACAACTGAGGATTGAGCCTAGACATTCTAAAACTCAGTTCAGCTTAGTGTTGAATGCATCCTATTGTCATACAAATTAAGGGTTGTTAAACACTGGAATAAATTGCCTTGGGAGGTTGTGGAATCTCCATCATTGGAGATATTTAAGAGCAGATTAAACAAACACCTATCAGAGATGGTCTAGATCAGAGGTCGGCAACCTCTGGCACACGGCTCGCTGGGGTAAGCACCCTGGCGGGCCGGGCCAGTTTGTTTTTCTGCTGCAACTCCTGGGGTTAGGATGCCAAGAGATCCCAGATTACATTTGCTACATGGTCTTTGAAGACTGCAAAAAAATGCACTTCACATAAATCCACTCAGTAATATACCTCATGTCGGTGCAGTTGAACCTATAGGAAACTGGTGTGATTCATAAAGGTGACCATGAGAAATGGCAAGCAACTAGCTTAGGAAATCCTCTGCCAAATGGACTGTGATTCATCATGCAATGTGGTGAACTGTACAGATTATTGCAAAATAAAACAAGATGGGAATCTGTATTGGCAGTGCCATGGAATCACATTAAAGTTATTCTTCCTCAAAGCCCTTAGGCTGAACTGGATATCTGAAAATAAGGATTATGTGGCCTAAATTTTCAAGTAGCAGAAGTGGTGCAGAAATCATGCTTCTTAGCTGAGACATAGGTCTATTTACAATGATCATGGAAGAAGCCAACACGGCTCAGAGTGAGTCAATAAAAATCAACAACCTAAGATAAGGCCTCTGATTATTATAAGATCACAGGGACTTAGTTCTTGGACATGAATGCCTTCCAAGTGTGCCAGGTAAAGGCAATGTAATACCAACCATATAAAGTACTGGTACCAGCACCCTTAAAAGCAGACCTCACAGTAAAAACTGAAAATCTCATGGAACAAAGTTCATAGGTTCATGGGGCTAGATTTACAAAGAAACTTAGGTGTGATAATGTTCAGCATCACTTTACCTAAGTTTTAGGCCCTTAGAAAATCAGTTGTACTCATAAAGCCTAAGTTTGGGAACTAGGCTCCCTACACGGTAGTGGGGAGGGATAAGCACCTCACAATGGGATTCATAAAACCCAAAACCAATAGAGGGCTCCTTGCCTAAATTAGACAATGGGAGGTGCCAGGCTATGGTGTGTTCTAAGCCCTACCCTTCTCCCAGAGATAGGCGCCTAAATCCTGGCTTCAGAGAAGCACATCTGTATGCTTGGGATTCTCAGCTGCAAACCTTCTCATAACATTGATCCAGTGGTTAGACTACTCACTTGGGATATGCGAGATCCCTGGTTCAAACTGCTCTCTACCTGAAGTAGAGAAGGGCATTTGAAGGCCCTAATCACTGGTTATGGGATATTCTCATGTGAGGTTCCCTCAGTTTGTCCTGTTGAAGCTGTTCCACCATAGATAAATAATGAAAGAATAATTGGATGTGTGTGCATGAGTGAGAATGAGAGAGAACATGAGAATGATGGGATAGGCTGGTTTTAGAGCACTCATCTGGAAGGTGGGGAGACCCAGGATCCATTCCTCTGGCTCCAGTAAATTATTTAATTATTGCAAACATTTAGGCTCGGAATAACTTTAGATGCCTAGAGGGATCAAGGGTATCTGAATAGGGGTTTTGTGAATTATACTGGGGCCTGACTTTAGGATTTAGGTGTCTAAAGGAGCAGTTTGGTGCCCCAGTCCTTTGTGAATCCAGGCCATAGCTTTTAAAGACAGAAGGAACAATTGTGGTCATGTAATATGACCTCTTCTGTAACACAGGCCATAGGATTTCCTTAATTAATTTCTGCTTGAACTAGAGTAGGTGTGTTTCAAAAAAGTCACAAAGCCAATTGACTAGATCAGCAGTACGGCAGGAGTTAGAAAGCCAGAGAAGCTGAGGAGCTGCATCAGCCCTAAAGATCTCAATAACACACTAGAATGCTTATACTGTTCTCTGCCAACAATCACTGAAATAGTGCCAAATCAAGCAAACACAGACATCTCTTCAGTCACCAGCCCTGGAGATGGCTTCTGGCAAGTTAAATTGGACACAGAAAGCAGTTACTTGACAACTTCCTGGATCCTATTTGGGTGATATCAGTGGCTCATGATGCCATACTGAAGTGCAAAGAAGGTGTTTCAGAAGGTATCAGCAGAGATAGCCAAAAGCCCTAAGAGGTTTGTCTGGTGTGGATATCAAAGCAGATTACTTTTTTTTTTTATAGCTGTAGTGAAGGAATGAATGCATCTATAACTAAGCACAATCCCAAGTTTGCACTGGTAGTGAGGGCAAGAAAGAACAATCTCAAGCAGAATGAAAAGAAATAGATTGACCATCAATTATTCCCCACATGGTACCGGACGTCTCTTCCCCACTGAAAAGGTGCATCCCGAGCTACAGAAAATCTTAGCAATTTTGGCTATGACTAAACTAGACAATTGGCAAGCGAAGTAATGCTTGGTGAATTAATTTGCAAAAATCCTTCCTCTCCTGTCTGATATGTGTAAGCCTCTGATGACTAATTGGAAATGCTGCTGTCTGGGAATAGAAATCTCAACATGGCAAAGCAACCGAAACAAGAAAAAGGCTCTGTAAACCTTTACTTAGGTGTTACTATGTCAATGAGGATGCCACAATGCAGTATATTGCAAGTGAGAAGCTAACTCTATTACTGGGAAGGCAGCCTGTACCTTTTGGTTCAAGATCCCTTTCACCGGAAATTGTGAAAAATGAATGGAGTACAGACCAGGATCTGGGCCTTCATTTTCATCAAATAAAAGTTTTGAATTCTGGTGCACAAGAGGACAGTCACTATATTGAATAATAACAGTACTAACAACAATAATAATTAATAGGTAACAGCTCACAAGTCCCCACAAACAACCTCACTTTAGTCCCTGATTGTTACGTAATTTGAAGGATGCCAGTCTACAAATGGGAATGAAGGGGTCTGTTTTCCTGTGAATGCAAGCATGGTCATTTATGTTGCTTGAATGCAAACTGAGCATGAAATTAGAATGTGAACCAGACTGAAGGGAAAGGTTCAGAATATTGTCAGAAACAGAACTAGGAGATAACAGCCTGGAGTGATGCCTTTTTTCATTTTGAGGGAAGGCTCCCTTTTCACCTTACCAGGGACTTGAACCCTGGATGTTCACATTAAAAGTCTGATGCACTACCAACTGAGCTAGCCAGGCACACATGAATTGAGAGAGTTCATACAGCTCTAATGAAAAATTAATGCTCATCTTATCATTTTTATCTAAGAAATAGGTGGCATTTTACTTTCATTTTGCCATATGCATAAGCACAATACATTATCAGTTCACAAGGAGTGATCAGGATTGATCCATGCTAATTACAAACTTATTTAGAAATGATATAAATATATCATTGGGCTTGTTTTTAAAAATGATTCATTCTACATTGATAGACTTTTTCTTGCTTACTGGCAGATGAAGAATACCACCTCAGCTGGCAAAAGGGTTAAGCTTTACTTCTCCTATCTCACTCCTAAAGGATGTGAAGAGTTAATCCTTTCTCAGCTACTCTCCTTCTTCCTGTTCACTAAACATAAATTCTAGAAAATTAAAATGTAGTGTAATATTCATTCCAGCAGTCTAGTGCACTGCTGTCATCATATTACATGAGAGACCAAGGTTAGGGTCCTAATCTTGGTATTGCACACCTCTGACCAAGGAATGGGAGTGTCACTCCCCCAAAAGGTCTGGGGATATTGTGCGGACAGCCATTAGGTAAGGAAAGAGCATGTGGGAGATCTCCTCAGGATCCACTTATGAAGGAAATATGCCTAGATTATTTTGGCTAAAGGGAAGGCCCTTATATCAAAGATTATGGTTAAGGGGGGAGAGATTAAAATGGATGATAGGGAGATTCCAGAGGCCACAGCACTCCCTCCAGTAGGCAAAAAGTATTAGTGATGTAAAGTTTTCATGAGGTTATCTATCACTCAATAAGTGAAGGATAACCTTTTTATTAAGCACAGTACTGATGTGTGATGAGCAACAGCTTTTCCATATGAGGTTCAGGAAAACACATCGGTACATACATATTATATATTCCTACTTTATTCTGCATTGGCAAAACCATACTCCATAACAAAGTTTACATGAAGAAATAATAAATTGTATTTAAATAAAGTGCATTCAGGCAGAGATTTCAAAGCATTTTACAAGCATTAAGGACACTTGATAGAAGGTGAAAAGACACATGGTCACACATGAGTGAATGGTAGAACTGAGATAAACCCTCATTCGAATTCAGATCTTGCCTACAGAGAACAGTTCATTGAAAGGTTATGCTCCTTTCTGGAAACAACTAGATACATATAAGAAATCTGGAAATGAAGAGTTAGCAAATCTGGCTGCAAACTGAGTGATATTTAGAAAGAAGTCTAAGTTTATGGCAGAAATGTCTTTGGTAAATTGCATTTTTCAACTTTTCTGAAAGACTGATGTTTTTTGGTAAATCAGTGTTAGAAGTCAGGCTGTCTCTCAATATTTGGGCCCAACCATGCAATCCTTACTCCAGCAGGACTCCTGTTGAATTCAATTGTTTTATCCTTGATTTTTAAATATTTGAAAACAAGAGTAAGTGAAAGAAAGGCATTGATGCTAGGCCATTAAGAACAGTGTTCTCTTGCTTTAGGATAGATAAATTTTGTCTGAACATATGACTAAACACATGTGAATGAATTAGTTGTCCACAGGAAACCACCACTGACATTTTTATTTTTATGGTAAAACATGAGAGCAAGATATGTGGCAGAATTCTGTAATGTATCCAGTAGAAATCTGCATTTTCCTTTTGTTTGCTCTTTCACTTTATTTGATAACAGCATGACTTGATTATCCTAACAATTTACTATACCTTTTTGAAAAAGTAATAATGAATTTTAGCTCAAAGTAGACTGAAATGCAACAAACGTTGCTACAGTTCAAAAGAGTTAATCAATTATGCAAATTTAAATTAAGACTCAGAGTGCTAGAAAAGATTTAGGACTATTCATGGTATATATCCTGCTTGTTTCTCCAAGTAGCTATATGGAAAGCGGACTGAACATATGTAGGGGGAAAAAAACATTCCATAAAATAAAAGTCTAACAAAAAGTATATTCCTAGTAAGTCCTGGATTTTTATATAATAATTATAGCAGTAGCATTTTAAATCTAAAAGATGAAATACTTCTTTTTGTAAGTTTTGTATTGGGGAAAAACAGAGGTGAATATCCTCACTCAGCTGTTGCATCCTGTAATCAATGACTGGGGAAAGTGAATGTGAGAACTGAACAAAATGTTTTATTTAATCAGACCTATGTTTACAGAAATTGGAATATTTATGAACCTGTTCATGGTAAAAATATTATTTTGTCTCAGTAAAGTTGAATTTTTTAAATAATCAGTTTTTTTCGATTGGATTCAATTTTTAAGTTATAGTGAGTGCCCATGCAGCAATAGGTAGTGCGTGAATCTGGAGTCTCCTCTAAACTTGTATTTGCATCCTATCTATAAGCCAAAAGCTTCATTTATTGAATCAAATCCTAGATAATGAATAATGGAACTCTTATTCATTGTTTTTTCAGAGTACTTTGTCATATATAAAAATTGTAGATTGCTTTAATAATATATATTTTCCATATTACTTTTTATCCTTCATTCGCTAGAAATCCATTATAACTAAAGGGATCAGGTGACCTTTTTTTTCATATAATGTGCTGCCCCATGTCTTTCATGACACCTGAAGTGTATCAGTTTTCTCCTTCATCAATCAAAATGTGTGTGATTTTTAAATATATTTAACTAAGTACAAAAAGGCTGTTTGAGATATATAACCAGTTTAAAAAAAATCTTGCTGTGTGTTTACCAGGAACAAGCAGCCTGTGGAATGAGTGTTCAGTGTTATCGACAATGTTTGGAGTGAAGAGGAATGTTGAATGAATGTAGATGCTATGAAAGCTGTTCCTTCACTCACAGTGCATGTTAACAAAACTTGCTCAATGTCTTATAAAAAACTCACTCAGAACACTAAGTTACAGGAAAAAATCCTCCGCTCCAAAAAATATGCACATATTTCCATGGAGTCAGAAGCTGACAGTAGTGAATTTCAACAAATAAAGTGCACTGTTGTCTTTTTCCCTATTTTATTGTCCTAAAAATTTTTACCACAAAAAGTGTCCCTGGTTTTTGATGGTCATCTTATTTTTACTAAAGAAGAGCCCGAACCCAACCCAAACCCACATCCAAACATTCTACTCTTTGAGGAAGTTCAAGTCCAAATCCAAACTTCACCACCTGGAAATGTTTTTAACTGAAACTTCATTCATATTTGAGGAGTGCAGTGTAAAGAAGTAGAGTTCTGCATATGATGGGAAACTGCATATCCATAAAAAAACAAAAAACAAACAAAACAAAACATTTGTTGAGTTTTTCCATATGTGCTGTCAGAAAGGCCAAATCCTCTCATTAATTTATCTCATTTTTATCCTCTGTCCTCTTTTTTCTCTCTTTTTAGTTTTCAGCTATGTTGTCAGCAAGATGATGTGCATTATGTCCTTGAAGAATAAAGTCATGAGTTGAATCAGGCAACTGCCCATACTGTGCATTCCAATTGCTTTTATTTGTGAACAAAATGAAAAATGATCAGTAGAGTTTGGGGGAGGGGGAGTTATCAAATATTTGTTGGAATTTTTAGGTTCATTTGCTTTGACAGTCTTCATACCCTTTTTCTGATCGTTTTTTTTACTGAATATATAGCAAATGAATATACAGGAAACATTGGATTTTAAGGACTAGATTGAGTTTACTTAGAGGTAGTGCACACAAGTTCCCCCCAGGAAGGAAGCATTACTCAAAGTAACAGTTCTTCCCCTTTGTTCTCTAGAGGGAAATTAAGTTCATGTTATTGAAAAGGTGCTTCTTTCAGCCAGCTTTGCACCTGGCCAGTTGTGGGGGTAGGAAGTTGAGGCAAGATGCTACCGTTCACTTGCTCGTAGAAGGGTTGTTCTCCACACCAGTCCCCAAATCCAGGTAGGCTAAGCAGGTATTGAGTAGGAAAAGAATCCAATCTGGTCCTAAATGAATATTGAAGACTATTAGTAGGAAGAGAGTGGTGAATGTGTAATGTTGTGTTTGGATGATAAATCTGTTTCTAAGAGTCAAGGTTATTATTCAGGGACTCTAAACATACCATGTTACATGTATATCCAGTGAAAGCAACTCAACACAATATTTTGAATACAATGGGCTACTCACAAACTAGCTAAAGGCCAAATATTTTTCACATAAATTATTCAGGCACTAATTTTGGATAACAAATTCATTTGAGAAAATCAATCTGTTCACAAATAATTCACAAACAGAATGAGGTAAATTTGTAAAATAACAGTATTAACTATGAATTAGTTCCTCAGTTTCAGTAAGACAGTATGTGTGTATTGTATAGAAAATGTTTGTAGTTTATTGAAAGGAAGTATGTAAAGTAAAATAATGGAATAACACCTTAATTATAATATACTACCTTTCAAGTTTTTAGACTGTCCTTCCCTGTGCATCTCTTTAATTTCCTTTTTGGCACTAGAACTTCTGTACTGAATTAATGTTTTGATCTAGTAAAGGAAGGTAGCCAATTATCTGCTTTGTTTCTTTGTATAATGTATATTGTGTGCTCACATACGCATTTTGATTCCACAAACTGTCCCTGAAAACATAATAGTATGCTAAAGCCCAATTTATCTCATCAGCTATATACATGCCACTCCCATTGAAGACAATTAAAATTACATGTGCCAAAAAAAGGATAGTATAATAGGGCCCTCAGTGTCTACAGAGGGCTCCACTGGGTACTCCAGGAAATTGCTCATCAATAGGGAAAGAGAAATATGAAAGAAATGGATCACCATTTTTTAAAAAAATGGACACATCATTCATCTTGGGAGACAGTGCACTGATGATAGAAGGATAGAGAGCATCTATCTGACCCCGGTATTATAGTAAAAATTAAAGCTTTATAGATAGCTCTAGAAGTCATTTTAAATAATTTTAATTAATTATATCATCCAGAGAAAGCTACAATCTGCTTACTTATTTTTGATTAGTATACTCTGCAGGATTTTGGTGTTGACTACACAGTATATGAATCCCTTAGAGCTTTTTCTCTCACTCTTACCTGATTTCAGTGGGGCTACTTGAGGCATAAGGTAGCTTCGAAATATGTAAGATGTTAGAATTTGTCATTTAGAACGCAGAAAATTGGTGTATGAGTTCTCTATAGTGCTAGCGAGTGCCTGGAAGGTTTGTTTTTTGTTATCTATCTAATCTATCAGAATGCCTGTCTCACTAATGGAAGCCAAACTGAGACTGAGATATAGATGGACAAGATGAAAGTTCAAAAGGCTGAGATTATTATTTGCAGTAGATTTAGCTTTATTCCTATCTTGTTTTATTACAAGTTATTTTAATACAATTGCTTTGCTTTACTTTTTTTCCTCCCCTGAGCAGGTGTTATCCTTCTGGGTCAAGCTAAGCTTAGACTTTGAGTCTCAGGAATACATGTACTTCTCAGACCACTGATTCTTGGTTGGTCAAGGCTACCTCTTTTGTCTCCTTTGTGAATTTATTGCTGCACTAAGTCAGGCAGCAAGCTTATGCTGACATCTGCAAAAAGAATTTCATAGAGAATTATTTTTTTACAAGCTGATTCTGCCTTTTTCCCTCAGACCTACAATATGTGCTTTCATTGTTCCCAAACCAACTTATGAATATGTTGATGCCGTTTTCTCTTTTTTTAAGCTCCCATCTGAGTTCTGTTCATCACAGATGTTTAGACACACAGCTGTCCATCTACAGTGGTTCTGCATGAAAGACCATGGCTGTTGAGTACAAAAGAGGGGATTCAGGCAAATGTACTATAAATAGATAGCATTATCTGCCTCTTAATTCTGCTAGAGTCCTAAATTCTGGCATTGGAATATTTGCTACTTTATCAAAATAGTTTGTGCCTCCTGCTATAGCTGAACTGTAAAATGGAGCACAACCTGAGCTCATGTTATTGATATTGCTTGTGAAAAGTTTCAGTTATCTGTAAAGCAGGAAGATGGTCACTCTTGAATAGCTTCAGATTATATACAATGCACCACGAACAAAGCAAGTACTGCATGGCACAATATCTTCACCTATGAGATTCAGTAGCATTCATAGACTCATAGACTCATAGGTCAGAAGGGACCAATATGATCATCTAGTCTGACCTCCTGCACAAAGCAGGCCACAGAACCCTACCCATCCACTTTTATAACAACCCCTAACCCATGACTGAGTTATTGAAGTCCTCAAAATTGTGGTTTGAAGACCTCAAGCTGCAGAGAATCCACCAGCAAGCGACCCATGCCCCACGCTGCAGAGGAAGGCGAAAAACCTCCAGGGCCTCTGCCAATCTGCCCTGGAGGAAAATTCCTTTCCGACCCCAAATATGGCGATCAGCTAAACCCTGAGCATGTGGGCAAGACTCACCAGCCAGCACCCAGGAAAGAATTCTCTGCAGTAACTCAGATCCCATCCCATCCAACATCCCCTCACAGACCATTGAGCAGACTTATCTGCTGATAATCCAAGATCAATTGCCCAAATTAAACTATCCCATCATATCATCCCCTCCATATACTTATCAAGCTTAGTCTTAAAGCCAGATAAGTCTTTTGCCCCCACTACTTCCCTCGGAAGGCTGTTCCAGAACTTCACTCCCCTAATGACTTAGCCTTGAAAACACTTCTAGGTCTTAGAACCAGATTTTCAGAAATGCTCAGCACCCCGCATGCTGGGTCCTTTTGTAAATGTGGCCATTAAGGAGCAGGAGTATAATATGTGAGGGTTCATCCATTATAATAAATCCAGTCCTGGTAAATGGGTGAGATGGAACTGTTGATTATCTCAAGGCATTTTTTTTTTTGAGAGGAGAGGAGGCAGGGTGTGTTCTGTCAAGGGCCCATATCACCATAAGCACATATGAATCTTTAAATATCATATGTGTCCAAACTGTATTATATGTGTCTTATTTGTGTCTCATGGCTTCTTGGGTCAGGAACCATATCCTCTGCGTAGAGTGCTGGCACTCAAATTTTGTCCTTTTTTCCTTTTTTCATTTTGGTGATGGTGAAAAGAGTTTTATTTTGTGTGTTTGAGATAAAGTCATGAAAGAAGGTTCTAATCAGGATGTGGAATAGTTTATTGGTTTGGATATATAATTTTGAAAGATCTCCTTAGAGTACCTTAGACAATTTTTATAATTTGTTATTAGTTTATTTTCTTAAGCCCCTAGAAACCTTAGGCCAGATTCACCAGCAAAAAAAGTTAGTGGACCTTTTGAACTCTGATAAACACCTTTATTTTTCGGGTCATTCAAGAACTCCTTTTCCAGCTGACTTCCAGTGTGGTAGAATAGTTCAATTTAAACTGATCTAACTTGCCCAATATTTGTGGATTTTAATAGAATGCCACAAATAGGCTTATTATGGAAACTCAGCTGCAACTATAATGATGCCATGGCTACTATTTATTTTATTATTCATTCCATTACAAAATAAATGATTTTTTGCAACAACAGCTGAATAATAAAAAATCTAGGACCAAATTGTGAGTTGTCACCATGGCAGGGAGTAAAGGGAAGACATGACATGCCCCTTCCTTGTGTTGATTACACTGATTGCAGGTACCAGTGCTTGGAGAAAAGCAGTTTACACAGGTCTCTTATGTCCTTGTCACCCTGTAAGACTAGGCAGACCCTTCATATAACACAAAAACCAGGGGTCACCCAATTAAATTAACTAACAAATGGTTTAAAACACACATAAGGATAGTAGACATGTGGAACTTGTTGTGAGGGGATTTGTAAAGGCCAAAAATATAAGTGGGTTCAAGAAAGAATTAAGGTAAATTCATGGAGAATAGACCCATCAATGGCTATTAGCCAAAATGGTCAGGAATGCAACCCCATGTTCTAAACCTAAACCTCTGATTTCCAGAAGTTGGGGCTTGACAACAGATGATAAGTCAGTCAATAATTGCCTTCTTCTGTTCATTACCTCTGAAGCATTTGGCACAGGCTGCTGTAAGAAGATTGGATTCCCGCGCCAGATGGACCATTGATCTGACCCAGCATGGCCATTCTTATTAAATTTTCATGAACAAATAATCAACTTTTTTGCCAACACTAAAATTATATCTATTTATAGATATTGATAGATATAGTGTGTGAGTGTATTATATATATTCATAGAGAGATAAAAAAGAGACTATAAAGTAGGTGGCACTGCTTTGAAAACAGTTACAAAACTAGTGTCATAGAATTTGATAATGATGAGGGTATCAGTGGCATAATTTGGGTATGGCTAGATTATCAAAAAAACAAGAAGGAACTTCAATTAACATCTGTAACAGACCCCCCCAGGACTATAAAAAAAGTGAGAAAATATTCATAGAACAACTATTGAGTAGTTCACCACCACAAAATACTGTTCTGAAGGTGACAGTAACTGTCCAAACATCTGTAAAATTATAGATAAACCTACTATAAATATGGTTCAGCAAAGAAATTTGTAGCCACACAGAGAATAGTATAGGGATCCTGAAAGAGTTTTTTAGCTTCTGAAGTGGAATTTTTCATTATCCAAGGAACAGTAATAGCAAGTCAAAGTAGAGGAGAAACCATCTTCCATCTACATTCTAACAGGGAAAAGCTGAGTGAGCATATGAGGGTAGTTAAGAAAGTTAGTTATAGTAACAATGTGCTGCTTCAAGTCACATCTACTAAAAAAGAATTGGTTCATGGATACACAAGGAAAGTAGCTTTCATTAAAGCAACTTTTAAAGCAAGAGGGATGCCATATCTAAGGTTTAACAAGATACAGTTTCATTACAAATGAAAAACTTAACCTATAAGAAGATGCCAGTATGACTAAAAAGAGGGTCTAGATAAAGTTTAAACATTAAAAACATGTTATAAAAAAATCCAGTTCATGAGTGGCAATCAAAACAAATATACAGTAAAGGAGATTTTCAAAAGTACTCAGTCGAGCTCTGTCACTGTGTAAAACTCCCATTGACTTCCATGGGGGCAGCAAATGTTTTAAACTCTCATGATACATGGTCAGTCAGAACTTTCAAGGAAAAGAAATATTTGGAAAAAAAGCCCTCTGTAATGTGATGTGTGAATTTTCTGCCACTGCTAAGACATTGTGGGGCAGGATCTCCTAAAATTAAGATTTGCCCTTCATTTTTCACACCATTGTCTTTATTTCTTTGAAAAGTAGGAAGTCATCTTAGTCCCAGGTCAAGAAACGCAAGAGTTTATACGCCAACCAAGAAAGGAGTTCACATTAGTTGGTAAATTCATATATTTAGTCAACTTGACTGAAACCTTCATCCAACATTCAAGCCAAGCTAATACTTTGGTTTGAAAATATTTATCTATATTATTTGAAAATTACTTTTCATGTTTGTATGCCTCTCTACCACTTGGTTATCATGGTAGTTCTAGGATATGTGAAAAAGGGAATTACCAATAAACTAACAAGAGTGACTCTTCCAAGATTTCCAACTCACTTTTGAAGACTCAGTCAGCTTGAATAAGCATCCACATTTTTGGCTGCTTATCAGAGCAGAACCATGGAAACTTGAAGGTTTCCCATTTCTACCTTAAGTGAAGTACCTCAGGTAGACCTAATGGAAATGTGTTTTGCTTGACCATCATTTAGTTGCTTGTTAAGCAGAGATGAAGCAGAGAAGGGTGGATACGGTATTTTAGAGATCAGTGAAAAAGCATACTATCCATTGAGTTAAAGTTAGCATTTTATTGACTATTTTGGGCTTCTTCCAGCAGTTTGAAAAGGTACATGATGCATTTTATTATGTTAATGGGGTATGAGAGACAGACATAGAAAAACACTGGGTTCATACTCACTATCTGTGAGAGGCAGCTATTTTTAAACATCTCTGGGTGGTTCACTACCACAGATAATTGAGTTCCAACACATTTCTCCTTTGACTCCTTGCACAAGGGTGGTCTGCAAAGCAGGAAACAAAGAAAATATCTTTAAAGGCACTTCCCACTTCAGGAAGTTATTTACATAGCCAGAAAGAAGCCCCCTCCAATATTCAGAGATGCGTACATTAATACAGCCACTTATGTTATATATTGATGCAGGTGTTCTTCAGAAGAGCAAAGTACTTGGTAGTGATGACATGGGCATCCTGAAGTGTATACATTTTTATGAATGGGCCCCTTGGCAATTACAGATGTGTTAGTAAGTTTCCACTTTCACTGAGAATATAAAAAACAATTTTGTTTTCTTTCTCATATTTAGGACTTTTTTAAACAACACAGAAGGCATTTTATTTGATTTAAAAAAGTAGTTTATACTGGGAAATCAGTTTATTTCTAATAGTGCATTTGTCATACTTAAGAGTGTGAATTTGTGAGTTACTAACAAAAAAATTTTTTTTAAATGAGCTGTAGGATTCTTTGCTGAAATCCTGTGCTTATTTTTGTATCTTTATCTTTTAATTTTTTAATTAGAAAGATAGATACATTGTCTATGTAGCAATGAATTCCTTGTAATCCCTATAACATGGTTTCCATTTTCTCCATTCCACTGAAACTGCCCCAGTTAAACTCTCCAATTACCTTCTTTGAAGCCAAATCCAAAAGCTTCTTCTATATTCTCATCTTTCTCCAACCTTTTGAGGCTTTGGAGATTTTGAACCTCCATCTAGATGCTCACTCTTCCGCTTCTGTGACTGCACTTCACGTGTCATCTTCTGTCTGCCACTATTCATGGTAGTAATTCAGGGCTCTGTCATTGAATCTCTTCTCCCTCTGTCCTTTGACATCTCATTTGATTTCACGTGCTCAGTTATGACAGCTGTACTGATGACTCACAGATCTATCTCTTCACTCCATTTTCTATCTACATATTATAGCCTGATCTTAGATTATGTATTAATTATATTGATTACTTAATAATCCCCTGTTATCTCTTTGAGGGTTGACAGATTATTGCCCCAAAATCAGGTCCAGTATTATTTTAATTATTATGTAGTTGGGAACCCTGATGTGCACAGTTGCAACACTCACAATATAGGAACTCTTTTATATTTACAAATATAGTTTATTAATATATTTAGCACAGTCACAAACACCCCAACTTGTTAAGAGAGAGATACTACGGACACACCCATATACTCACACCACCCCTAGTAGAACCTGAAATGTTAGCCACCATCTTCCTCATCACCATCACCTTCCCTATCATCAGCAGTGGCCATCATTCTGGCACCTCCCAAGGACCACATCTCTCTCTCCTGCTTTTATAGGATGCCATTTTTATAATACGTTATGCTGATGCCATTATGTTCGATGCATATTCAGTAGGGGATTTTTCCTTTCTCCTTATTTGTGTTTCCTCACCTCACTAATGTTTGAGTGTCTTTTTCCTATAGGTTAGTATTTCAATTATCTCAATTTATTATATACATCAATTCATTATCATGGCCCTTTTGTGGTTAGATATCACATTTGTTATTTCTGTCTTAATTGGTTATTTGGGTTCTTTCCAAGTTCCAAGTTGTGGTGTACCTTTCAGTTTAAAAGAGTATGAACTTAGGAAAGCCCCTGTGTCAACCTGCTTTAATGCATCCTCTATGTTAAAGGTCACAGTCATACATGGATGTTATGCTTTAGCTCCATTTATTTAGGTGAAAGGTCCCAGACATACGTATGCTAACTTTGCCATACAGGATGTGGCCTGCAGGTCCCTTGTGTTACAGCCGAAATATACCCTAATATAAACCTATTATAATAAAAGAAATAATCAGACTTATAAGAAACTTATAAGAATATATATATATATATATCTAGGCAAGCAAGCAGGCTAGCCTTAAATGTATCTCATATACATGTTATGTACGTCAGTTCGTTGCCAGGACACTTCTGTGGTTGAATTATTTACCTATCATCAGAATTTCCCCTTAAACTCTATTTTCAGCTCCACAAACATGTGGGGGTTTTCTTTTGGAGCGTTTATCTGTTCAAAGATCATAGGTCTCAAACCTTATGCTAACTTGTTGAAGCTAATGTCTTGCAGGATACAGGCCTGTAGGTTTCTTGCATTACTGCTGAATATAATATAAAGCAAAATATAATGCAAAGCAGTAAATGTAATGAAGGCAAGTCAGCCCACTGGGTTACTGTAGTAGTGAACATAATAAAGCAAACTAGCCCACTGGGCTTACAATATAGGCTCCCATCTCCATCTGCCTGCCCAATATCTTCCTGAATGTCCCAGCAACACAAGCTCAGCAAGTGACTCCTCCTAGTCTCAAGTCAGTGTCTTTCTCCAGGAATCCCTCTTTGACTATGTCTTTGGTCCTACTCCTTCTCCTCCTTCAGGTCCCTCCTTTAAACTCACTTTTTCCAGGAGGCCTGTTAACCCCAACATAAAGTTCATAAAATTACGATGATAAGAGACACAGTTGGAGGAATATGGTGGTTTTAGTGAATTCTCCATCACTGAAAATTTTTAAATCAAATTGGATGCTTGTCTAAAAGATATTCTGTAGGAATTATTGTGGGAAGTTCTATGGCCTGTGTTATGTAGCAGGTCAGATTAGATGATCACAGTGGTCCCTTCTGGCCTTAGAATCTATGGTGAACATTACCACTAGGTCAATTGTTCTCTTTATTGCATCCCATACCTAATCTCTCTTCTGTTCCTTATTTATTATATGTGCCTTGTGGGAGGAAACATCTTTTCTTACTTTCGAGAAGTACCTAGAACACTTTGGGTGTTACACAAAAAATAGCAATGAACAAATCTGAGAGTATGGCATATGGAGGGGGTAGAATAACTCATGGCATTTAAATATAGGTACACTTTACATAGCGTTCATCTATACATTCACCCTCCAGCCATTTAAAATGCTACGGCAATGGCTGATTTCATTGCCCAGGATGGGACAACTGCCTCCAATACATGCGACTCAGGCTGATGCTCCAGATGCTGCTGCTAGTGCTACTGCACCTGTGTCCTATAAAGTTTTGACCTTCACATCTTGGACTGTTGGTGCCACTGCAAAATTTTGAGCAATGAAACAATGAACTCGCTTTTGATTTTCACATGCTAAGACGAGGAACATCAATCTTAATCGCTGAAAAACAGAAGGTTAGGTTCAATATGTTGGTTCAAGAAAAACATGGAACAAAAGGACATCTCTCTGTGAATTTGAAGGAAAGCCTGTTTCTGCCTAATACAATGGAGAAATTGTTTAAAAACAGTTCACACTTCTCCAGAAATGACACCCCCCCCGCCGCTCCCTGTGCTGCCAAGGTCAGTGAAATGCTTGGTCATCTTCCTTAGTACCAGAGTTTATTTACAGGCCCACCTTTTAAGGTTTTTTAAGCTTTGCATTTTTGTGAATTTGCGGCAATTTGATGATTTAGACAAGATCCTCCCCTTTCTTCCTACCTCCTCAGTCTCCTTTTGGAATTGTGCATTCTTTCTGTACAGTAACAGCCCGATAGCATGGTGCATGTTGAAAAATCCTGTTGGGTGATTGCCAGTTCTGTGTAATTTAGATGTCATTCCATTTTAAAATATGCTAAAACCATGCTTACGTGGTATGAGGCATATGTCCTTGCTGAATAGAAACCATAGGATAAAGTCTGGGCATGAAATACATAGGGCGGCTTAAGAGTTCCGGCATGCATCCTTATTAACCCCTTTCAATGATGTACAGCACATCCTTCTGATCTGTTCAGATTACTGTCTCCACATTATCATTTCCCCTGAGTGTGCAATAGATTCATTTAAGTACTGTGAAGGGGCTTATTTTTTTCACCTTATTTTCAGGATCTTCTGTGTATATATCCAAAGCAATGTAAAGGATTTGTATGCAGATTTTGGAGCAATATGTCAATTGATAGACCAATGCATATATATTATTTTATGTCAGTGACATCTCTCATTTGAGCTACTCTGATAGATGCATTCTTCAATGGGGTAACTATGCTCAGGACATTCAGTAGGTGCTGAGAGAGCAGCTGTTCCATTGGTGATAGCAAAGACCTACCAAAACAGTAGAGATGTTGCCACTGCTTGTCTTGCTTCCTGCAGCAGTTGGCAAGCAGTGCCAGTCAGCAGGGAACAGTTAGGGTGAAGGGGACCCAATCAGGCATACTATAGTTTAACATCTGATTGAAGAATTTGTGCAGAATGTGGAAACAACCAATTAGAAGTAACACTTTAACAGGGAAGGGTTTGTGGTTTTCTTTACATCTACCACTTAACTAGTACTAGGAAAGCTTGGAAACTGTGGATTTGTTAAGGAGGGAAGAAAATATCTCGCAACTGAATCTGCCATTTAGAAAAAGGAAAAAAATGGTGGGGGCAGATAGCTGGCTGGCAAATCAAAATTATGACACTGCACATTTTCCATGAGGAATTAACTTTAAATTGAGAATTCTCTTTACTAGTAAAAATAGAAATTTTAAGATATGATTTAGGTTTGTGCTTATATTACTTAATTACAATCGTGTCCCCAATTTAACGTTCGGTATGGATTAGAAAAATTTCTGTTGGGATATAAAACAAGCTTGAAATTATTTTTTTCTCAATTACAATAATTTGTTAATCTGTTTTTTTTAAAAAAACTAAAATAAATTCCCCTGATACTGCTTTTTGTAGAGTTTCAATGTGAGAATTAAAACCTCTTTAACATTCTAATCTTTAATTCAGACCTGTCGATCTGAGGTTTGTATTTATTTGGTTTGGTTTTATCAGGCGCCTGAATCCCCATTTTCCTTTTAGTTTTGTGTTCACAGAACAACACTAGATATCATTTATCTCAGCATAGGAGAATTGGTCCTGATATTGATTATGCTATGTTAGATTTTTAGATTCCTTTTTAATGCATAAAGCCTATAAACATCTACAGTTCCCAGCAGCTTAACAGAATCATTGCTCCTCTGACCACATAATTGTTAAATTGTGCATGTAAAATGGCCAGCAGGTTATATCAGGGAAAATTTGCCAGAGAACATTGTGGTGTTTTTGTACCCTTTAGGTTAGGAATTCAAAGGTCAATAGTTGCCAAAAGCATTTTCACTGAGCAACTGCTACTTTTCTCAAGCTCTGCAACCTGCCTTTCCAGTGATCCTTATCTTTTATTAGAAGCTGCATATGTATGTGTTTACTCGGTCTTTATACTACCAGCAAGTGATCTTGGTTTCCTGAAATATTTTGTTTGCTGTTTTGTACAATTAATCATGATGATTAATTAGCTGTGTAAGCACATATTACACGCTAATACACCAAGCTTACATAGTCACATTACTGATTTCTTCCTTTAACACTTTTGGCCAAATGCATGCCTACTGAAATACATCCATTGACTACAAGGGAGTTTCACCAGGGACTGTGTTTAGCTTGTGCCTTACAAGTATACCATTCCGTTTTCAAGAGTAGAACAGTTACAAGCTAAAAGAATATGCTCAATTATATTAATTTCACTAGACCAGTATTCAAATATTTGAGAGATAATGTTTTCAAATGTAGGCCTCATGCCTGGCTTCAAGGGTCTGATTCTACCCTACACTGATGTCATGTAGCCCTGTTGATGTAAGTGGAATCATTTCTAATTTACACTGGTGTCAGAGGAGAATCATGCCCATAATGTTCTGAGATGGAGAAGAGAGGGCTTTGACTTACTAAATGCTACTAGTTGACAAAAAATGTTTCTGTTATTAGTAGTAATGTGAGTGCTATTCAATTCACAGAAGGCTAGATTTTCAGCTGCTGTAAGTGATGTAGCACCACTGTAGTCACCTCAGCTATGCCAATTTAGACAAGACTGAGTCTCACAATATGGTTAATAGTTTTAACCTTTCACATGCATTTCATAGGAGTCTCACACACACTCCCTTGGGCACTAGCCATGGGTTGTTCTATTCATCAAAATGTTAAAGTTGGATTTATCTTTCTGTCTAAAAGTCCCAGTAATTCATTACCTGCTCTATAGTACTGCTAGAACAGAGATGAAAAACCTGAATTTGTAAGAGTCCTGCAGTTTTAAGATGTGTATCTTAAGAGTAAAGGCATGCAAGCAAAACTATTTAAAAGTCATCCATACAAACTTACGTCAGAACTAAAACTTGCAAATCAAATGAGCATGTAAGAAAAGGAATTTGGAGTAGTACTTAATTTTTAAACTACAGCGTGAAAATATATTTGGCTTTATGTTTCGTCAGAACTAGAGTGCTGACAAAGGAAATGTAAAATCCCGTTCAAACAGATTTGGATTGTTATTCTCTTTGTTGTGATTGTATCATCAAAACAAGTGATATAGTTAATGAAAATTAAAGCAGAAAGGAACAAAAGAAAACAAATGGGCAGTGATGGGGAAAGCAATACATATCTAAGTAGATGAAATATCATGCAGCATCTGAAAGAAATGAAATGAAAACAGATTGTCATCAAATTAATTTTTTTCCAAAAGTTTGATGCATATTTCTTTGGCGAGTAGTTTACAAATGATATATAGAATACGTGGAACACAAATGTAAACAGACATATAATGTGCCTTGCTTACAATTAATGTTGCCAACCCTCCAGGATTGTCCTGGATTCTCCAGGATTTAAAGATGAATCTTTAATTAAAGACTGTCATGTGATGAAACTTCCAGGAATACATCCAACCCAAATTGGCAACCCTGCTTACAATCTGTTCCATGATCTTAGTTCATACTAAAGAAAAAATATAAGGTGGACATCTTTGTTTAAAGTAACATGCTTATTGATTTTTAAAACAAATATATTACACCCAATATAGAGAATATATGTAATATAGCATATGCTTTTCCAGCTTCAATTTTATGATTTAACAAGAAAATATAATGATCACCCCTACATGGTGACCAGCATTGTGTGCTTCCCTAATTTGTTACTGGTGGTCTAGCAAAATCTGTTTAGACACAATAAATGTATGAGGTTAAAAGGAAACCTATAGTAGAACAATATTGTCTGAAGTATGAACTGGTATATTCAGTGTTTCCTGCATCCTCTATCACTAAGCACATGTTGCCCTCAGGTCTGTAACTGAGCTGCATTTCGCCGTTTATGGAGCTGCCTTCCTTTTCGCTAAGAGGCAGTGCACATTGCAACCTGTGTGAGAGAGAGGGAGGGCCTTCCATGAGTTGCTGTCAGAGCATGGGAAAACAAAATCCCATCATTTCTATTAGCCTTGTTCCACCCCACTTCACCCGTACACCAACCGTGCATGGCCACTTGTCACTGACCCTTGCCTTGTCCCATTTTCTTTCACCCTTTGAGGTTGCACATGTGCGGCCATGCTGAGCGGCTCCGCATTTTGAAACTGGTTGTACAACATTGTCCAGTACAAACCATGCAGAAATGTACTGGCTGTGTGTAGAACCAGGGCTCACTGAAAAGAATGCATCTTTATAGGTGGTCAGCACACAGGCAGAGTTTTTGACAAATGTTATTGTGTATGTATCGGGTGACAGAATCACTGGAGTAGAAACACAGAATGTCAAGCTTGGATGGGAAAAGGCAAAAGATCAGATGAGTTTTATCATATCTTGTGTTTTGTGCTCTTTATACCACTTAAGCAAACATTATTGTTTTAAGAAATAAAACCCATGCCTGTTCCATACTATCAGACCAGTCCTGCATTGCCTACTCAGGCAGAACTCTCACTGAAGTCAATGGGAATTTTGCCTGAATAAGGGGTGCTGGATTGATTGAGTGTTAAAACCAGGTTAATAATGGATAGCATGAAGTGCCATTTGGATAAGTCATGTCAATATCTTCCTTTTCTGTAACAATAGTTCCGAGGGAAAATCAGAAATGACAGCTGGTAACTATTTTTGTTGAGAGATCTTGAATGGCTCAGATTAATCCATTTTCATTCATTCAGATAATCTAGTACTAAAGAATCTGCTTCTCCTTCCACTTATACAAGAGTAAATCAAGAGTAACTCTACTTGAGGCTAATGGAATTTCGCCAGTGAAAGAAAGAGGAGAACCAGATCCCTAATTTAAAATTGACTTTGACTATGCACATTTGATTGTGTAACATATGGGGACGTGAATGATACTGGCTAAAGAATACCATCAAGCTTGATTGATACAAACGTTAGCATCTATCAGTTTCTAAAATCAGGAGATGTGCATTGTGTAGAATGAAAATATTAAGAGTATATGTACAGCATGTAGCTATCCATACATGCAGTGTATAAATGATATATGTAACATATTGAACAAGGATTTTTAAAAGCTAGTGCCAAAAGATAGACCAACTTTAGTGGGCACTGGGATTGCTCAGCAGCTGAGAAAATCAGGCCTTTGATTTAAACACTAAATTAGGATTTAGAAGCTTAAACGTAGACATCCTTTTTTGAAAAACTTGGCTATTCTTCCAAATAAGATATAGAAACATATTACTATGTGGTATCATAGTACAGATAAAAGCATATGTAGCATTGCTCATGTTGCTGTGGCTAAAGATGAATCAGTGTGAATGCTGTTTTTCAGAGGTTTATAACAAGCCATAAAAACATTGCTATGGTTAAAACTTGGCAAACAACGTGTCATCCTAAGAGATTTTTTTCAAACATAGTTTTTTAGAAAGTCTATTTTTAAGTACCAGGAGTTACATATGCTATCAAAAAACTTTAACAGAATGTTAAGCTTCATGGTGAAACACTCAAAACTCAGGAGAAGTAAGCTTCTTAGAACACCTTAATCCTGGCTCTTTGTGCACATGCATTACAATAAGGTATTTAAATACATGTTGCATACTAGATATGTGTTAATATAATATTTGTATTCCTTTGCACACTTGTGTTTATCAACTCTTTTGTATTTTTTCATTGCTGTACACTTGCACTGATTTTTGTAATCATAATTATCTAGTCCAGAGGTTCTCAAACTGTGGTCCGTGGACCATTCAGGTGGTCTGCGGATAGTTCCCTCTAAGGTGTGTGCCTGGGCAGCCGCACACGAGAGAATGAAGGCCCCCCCACCCCCCCAGTTAGTGGAACCATGTAGGCGCGGATCCGCTAATTAGGTATCTGGACCCTGGAGGGAATGCACATGTAAGGTGAGGTGGTGGCCTTGAGGGGAGTAGGGGGTTGGTGGGAGGGGGCAGTGGAGTGAGAAGAGGGGGTGTGGGGAGTTTGGGATGTGCATGGCTGTGGTGGCCAGAGAAAGAGATGACTTTCGTTCCCAGCCTCAGCTCTATGGCCGCTGTGGTGGGGGAGAGACCCCTCTCCTTCCCAGTCTCAGCTTGGTGAATGCTGTGGCAGGAGAGAAAGAGAGAAACACCCCCCTACACACACCCAGCCCCAGCTCAGGGGCTGCCATGGCAGGAAACAGAGGGCACATCCATCACATTAGACAAGTAAGACTACTGATATTAAAATTTGAGTTGTGTGCTTTTACTTGTAGAACAAAAAAAGTTAATTATTATTATGATTTTTTTTCATATAGAGCTTTACAATAGTTAGCTAACGGTACAAACAGCATTTGGAAAGATCATTACGTGGTTCATCGAGACCCTCGGCAATTTTCAAGTGTTCTGCAGAAAAAAAGGTTTGAGAACCACTGATCTAGTCCATCTTAATTGTCTCAGGGTCTGGTTGAGGGTTGCTAACACCCACACTGACCTCATTAGCAATGACCTTCTGCAACATTGAAATAGACTCCTCCAGTAGACTGCACATCTTGTCTTCCTTCTCCCACCACATTCAGAACTCTGGGAGAGCAATTGTTTGTGACTACTTCTCTACTCTACTTCACGTTCCTGGGAGAATTCTCATGCTTCTCCTTCATCTCTTAGCCTCTGCTCCCCTCTTGGTTCAGAAACACAAGCAAGAAAGTTCTTGCCTCCAAACTTCCTCCCAAGCACTCTCTTCTATTTGCTGCTTCTTTTTTTCTTATCTGTGGCTTTATGCCTTAAGTAAAGCTGTTCCAAGTACCTGGAACAATCTCTCAGTTGCTAGGCCTTATGCTCACACCTTCACATTTCTCCTTAAACCTCATTTCTTCCAAGAACCCCTCTAAGTTTTTTTCCCATGAATCATCTCTACACACTCACTCTTGCCTGAACTGTAGTCCCATGTCTTGTGTCTTTTTTAATATCTTCTCTGTCTGAAAGCCTGATTCTGAAACCCATGTGAACCAGGAGTAATACTAGATCACACATGTCCTCCCACTGAACTCAATACTCTTGCACATAAGTACTACTCAATATAACGGTTGTGGAACTGAGCCCTTAGATTGCAAAAATCTTTGTGGTAGTGAATGTGTCTTACTCTTATTGTATCATGGAATTTATAGAACTATATGAATCATGTGTCTGGAGTACACAGCAGTGCTTATGACAGGAGAGGCTCTTGGAGATTAGGTGTTTGTTCTTTCCACCCCTCTTCCTATTAGCTGCATATTTGATACTTTCAATCTCCTTTGCTGAAGTGGAAAATGTAGGGGAAGTAAATCTCATACAAATCCTGTGGAGAGGCAAAGAGAGAGAGAGAGAGAGAGATGAAAGAGGAACTAGATTATGTTTAATTTGAAGAGAGAAAGAGGAAACAAGAAATATACATGGTTGTCTCAATATCTAAAAACTATGCTCCCAGGCTGAGGCACAGAGAAGCCACTGTCTTCCCTTCATAGATCTATAGAGTCTCAGGACAGAAGGGACCATTGTGATCATCTAGTCTGATCTCCACAGACCATAGAGCTTCCCTAAAGTAATTCCTAGAGCTGATCTTCTAGAAAAAAACATCCAACCTTGATTTAAAAATGTGAAGTGATAGAGAACCCACTATGAGCCTCAATAAGTTGTTCCCGTGGGTAATTACCCTCATTGTTAAAAATGTACATCTTAGTTATAGCTTGAACTCCAGTCACTGGATCATCCTATAATTTTCTCTGCTAGACTGAAGAAGCCTATTGTTAAATATTTGTTTCCCCATGTAGTTTCTTACTGACTGTGATCAAATAACCTTCTCTTTGTTAAGCTAACTAGACTGAGCTCCTTGAGTCTCTCACTAATGTATGTTTTCTAATCCTTTAATCATCCTTATCCAATCCTTGCATCATTCCTGAAGAAATCTGATTGCCTTGTCAGGAAGTTGGGAGGATAGAATCTGTAGGTGGAATCCTGGCCCCCATAGAAGTCAATGGAAACTTCCACTCACTTTGATGGGGCCAGGATTTTGTCCCACGACTCTGGATTTAGAGAGGAAGCATGTTGAGCTGCTTCATCTGCACTGCATGGCTGCCTCAGATACAGAGGCACTCAGAATATACTCATGTGGCCCCAGCCTGGGATATATACGACAAGAGCCACCAAGACCAGGATTTGGCTCTAATGTTTTTGCAGTTATACAACTAGCAAGGTAATGGGCATTTTTTTCAATAAATATTAATTCCATTTTAAAGTGTGGGTTGTTTTTTTTGTTTGGTTGGTTTTTATGCAACTGACACAATCCACAAAGGAATCATATCATTTCTGAGTAACCATTAATATGTTTCTCACACTTCAGGCTGTTCTACATTATGTTGGGCGTATTAATCTCTTCTTTTGATTTGCTTAATTTTTGTAATTGAAGCTTTCTGAACTCACAGTGAGCTATTCAGAGAAAGTTAATTAGCCCACACATATTCACTAACTTCTCTTTTCTACTTAAAATAATTGAAATGGTCTTTTATTGTTACAGTTTTAAAAATTAAAATCATTAATACATTTTTCTGGAATAAAAAAATGACTCAGACTGTGATGGAGTGTCCAGATAGATATACCAAAGTGATTTGAACAATTTTCTGTAGCCAATGAAGATTATGTTTACATAACAGTTAGACACCCATGGCTGACCCATGCTGGCTGGCCATGCAAGCTGACTCAGCCACTCAAGCAAAGGGGCTGTTTAATCTGGTGTAGACCTCCGGGCTTAGGCTGCAGTCCAAGCTCTGGGACCCTCTCACCTCAGGTGAGTCTAAGATAGGAGTACTCAGAACAAAATTGAAATATTGATAACAGAACTAATCAAAGAAATAAAGGACACGAAGAAAAGAAATTCTTTAATTGCCTATATACCAATGGTAGGAGCCTGAGTAGCAAACAAGAAGAATTTAAATTGCTTATCTATTAGTATAAATACTATGTAGTTGGTATTACTGAAATCTTGTGGGATAATTCCCATGATTGGAATTTTAAAATCAATGTTATAACAGGGCCCTACCAAATTCATGGTCCATTTTGTTCAATTACATGATCATAGGATTAAAAAATAATAAATTTCATGATTTCATTATTTAAATCTGAAATTTCACTGTGTTGTAATTGTAGGGTCCTGACCTAAAAAGGAATTGTGGGGAGGGGGTCACCAGGTTATTGTAGGGGTGGTTGCGGTACTGCTACCCTTATTTCTGTGCTGCTGCTGTCACTGGTGCTCCCTTCAGGGCTGGGCAGCTGGAGAGCAGCAGCTGCTGGCCAGAGCCCATCTCTGAAGGAAGAACCTCTGCTGGCAGCAGCTCAGAAGTAAGGGTGGCATTGTCATAAACAGATAGTAGGAGTTAATAGAACAGAAGTATTTTATATCTTTTTTTGACTGTAAAGGGTTAACAAGTTCAGTAAGCCTGGCTGTCACCTGACCAGAGAACCAACCAGGGGACAGGATACTTTCAAATCTTGAGGGAGGGAAGTTTTTGTGTGTGCTGTTAGTTTTTGGTGGTTGTTCTCTCTGGGTTCTGAGAGTGACCAGA
>NC_133769.1:254174706-254249447 GCF_003597395.2 Chelonoidis abingdonii
GGGGGACCAGAGTGTACCAGGCACTGGAATTCCTGCTTGGTGGTAGCGCTACAAGTACTAAGCTGGTAATTGAGCTTAGAGGAATTCATGCTGATACCCCATTTTTTGGACACTAAGGTTCAGTGTGGGGAATTATACCATGACAGGCATGTTATGGTATTGCCACCCTTACTTCCACACTGCTGCCTGCTGAGCTGGGCCAGCCGCCCAGTTCTGAAATGCCAGACAGGTAATGCCATATACTGTACAAATGTTTAATGGAAAATATTCAATTACCCCTATGTCATACCTTATACTCAGCTTGTATAGGGGAATGTACAACCACCATGACACCCAAATCTTTTTCAGAGTCATTGCTTCCCAGGACTGAGTCCCCATCCTGTAAGAATGCCCTACATTCTTTGTTCCTGCCCAGCTCTGAAGGCCTATATAGGAATGATTGAGTGGGCAGAGTGGAGAGGAGAATAGCACTCTATGTTGAAAATGGAATTTCCTGTTTCATATTGATTAAAAAAAATGGTTAGAGAAGAAGTGAAGGCAGCTATAAAAATATATATAACAAAGGAAGATTGATAGTAATGAATATAAATCAGAAGCTAGGCATCGTAGAAAATTGATAAGGGAAACAAGGAGAAATATATGGCCAGTATAATTAAGGACAATAAGAAGAAGTTTAAGTATATTAGGTACCAAAAGAATTCTAAAAATCATATTGGTCCATTATTAGATGGAAATGTTAAAATCATTAATAATAATGCAGAAAAGCCAGAAGTGTTCAATAAATATTTCTGTTCTGTATTTGGGAAAAAATAGATGATGTAGTCATGACATGTGATGATACCATTATTGCCATTCCACTAGTATCCCAGGAGGATGTTAAACATCAGTTACTAAAGTTAGATATTTTAAAACCAGCAGGTCCAGATATCTTGCATGCAAGAGTTTGAAAAGAGCAGGCTGAGGAGTACACTGGATCAATAATATTGACTTTCAATACATTTTAGGTAATTCCAGAAAAGTGGAAGAAAGCTAATGTTATGCCTATATGTAAAAAGGGTAAATGGAATGACCTGGGTAGTTATAGGCTTGTCAGTCTGACATAGATCCTAAGCAGGATAATGGAGTGCCTGATGCTGATGCAGGACTAGATTAATAAAGAATTGAAGGAAGTAATGTAATTAATGTGAATCAACATGCATTTATGGAAGATAGATCCTGTCAAAGTGATGTGATTTTTTTATGAGATTACAAGTTGGCTTGATAAATACATTAGTGTTAATATAATAGACTTCCGTAACGCATTTGAGTTGGTACTGCATGAAGTTCCAATTAAAAAAGCAGAAATATATAAAATTAACATTGCACATATTAAATGCATTGAAATCTGACTAAATGATATGTTTAAAAATGTAATTGTAAACAGGGAATTATCATTGAATGGGTGTATTTCTAGTGGGATCCCACAAGGATAGGTTCTTAGTCTGATGTTATTTAACATTTTATTAATGACCTGGAAGAAACCATGAAATCATCACAGATAAAGTGTGCAGAGGGTACAAAAATGGGAGTGGTAAATAATGAAGAGTACAGGTCACTGAATACAGAGATCACTTGGTAAGCTAGGTGCAAGGCAACAATAAGCATTTTAAAGAGGCTAAATGTAAATATACGTATCTGGGACCAGAGTATGTAGGGCATTCTTACAGGTTAGGGGAGTCGATCCTGGGAAGTAGTGACTCTTAAAAAGATTTGGGTGTCATGGTGGTTGTACATTCCTATGTACAAGACATAGGGCTGATTGAATATTTTCCATTAAACATTTGTTTATGTAAAATTAGGGTTTTGACTAAACAAATTTTTCATAAAAGTGTCTGTTTTCTTCAAAAAAAATCAATTTTCAATTCTTCAAAAAACTGAAATCTAAATTTTTTTATTCCTCATCTGAAAACCAAAAAAGTTAGACAAAAATTAAAAAAAAATTCTAGTGAACAAAATCTCATTTTCCAGCCAGCTCTACTGTGACAAGGCATGGAGCCTTGAAGAATTCTGCATGAGAAAACTGTAAGGGTAGAAGACCATGTCAAAAACAGCAATTTGCAAGCCACACAACCTTTGCAAAACCTTTAGCCCTTGCAAAAGTCTGCAAAAATGTCACCATCACTGTTTGGTCAAATGTCACCAGGAGAAAATCAACCAATATTATCAATGCAGTTCCATATTATAAGGAGATTTAAAACCAGATTCATTAGGATTAAAGAGACCTGGAAAGTTCTTTTGCAATAACCTTGTCAATGTAAATTCCCCCAGAATAGACATTTTTAAAATGAGTGATACTTAGAGATACTATCAATGTCAAAAGCTGGTTTCCTGAGTAAGAATCTAATAATTCCTTCTTAAAGAAAGCTGGCACTTTATCATTCTCCATAAGAAGGCATTGACAATAATCTCCAATGATAGCCCCAATATTTCCTTGCTGAATTTCAGGGGCCTGAATCTAACCAACAGGTTGCAACCCTGTGGCGGGGCAACGACTCACCAGCGAGGCACCTCCTGCTGGTTATCTTGGGAATTAGCTCTTTCCAGCCTGGAGCGCCCTCTGCAGGCAGGTATCTTACCTGCCGCTAGCCCTGTGTCCTTCCCAGACCCCAGTGTCCTTTGCCCAGGAAAGGACAATGTCCACCACAGTACCCCCTTGCTCTGGGTCTCTACTCCCAAGTGAACCCCCAACCCTCTATCCCCACCTTGCCTCAGTGGCTACTGCCAGTCATCATCTAGCCCCTGCTCCCTGGGGCAGACTACAGTTTGTAAACCACTTATCATACGCAAGTGAGGTTGGACCAGCTGCCTCTGCCTATCTCTGGGCTGCCCCTCTGCAGCCCCAATGCCTTTTGTAGGCTTTTCATTAGACCTGCAGCCTGGGGTTTTGCTAGGCTGGAGCTCCCCAGCTCCCTCTGCTCTTTCCCAGCACTGCTCTACCTCAGGTACCCTGCTCAGCTACCAGGCAACCAGGTCCTTCTCTCTCTAGAGTCAGAGAGAGACTCTTTCCACTTCTGGCCCACTTCTGCTTTTAACCCCTCTTTACTGGAGTGAGGCAGCCACCCCATGACAAACCCATACATCCTTTAGCACTTCCAGAATATCAGCAAGTGTCATAGACTGAAACTCAAGTTGGGAAGATTCTGGATGAGACTTTCAAAAGCTCATAAATCACTTAGGGCACAACTACCATTCACTTTGGAAGACAGTAGATCTTCATTAACAATGACAAAAAACGCCAACCACATGTGTTTTTAAAAAAGACTTAACATCTGTTTTTAAAACAAAATAAACTAGAATTTCAGTCTCCACCGTGCAAGAGAGAGATCATTTGGACAGTTGAAATATCTGGAAAAGCAATATTCCATACCTTTTTTTCTTTATTCAAAGTTCCAAAATCAGATTTTTTGTTGAAAGAAGTGTCATAATTATTGAAAGGTCACTTTCCTTAACATACCAGAGGCATATTATAGTCTATTAAAATATTTCCAGGGATTTTTCATTAAATCTCTCTACCTGTTATTCTCTTTCAGTGCCAAGGCATCAGTTTTTGTAAAAAAGCTATGCTAATAAAACTATTTGAAAGGAAACAGTTACTTGTTTTTAAAGCACGTATAAACAAATATTTGCAAAGTATTTTAATCATTATACTTTATGTAGCCTAAATGTAAGCATTTATTAATACAAGCTAAGCACTCATTTCAAATTTGCACAGAAAATGATAAAATATTATGTATGAAATGAATCATTAGCATGGACCATTAAGTCCTCTATTTTCATTTAATTGAATTTGTCAGTAGTACCCTCTTTAACTGAAAACCAGTCATAACCACAAAATTAAATAATAATTAAAGAAACAACTATTCAAAGACTTGCTTGGGAAGTAAGGTGCCATTTAACCAAAACATAGCAATTTCATGTAAATTGCAGCCCAAGTAGACATAGTTCTGAAAATTATAGATCCTGTGGTTCATATATCTGATTTAGCAAACATTTTCAGCATTAATGTAGTCATTCTGTAAACATAAAGAACTCAAAATAAATAAGTGAAAATAGGATATAAATACAACTATCATAGTTAAGGGCAATTAAGATTTTACAAGAGTAAAATGCTGGTTGCTCAATACATTTTTCATAACTTACTAAATATACTAACTTACAGTGCATTTTTTTCACTATATATTGAGTCATTCAGAAATGATTTGTAGGATGGGGAATCTAACACAGTGCTCTTCCCATGTGCATTTTTAGCTTTACCAAGAATGTTGTATGTCTTCTGTGTTCAGATTTCATCACACCATATTTGTGAACTAAAGGAAAAAAGCCAAATCAATTTAGGTGTGTCCAGTTTCAAATGAGACTTCGATGTATATATATAGTTTCCTAGACCCTTCTTCTGCAACTGGATCTGTGCAGACAGACTCTGTGCTCATGTGGAGTTCCACTGAAGTCAAAGGATCTCTGTGCAGGTATGGAGATCTGACCACAAGAATCCAGTTGCAAGATTGTAACCTTGATTTCTTAGAATGGGAGATTCCCTGGTGTCATCTATCTTTTATGAAGTGTTTTTATTCATTCTACATACATTCCATTTTGCACAACCAGCAGGGGGAGGCACAATTTAAGGAAACACACTGGGAAAACTTTATGGCTGCACATTATTTTAAAAGGGGGAGGGGAGAAAGATCAGTAAACCGCTGCAAGACATTTGGGTTAAATCTGGCATTTTGGCTGTTTACTACCATGTCAGTTAGAACCATGATGTACAGTTGGCATGTGTATGCAGTTAGAATGAACAAACATCATTTTTGTCTATTTTCTCAATTCAGCACCCTTTTACCAGCTACAAATATACAGCTGTAGTAAAAATTATTCATTTCAGTCTCAAAGTAAGCCAAGCTAATACAAAGGCACAGCACTGTATGCAAATGATATTGAGAGTTTTGAAGAAAACTTATCTTGTTTAAATGTTTCCCGGAATCATGTCTGCTCACATAATTGACTACTTGTGTGTAGGAACCAGTGAAAGAAATGCACAGCTGGACTGAATGGCCCAAAATTATTTTCAGAAATTCATATCTCATTGTACTTTTCAGTTATTTGTACTTCTTTTATTCTTGTGTGGAATACTTTACAGAATAACCAGAGTAAATAGCGTGTGGGTAAATGTTGAATTTGCAAAGAATAGTACAAGTTATGTATATTTTTTTTGACAGACGGACAAATATCACCATATGTAATCATAGTCTTCTTCTTGATTGGCATAGTTAGAGTTACACATTACATCACTAATGCTGATATGTTAATTTAGGTTAATGCAGGACCAGAGTCTGCCAGGTTCACTCACATGGACAGTCTCTGACTGCACATATAGCCCGACTGATTTCAGTGGGACTGCTCACAGAATGAATTGATACTTACTGTGACTAAGGATAGAGTAATCTGACTCAGAGATGCCCTCTTGTTTGTTACCGGTACAAAGCATGCTTGCCTTTCTGTTGTATCTAGGAATAGTTCCCTGAAATAAATTGCATCCTCAGGTCCCTTCTTTTGGCTGTCATGTGCTATATCACATGCAAACAGAACTGTTGAAAGCAGTTAGCCCTAGGAGGTGGTATGTGTCACCACACTTCCATAATACCATGACCAAAGTTATGAAGAGGCATACTGCTCTATATACCTGAGTTCCTGGGACTGGGGATGGGGAAATAGGGTTTCACTTTTTGACCTGTCTTAAAAATACTTTCCTCTGAGTAGGTACCTTTATTATGTTTTATCTTTCTACTTGGTGCTAATGATGAATCCCAAGGAGGCATTTAGATACTACGGCTTCAGTAAACACAGCTTTGAGGAGTCCTTTGGATCTGATTGTTTCAGGTCTGAAAAAGAGCTTCATCCCATGTCTGCTGCTGACAAATTTGGTGCAAAGCTGGAGCTTGGTTACAATGTCAAGAATCATCAGCAACAACAATGAAGATGGTACTGCATGAGCAATCACTAGTGTTAGATCTACGACAGTGCATTGGGCTAAGGCAATGGATTGGCTCAAGACCACCTAGTATACTGAGTTGGAAGCTAGAGCACAGTTCTTGTGTAAAAGGACTGGAATTGATGTGCATCAAAAGCCATCTTCTCTGTACTTCGATTTTGGAACTGAATAGGGGCTGATGGCTTAGGGTCTGAGGAGACACTTCTATCAAGCTCCTCATCTAAATCAGATGGTAGATCTTGGCATCATTCTCCATATTCTGATTCAGATTCAGATATCACATCTAGACACTTATAGTTTGTTTCATTCAATGACACGATCTGTTCTCGGAACTTTCCCTCAGTCCCTGGTGTTGTCTTTTCTATCCTTTCTGGCCTTCTATAATTGCTTGGTTAGTTTGGGAGAAAATGCCTGAAAATACACTCTTAAATAAGGCAGTATATGTGCCTCTTTCCTCAGGTTCCTCTTCTGTGAGGTTCTAATCTTAGCTTATAAGGTGGGACGAAGATACCAGGATCCAGAAGTTTCAGACCCAAGATACTTAACTAAATCAGAGTCCTTTGAGAAAGTAGTCGATTTCAGTCCATTTGGACTGATTTGGATTTCTGCACCAACCCATTCCACTCATCAATCCGCATACAGTATTGACTGCATGTAATTTGGGTAGGTAATTTGTGATCAGTATCTCCTGCCATTGGATAGGAATTATGCTAGGTAACAAATTCCAAATGCACAAGTTGACAAAAACATTACATAATGAAGGCTAGTTTGTGACTTGAACTATACACCTCACAAAGGCATAAGAGGGAACAAGAATCCCATTTTCACACCGATGCTGGCTACTTGGATATTGGGGTCAGGTACACAGGAGGAAACAGAGCATCTTCCCAACCTGGAGTGCAGTGGGGAGGGAATGGAAGGACTCTTGGATCCACATTCCTCCATCTCCTCCCTCACTAACTGGCCAATGCACCTTTGCTGCTGCCATCAGTGTCATAAATTACTGCTGGAATAGCCCCTTATCCCTCCAAAATAAAAGTAGCGCTGACCAGCCTGAAAGCTATTAATGTGTTCACTATATTGAACTATCATCTGTATATCATCAAATAAGTTTGACTGAAGTATTGAAATTGCACAGCATTCGTAACATCTGAAGGATTGTCCAGATGCATATGTATACCCTTTGTAATTACCATATTTCATCTGCTTCTCTATTCCAAATACTGAAGCACAGAATTTTCAAGGTGATGGAACAACTCAAGAATAACATGATGCAACTTTAAGAAAGATACTACGGATGATAAAGCATCATGCACTCACCGTGATAGATGGAAAATACTAATTTGGTGTACACTCTGTCACATAGTTTAGATGACTTGTTATAGTGCAATAAACCAAACCAAAACCTGACTTTGGGAAAGCATCTGTTGTAGACTGAAAAGATGAGCTACACTCATACATGGGCATCTGTGAATATTAATGGAAAGGTGTGAGTCGTTTTGTCCAAGACTAAACGTTGCTAAGAAGAAATTGTAAAAGAAATCACTAGTAAAAATGGGATGTCATTTGCCAAAAGTTTTCCATAGTCCAGACAGGATATCATGCTTATTTGACTCCTAAATGGATTTAATCCTGACAGCAAAACAGTATTCAGTACAGATGTGAGTGCAAATGGATTGAGTACTTACTCAGATAATAATGGTGAAAGAAGTACATTTTCATTTGCCTCATGGGTCGTAAATGACACTCAGAGAAAGGAGTCACAGAGAGGAAAAAATTGGCCTGCTATTGGAGAGTACAACATTTCTGTAACTACCTGCAGAGATGACCATATATTGTAAAGAGTGATCACTGCTGGCTAACTAAATTGTTTACTGCCAAAAGATCAGTGAAAGCCACTACTAGGATTGCTTAGTAGTCAACCAAACTAATTGAATTTATTCTCTATGATTAATGTTTACCTAGTGTGAATAACTATGCTATAGTTTATATCTTTGTGAGTGTCACTAAAAAAATGACAGGCCATAACCCAGTTAATAATTGAAGACATAATTACATAGGCCCAAGAAAATTATCTCACCAAAACAATCTGAGGGATCATGTAAAATGCCCCACTTTACTGCGCTGATATTCTAGGAAAGATCCCACTGATTACAAGGAAAATTGTTGTCTAGTGAATTACAGCCATTTTGTGGTGTCTGAAATTCCAATAAAAGGATGTCTGAACTATCATGCTGGTACCTGGACAGAGACACCTTGCCAAAATCCCTGGAGGTGTCTTTCATTTATCTTGCACAAGAAAGGACATACTGGCATCTCTCTCTCTCTCTTGGCATTGCTTGAGCAGGAATTCTGCATGCTATGAACTAGCAAGTAGAGCATTAAATTTGCAAGTGTTTCCCTGTGCATTAGGTGACAAAATTCTAAAAGCAAAGTATGTACAACTTATCCCATTGGAACTGTTGACTTCTGGAAAAAAGTAATTTTTTTTGAAAGAATAGGACTATTTGATGATTAGCGAGTAACTAGGTTGTATGCACTGATTATGGTAGATTGTTCAAAAAGGTATTCTCATCCAATAAAACACCAGAACCTTGTCTATAGCATTCTGTAATCAAATATTATCATGATTACTTAACCAAATGAAAAAGTCTAATAGTTCACTCAATTAACTCTAGTGTCAGTTATAGTGTACTGACACAGAACCCTGTTTGTATGATTGTTGTTCGCAATTTCTCACCTGTTTAAATTCATTAAACAATATACATTCTTACATTCTTTTAAAGCATTATCTTATTAGTGCAGTTTGGGAATCATAAAACCTACCATACTAAATATCTATATACATATATCATAACATAAATAAATATGATTTGATAATCCCTTTGTTCTTTTATGTTAATACACTCTACATAACATATTTAATGTATTTCTGAGAACTACGATACAAGTGATGAAGCTAGTTTGTAGCTTCGTAGAAAATTTATTGAAGTTATAAAAAATGTACCCTATTGTCATAACAATATGACAATGTGAACATTCATGTTCACATAGTGTCCACATGCAATATGAACACTGAATATTCATATGAAATGAGAATTTATAAAATTGGCAATCAATGCAATGTTGAAAGAGTAACAACTTATATGATCAGTGTATATTTCAACATGTAAACAGGTTTTATATTATGAATTGCTTTGACGTTTTCCTTAATGTGCATTGTTTTACATTTTACAATTTTGATATATTTAAAATGTAAATTGTATCACATTCATCCTGTTTCTTCTTTCAGATGTACCAACTCCAATCACACACACACACACACACACACACACACACACACACACACACACACACACACACACACACACACACACACAATGTATTATTAATAATATATTAAATGCAGAGGGCAGCGTTCATTCCAAAGGATCCAAGTGGGAAAACTCTCTGGATCAGAGTCTGCCAGCTTTTCATGTTAAGCAACAACTTGTTCCTTGAAAAAGCCCAATGGCCTGGATTGAACTGTGGTCCATATACTGGCATCAGCAGTGCCTGCAACAGGGAACTGCATAGTCAAGAATCCTTATTAGTGGGGAAGGATCTCCAGGAACATAACTCTTCTGAACCTGACTTCAGTATATAGCATTTATATGCTGAGTACGGTGCTGGGGAGGCAGTGTTTTCCCACAATCCAAGCTGGAAGGAGGCCTCACAGCTGGAGAAACTGAATGGATTATGAAGCCTAAAACAGTCTGCCAGATTAATAGCTAGGGCTGTTAATGTCCTGATTTTATAGAGACAGTCCCAATACTTGGGGGTTTTACTTATATAGTCACCTATTACCCCCCACTCTGTCCTGATTTTTCACACTTGCTATCTGGTCACCCTATTAATAACCTCAACATGGCACTTTGAGCCAGGGTTCTTAACCAGGATCCATTAGCCTGAATTGCACCCTGGGACTGGGAGAAGAAGCTGCAGAGAGGACACCACTATCCCTCTGTGTACCTCTCCCCCCCGCCCCACCACCAAGACAAAAGACCAGGATACCATCCCACTTTTCACAGAGTATAATTTGGCTGCAGTTAGAGCTGGGTGAAATGTTCTCAGAAAAAATATTTTCCACTGGAAAAATGTCATTTTAATAAACATGTTTTTTTGTGTGTGTGAAACTGGATCAATTTTGACAAAAATTAGTTTTGAAAAAATTTGAACTGGATCAATTTTGACAAAAATTAGTTTTGAAAAATTTTGAAAAAAATAAACATTTTAAATAATTCATTAAGTCTCATTTCAGTTTTTTGGAATGCAAAGATGGAATTTTTCATTTCCAAACCACAAAATTTGCTTAAATGTTTAAGCTATACATAAAGTTATACATAAAACCTTTTTTTTGAAATGATCAAAATTTTGGTCCTGCTAGTGAAAGCAGGGGGCTGGACTCAATGACCTTTCAAGGCCCCTTCCAGTTCTAGGAGATGGGTATATCTCCAATTATTATTATTGTTGTTGTTAATAAAGATAATAATAATAATAATAATAATTGATAAAATAAAATATTTTGATCAAAACAAAGAGTTTTGATTAAACCAGAACCATTTTCAGGGCAATTTCATTGTGCAAAAAATAAGAATTTTTGGCTTTTTGTCCAGATTCAGGATGGTTTGGTGTTTTTGTTTGTTCCTTTTGTTTTTTGTTTGTTTTTATCTCAATTTATGTATTATTGTGCGTGTGTGTGTGTGTGTGTGTGATGGAAAATCAGTTTTCTGACCAGGTCTGCCTGCAGTGACTCCCCAGTAGAAGGCGTAGGAGTCGAGCATATGTTGAAAACTGCTGGGAGGAAAGCTAGCTCATTTGCATAATTTACTTACAAATCTTCATTTCTCTAGCAGTTCTAAAGGACCCTTTTTCTATCTCCTTCTCCCAAGCAGTGAGTCAACTTTCAACAGGCCTGCTGCACAGCCAATTTAGGTAATAAACCAGAGTTTGGTTTTGGCAAAGTGTACTGAAATCCCTTCATCCATCACTTAAAATGCAGCCAGTTGTGATGGAGAATGTGGAAACTAATCGTGCATAGCAGTGCTATGCTGCTTTCAGGTTAGAAAGAGAACAGTTTACTCTAGGCAAAACCTAAACCCCCTCCTCTTGCAAAATGCATCATTTGCCCTCTAATGTTCACAAGCAACTGTATGTGGCAGTTGCTTGGCAGTGGGCCTCCTTATAATGCCATTGAATGGCAACACTAGCAGTTTAGTTCTTTCTAACACCTGGCTGGGGCAGTGGGTCAGGACTGTTGACTCAGAGGGTAATACACGGATGAGATCCAGGAGTTCCTGAGTTCTAGTTCTGTCGCTTGTACTGAGATGCTGTGTGGGCTTTGGCAAATCAATATGGCTCTATGCCTCAGTTTCCCCAGGGTCAAAAGCAGTAAAAACATTTATTTATGTACATGGCAGATACAAAGGTCTTTATAATCTTAATTAATCCTTACACTGAAGACATGAATTATTAGCCTTACACTGAAGCTGTGTCATATAAGTGTTAATTATTATTATTATTATTATTTTTATCATCATCAAATGTGTGGATGTCAATATATTTAAAAAGGGTAAATATTTTAATGGCATGTGACAATCTTTGTCTTGTTGTGCTCACATCTGTTATAATGCTTCCTCATTAATTGGCAATTAATGCCTATGAATTTAATATTCTATTTTACAAGTGCATTGCGACTATAAACTATGTGTTTAATATTAAACTTACAATAACACTCACCATTGGTCTCCAAAAATGTTGCAGAGAAGCAAGAACTGAACTTCACTGTTCTGGCAAATGATCCACTGTTATTAACTCTGTCATAACAAGTGACACATTACTGAAATCTGATATCATTTATGGGTTGCTTTACCACAGTAACAAACAGTATGACTTGCAGAGCTGTTCAGAAAACAGAATTCCCATCACTCAGTAAATTCTGATATTCAACATTTATTTTCTCTCCAAAACAGGATGAAAAGTCTAAACATTGAAAACTTTCACAGAAGGAAAAATTCTGAAAAATTTCTATTTGGAAATGAAAAATGTCAACACTTTTAATGACAATGGTTCAGCATTTGAAATGTTGATGCAGGAAACAAAGCATTTCAATTTGAATTTTCCTATAAAAAGTGGGAAAATGTAGTTAAATTAGACATTTTCCCACAAATAATTTTGATTTTCATTAAATCCCATATCTGGCCACAATTTTTTTGGTGGTAAAAGTTTGACTATATCTCATGATTTGTATATAATTACAATAGGTTGGGTAGTCAGTGATTGCAATGGGTTAATGTGCCCACCTTTGTTACAGTGACAAAAGAAAATAAGGCTATGGGACGAATATGACTCTGGTGGCCACAGATCCAAATCCGGGGTGGGGTGGGGAAGCACCTCTTCCAGACTATGGTGTGGGAGTGAAAGGATGAGGAATGTGGACAAAACAGTTACATACTGGAGCCTTTCCCTCTCTGCATGCCATGAAGTGGTGCTGTTGGGATTGAAATTTCCATATTATCCATACTTATGAAGAGCCACTGTCTAAAATCCACCACAAAATAAACACTACTCCAGAAAACAGGCTGGTATAGCAGCTGAAGAAAGTCTGTGTGTGTTTTGATGGCTTGAATTTTTCTGTGAAATAAAATTGCGCACTCATGACATCTATCTAATTTACAGAGACTTTCTAAGGAATGAAAAAATTTCAGGTGGAAATCTGAATAGCTGTAGCAGTCTTTCAATAACTATGGACGGAGCCATGATAATCCATTTCAAGAGGATAGAGCCATTATTGATTGTAATTATCATGACACCCGAGTCCACATTTGTGAAAGAATTATTAATGGCATCACCAACGTGCAAAGGTTTTGTTAATCGAGTGATTTTGTATTAGTAACTCTTGATCAGTTTTTATGACTCTTAATATAAAGCTTCTGTTTAACTTCAGAAACTTTCAAAATAAGAATTAAAATAAAACTCTCCTTATTATCACAGAGACTAATAAGGAATGAAGAATTAAGAGGAAGACACCGTCACCCTTCTTGGTGTTTTTGGGTCCAAAATCATGGCTGACTTACTTGAAAAATGTCAGTGTTATATACCGAAATAGCCTGCTGCCAAATAAAATATATGCAACAGTATTTATAGCAAGAGCTTAAGGAAGGGGCCTTGAAGTCTCCTTTTTCTTAATACCATGTGTGTGCTTGAATCTTTTTATTTATTTTTTACAGCTGTGGCACTGAGCATCTGAACCTGGGCACTCACTGGTCCTTGTTCCTTTTATGCTAGGTTCAAGGAGAGAGAACCTAGTGGTGAAGGGGTTTGGAATGTTTTTCCCCAGCCTTTCCTTCTGCAACACCATTTGTTATTTTATTTACACCTCATTTTATTCAATATATTACCACATATGCAATGTGTTGCCTTAAACTGATGTTGGCATTGATCTTAAATGGTGCTGAATGAAAAGGTAATGAATGAATGTCCTACGAAGATTAAAATCGTTTGACCATTGAAATGTCTGAGGGCTTGTTTACAAAGTGCTTTAGTCTGCACCAGTGGGGTATAAATTTCAGTCTACACTAGCATGTTGTACACTAATTGGCCCATGTTAACTTGAAACGGGACTGCATTAACATACACTAGGGAACTTTTAGTGCATGCCAGCAAAGCCCACATAGGCCAGTTAGTACATGAGGCGCTAGCGCAGACTACACTGTATACCTCTGTAGTGTGGAGTAAGGCACCATGTAGACAAGCCCTTAAATCACAAGCTGCTATGTAGGTCCCTACTGTAGCTCTGTAATGTAAGTATCTTCTCTCTTGTTTCTTGGTTTTCTAGTGTTTTTTAAAAAAAATATTCTCAACAGTTTCATTTTGTCTGGGGTCACAGAACTCTTGAACCAGTTCTATCAGTTGCTCATCTTGTGGGCATTATTCCTGGCGACAGTGTCTGACTCAGTTTTCATCCTTTTTTCCCCAATGAGATAGTAAACAACATTTGCCCTCATTTTCTCATCTTTGTCACTGATGGTCAACTCTGTATACAGACTCAATTCTTTCTTTCACTGCTTCTATGCTTGTGCAAGAGTTTTGGTCTGGAAATCCAGCATTCCTGGTGATCTGAGTTACTCCATGGTGCCTGTTTTCTCTTTTTTTAGGTGGTGTTTTGTTTGCCTGTTAATGACACACATTTCCTTGCTGCGGGTCTCATTAGACTGATTGCTGCTACTATGTTTCATGTATTGTATGTTGAGTAATGACATGAAAGGACACCATGTTTGTACAGCTAATCTGGCTCTTTATTAAGAAAACTGTTCACAGAGATTCTGCAACTACAGCTAGCATTTTAGTCACGTGCACATAGACTGATTTCCTGATGCCTCCTCCAAATTCTTCCTCCTTGCAACCTGTCCTCCTCCCTCCAAGTTCCACACAGGTTAACAAAGAAGCTGCATTTGCCTTCCTGAGGGAGGAGCTGCAGCTGTATGCCAGTGAAGGTAAGGCTTGATGGCTGGAAGCAAAACTGCAGGCCTGTAATGGAAGAAGAAATGGAATCTAGAGGGAAGATTTTGCAGCATTGACTGAGGTATACCAGCTTTTTGAAAGAATGAGATGAGCGAGGCGGGAACCCTGCAGCCATTCTTAAGTAAAAAGCTAAATGGAAGGGGAGGACATACAATTTTAAAGCTTATGGTAGTGGTTCCCAACCTTTTTGAATGAAACTCTCTTCTCCACCTTCTGTCTGGTAACTCCAGTCACTTTTCCAATTCTCCTGACTAACCAGAAGATTACATGCTGTGCAGCGGGGGTGGGGGACCTTTACTGGTGCCACCTGAGCCGAGTGCAGGGGAACAGAAAAGAGGAGCAAGGAGTAGCCTAATAACTCTATATCTATAAACTATTCCCATAACCAGCTACATTTGGGGCCAAAATGGCCAGTAGAGATGGAAGGTAGTAGGGTTGTACAGTGTGGGTTACAGTACACAGCTGTACCCATTTATGCTGGCAGAAATTGTACTGATTATCCAAAGTGAAGCCTTGGAATCTCTCAGAAATGTCCAACCCATTGCTTCTGAAAGAGATCTCTGCCTGTACTGGCTGGTGAACTCTTGTTACGTTCTCTTGGCCCTTGTGATAAGTGAGAAAGCCTCAGCTATCCTTTGGCAGCTTCAGACCAGTACATGGCAGTGACGCAATGATCCTTCCATACTGATACTGTTAGGTCTCTCTCTAGCCTCTAACAGTATTGAGCATACAATACTGATGATGTATATAAGACCTTGCAAGACTGAATTGGGCAGCACTACACTGGATCCATTCATTAGTCTTAGCCATAATCCAGAGAATCATAGCAGGCATTTGCCCATCATCATCCAAGAATCTATTTGTTGAATCGCTCCTCTTTAACATCAAAGTGAGACCACTTAAGGAGATCATGAGATTCCAAAGGCCCAAGTTTCACGAATATGTGGATGATACTCAACTGTGTTTCTGATACAGCCTTTGCCATCACCAACATATTCCAACACCAAGAAAAGTTGACTCTAGCTCTATTCAGAAAAGACGAATAATGTTGAGAGGAAGATTAAAAACCCTTGGAGGAACTGGTGAGCCATCTGAACACCATTGTCTGTGGAAGGATCAGACCACAAATGTTCAACGTTGTGGGAAACCTCAGTGTCAAGATAGCCAAGCAGATTCCCACAGTAGTGAACAAGGATTTTTTTAATCTACAATTGTCCAGGAAACCGTGACATCTCTCCTCTCACTTGGGAACTAGCTACTCTTATCTCCTCCAAGATAGCCTCCTGAACTCTCAGCTGGGGGTTGATTGCAGTCACAAAAAAAGCTGAAATTGGTATAGTCTGCATTAGTGCACCTCGTCGCAACAAAAGCTAATGCAAACACATCACAGCTCTGCTCCGAGCAATCCAACTCCCCTGCTTGTTTCAGAAGAGAATTTAAAGTTCTGGGACCAGACCATGTGCTATGTTTTTCAAGAGATGCAGCCTAGAGATGCAGCCTAGAAATGCAACTGAGAGGTTGAAGAGGGGGGCAAAGGTAGCTTGAAACCATCTTTGCACCTCTCTGATATGTGTCTTCTCTGGGGACTGTGCTGACATACAGCAGCATCACCCAGCTACCTGTGGACAGTTTCGCAGCCCACAGATAGTGGCGTACAGAACACTCTGGCCACCGTCATCCCCACTGCATAAAGAAGGCATAGATTTGGCGGGACTGGGACCTTCTTATTCCAACATGTACTGGGACTACAGAGATTAAATCACTGCATGTGATGGGATTCAGCATAACGGACCTTGTGCCCCACTGCTACTAGGTGTGAGGTAAAAATGTAAGGTATAATCCATAGTGTCTTAGTATTAGGAGATGTAAACCACAGAACCTGAGATGTCCTGTGCTGGCCAAGCATGAAAATACCATCCAAGACTAAGTATCCCAGTGTGAAATCTGCAATGAATCTATAGGAAACTGCCTGCAAAAGAGAGACTGAAACCACTGTGACACTACACCCCATATTCTTCATAGAGATGGTTATGATATGATTATGGTATAACTAAGATGTATTTTATGCAAGATAGGGCATGTAAGATATCATTGAAAAGATTATGATTCACTGAATATGATTGTCCTATTTGTATTCATGTATCATTTTGGGATCTGAAGTTAGGAATATTGTCTATGCATCTATTACAAATGTGTTTACATCTAGGGACTGCCCACTAGGCAGAATGCAATCAGTTTAGATGGATGGCTGGGATGGGCCATTAGGGAGAACAGCAGGTCTTAGAAGAAGCTAATCTCCCACGGGGGAGCCTTCCTGAGAACACTACAAATAGCCTCCAAGTTATGTCTGCTATGACCCTACAGGGGCATGTGACCAAGTCATCTGATAATGGACTCCATCCTGGAATACCAGTGTTTTTCCACTGACTGGGCATGGGAATCAAGCATGGAGACAAAGGGTTCCCCCCATAAGCAAAAGCTATTTAAGGCAGGGTAGTGACGTCATCATTGTTCTTCACTGATTCTCTGCCCAAAGAGAGTCCTGAGAACATCTGAGGTAGGAGGCCGGACTGGGGGAAAGAGCTGAACCCAAGGTAGAAGGATTTCTAGCCTGTGAAATGAATACCTGGGGTTTAAAGCTGCAAGCAAGTGCATCTTGTCCTTTAAGAAGCTCTGCAACTGGCTTACATCATCATTTAGGGTGAGAATTTACTACTCACATCCAATCTCTTTAGTATATTAAGCTTAGATTGTGTTTTTGTTTATCTGTGAGGTAACCTGCTTTGATCTGTCTGTTATCGCTTATAATCGCTTAAAATCTATCTTTTGTAGTTAATAAACTTTTTTTTTTTTGGTCTAAAACCAGTTTGTGGAAATCATACTTGTGGCAGAAAGCTGTTGCATATCTCTCTCCACATTAAGGGAGAGGGTGAATTATATGAGCTTACGCTGTACAGTCCTCTATGCAGCACAAGACAGTATAATTTGAGGTTGACCCTCCAGAGGGGGTTGTGCACCTGAGAAGCTAGTAAGTGTCCTAGCTGTATAGTCTTCCCATGCAGGGGCTGGTCAGAAACCCTTCTGCGTATTATTATGGCTGGCTGCATCCCTACCTGTGCTGGTGAAAGTGTGAGACCAGGAGCATGTCTGCAGCTTGTCACAGCATTACATGGTGAGTGGGAGCCCAGGCTGGTGGATCAAGGGGCTCAGTGGTACCCCAGTTCCAGATGGCACCCTGGGGGGAACCCATCACAACAACATGATAGTCCAGATCAACCTTGCTCTAGGTTTGGAGCAGATCTCTGTATTAAAAAGAACAATGACCTATTATGGAGTATTCTGCTCAGATGTCACTTTACTCAGTTTTCTGTGATTCCTGAAGAGTTAATAAGACATAATAGCTCACAAGTGATTCATTTTGGCAATCATTTTTGACATATCATTTCAAGCACACTATGTCAAGCCCTTACTATGCACTGTCCAATAGTCTATCAAAAACGGATGTGCAAGTAGCAAATAACTAGATTTAAGAAAAGAAAGAAAACACCCCAATGGGTTCAAGGGATCAATATTTAGTATTAGAATTGAAACTAATTGGGACATTCAAAATATTCAAATTTTGACACTGACAAAACCTTAACTTTTCATGGAAAGCTTTCCCCATTTCTGTTAGGAAGTAGAAACACCGTTCGGAATACTTAGGAGCACTAGTTCAGAGACTTATGAGCAGGACAAAACTTTAGTACTAACATCTCACAGTCTTCTTGAGTTGAAGACAATCTTGATAGTTACAAGAGAAACGTGTATGTCAGGGAACTAGAACAGAGGAAGTACTACAAGTAGGGCACAGAGTTACCCACGTTCCAAGTGGGAGAGAATGTTAGACTTGAAACGGACAAGAGGCTGGAAACCTGCCAAAGCAGCAGGGATGCCATCTGCAACAAGGTTGTTTGTCACAACCATCTAAGACAGCTATACGAAACCCAGGAGGACACTGACTGTTTCCTGAGGACATCCAATATACTATTGAGAGTTATGCCCTTTCAGAAGTCACTGAAAATGGAGACGCGCCAGCTGCAGCAGCAAACACGGCCTCCAAGGGATCAGATACACTGCAGTGACCAGACCACAGCAGAAGAAATTGTCTTGAGAAAAAGAAAAGGCCATGTGACCAGAAAGCCATTGAGCATCAGAGATAGCAATTTCTGACAGGTGTCCAATACCCTGCCTTCTTTGTTCTACACTTTTCTATTTGTGTATGTTATTAATTGATTACATTGGTTTCTGGTGCATGTCTTACCTGCCATTGATTTTCAAAAAGAAGACGAAAGAGGGTGGGGATGTAACAGTAGCTCCTACAGTGCGTAGACACTACACTGGTCATGTGACCCATATCATGTGACTAGGACCAGTATCTAGAAATAAGTCTTACCAGCACTCATCCGTGTCATACCTTTATTACAGATAGCATCTTTGTTACTTACTGGTTTTTATAACGTAAATGCACACTAGTTTGTCCTAACATGATAAAGGAAGAAGGATCCTTCTAACATCTCTGTTCTAGTAATCTTCTTCCAGAGAAAAAGAATAGGGCAAAAGCTTTAAAAAAATGTATTGTCTAGCATGCAGTGTGTAATTTCCATAATTTATCACCAAAAAATCTGCCATATTGGTGTGCTTGATTTAATGCCATCAGAAGAGTAAGATTACAAGGAATAGATGGCTAATTAGGTTAATTTAATAGCAGGTTAGATCTTTCTCTTATTTTGTGTTAGAGGAACTTTAAAAAATAGTACAGTTTTCAAGTGATCTTGGAAATGTAAAGCAGAGTTCCTTGATTTATATATATATAGCATTCCTACTGCTAGGTTTATGGTGGGAGTTACTGGCACTCTTCCAGTTCACTGCATGAAAATCTAAGCTGCCTGGATAAGTGCAGAATTTAGCATTGGGTCTTAAGGTTTTGTCTGGCACATTGCCAAAGATGTTATGCATTTAGCTGGGAAATTGCCTAGAAGTTAATTGAGAGGAAAACATTAATATACATCCTCCCCCACCTTAAAAATGCTATGGATACAGATATGTCACTGATCTTGATATGAGCTCTATGTTTGCAGTAATCCTAAAATTGGTTAGATTGAGTTTTCAGGGTCTACATGCACCCTAGTCACTGCTAATATTATTGCTCTCTTTCATATCTTTGTAATCTTCCTAGTCACTGTGTCCTCAGAAATATCCAGCAGCCAGGGCTATGATGTCACTACAGTGAACAGAGCTAAGGCTCAGCATTAGCCTAACAATTCTGTGCTACTACCACAGATGAGGCTACATTAATTTTACCCTCAAAGCCTTACCTACCTGCTTAATGCAAACAAACAGCTTATGGAATGACTCTTTTGCCCACTCTGGCCACAGCCTAGAAAATCCTAGAAGTTCTGATTACAGTGTGTGTCTTTACTCAAGCCCTCAACTGTTACTGCATTTAAAATTCTTTAAAATAGCAAAATAAGTTTTGTATCCAGTGAAACTGACCCCATGTAACCCCACTGTGCGATATAACCTAATATGGGACATTGTGAATTTAATACGACTCTACCAGTTCACGCACTGTATTAGACTTCTAGACTTTAGCAACTCTATGTTTGCCAGAAAGCAAGTGTATTTAATCTTGGTAAGTCAGTGTTCCTGAACAGTTTTGAGCCAGCCTACAGCAGTGAAGCTTCAGTGAAGCACATCTGTAAGCAGGCTTCTGATCATTTTGTCCAATACCTATTGCTTCCTCTCAGGATAAGGAGATTGGGGGGTCAGAGGGGAGGAGGCTAGAGAGATATAAGAAACAAAACTGGGGCTTGTATAAAAGGAAATAAGGAAAAATGTTATCTTTCAATCCAGACTGGCTGCCTCTTCCACATTTACTGTATGCCCTTGATGCACTGAGTTTGCGGAGACAAGAGCAAAGTGGAAACAATGATATTTTGCTACTCCCCTCTCCCTGCACTTAATCCTGTTCTTATTGGGGCCTTGTGCTGAAAGCTGATAATTTTGGTGGACCCTGAATAAAGCCAGTAGCTTGAATTCCTGCCACCAGCCCCTTTATAATGAATAGGCCTAATGAATGCTAGTAAGTGGTAGGAATCTGTGACCAGCTGCATCAATGCAGGTAATACAGCTCAGATTTAATTGGGAGCAGGTACTGGAAGGCTGTATTACTTTAATTGGTGAGAGGGTTTTCTAAATGGAAAGGACAAAGTATAATGGACAAATTGTGCTGTACAATAGCACTTAAGCTGGGATTGTATGCATTCGTTAATCTGTTGAGGAATGAGGCAATTCTAAACAATTTTCTCATTGAAACCAACTCCAGAAAGCTTGTCCCTTTTGTTCTCCCTTGGGAAAATGCAAGTTTGAAACAGAAAATACCTTTACCAAGGCAATCATTTGCCACGTGTGGAAAGCGGATACAGCTGTAAACTATGAAAAAGGAATCTTTGTAGTACCATAAAGGATGGAAAAAGAGATAAAGCTGTGGATAAGAGTGGGCCTGTCACTGCATCCAAAGGAGGAATAAAGTGATGACATTTACAGTGACAGATGAGACTGTAAAGAGAACTCAGGACAATTTAGAGAGGGAAATTTGATATTTAAAAGAAAGGGCTCTGATAATTAAAAGTAGCATTACATTAAACTGTTATGCATGTCATTAGTGACAGAAGGGAACTGGTGCCTTTTGAAAAGTTAATGATTCAAACAGACCTGCTCCTGAAACTTTGTATTTAGTAAAGTTCACTTGAGCACAAACTATTTTATGCAGCACATGATTCATTTACTCCGTATTTTATAGGAAATAAGAACGTTTTACAACAATGTGGAATATTCACTTTATATATCATAAGCCAATGTGTGTATATGTCTGTAATGGCAGTACTGTGTAAATTAAAAGTAGAGCTGAATATTCCAACATATGTAAATATTGTTGAATATGCTTATTCCATTGAATATTAGGGAAAGAGTAGGTCACTTCATTGAGACACAAGCTGTCCCTGTCAATTGCTTTTTCTAGTTCATATAGGGCTAGGACTATTCAATCTAGGGACAACAGAATGTAGCTTAGAAAGTAAAGTACCTACAGGTTTGTGGTGCACCTACTAATGTGCAGTACAGAACATGCAACCACATTTTATGACTGATATGTCCATAACGGGTTAAAAAAGCAACTGTAACTGAGTTCTACTAATAGGTCTTTTGCTCTTGTATATTTCATTACAGGTGGGAAAACTAGAAGTATTGTATGTCCCTCAGAGTTCATGTGGGCCTGGCAGTGGGAGGAGAGAAACAAAACGAAGCACAAAGCAAGTGTTGAACGGGCTTTCCCAGGATCCCCAGGTGGGTTTCGTGTATTGCCTAATGTTGAAAATGAGACAGATACACCTGTCTACATTTGTTGTAAAGGCTGAATTATCTTATGTTCACTATTGTTCGTGGCAAAAGTAAATGCACAAAGCTACAGCTTATTTCAGACAGTCTTTGTCAGGAGTCCTGTTTTGTTTGTTTCTACATTTTCTCTTTTTTACAGAGAAGTGCAGAATTAGGTCTCAAGCTTAAAAAATATTTGCAAATCACAAGGTAAACTCTGATTTTTTTTTAAAAAAAGGACAGCAGTAGCATTATTAAATGCCAAAAGGGAAAATGAAATGAATACTTCTCATTTATCTGGAGATTGACTTTACAAAAATTTTCTTTGAAGCTTTCAGTTGGCACTCAGTGAATTCTAGCAAAGTTTTGCCTGAATGTGCCAGAGGTACATAATAAAATATGTAACCTAAAATCTGTGCCTGAAAACAAAACATGACACTCAAAGAATAACTAGCTGATGGGCAATTGTTTCATTATTTCATTGAAGGATATGATGCAGATAGGCACAGAAGAGTGCAATTGGTGGTCATTAGGTTTAAAAATAAAACTGCTGATTTTTTTTTTTAATTTTTGCAGAAGTGGATATGTACAATCTACTTTGAAATCCTAAATTTGGAGAACTGCTCGTCATTATTAAAAAGACTAAAACTAGCTTTTTGTAATATGTCAGTTTTATTTTTATGGACAAAATAAAGGAATTTAATGTCACTTTGTCTTCAAATTTTGTTTTGTAGAGTGTGTTATCCATTACAGAGAAATCATAAAAGGACCCAGGGGGAATATACAACTCAGAGGATGGGGAGCTACTGGGGATTAAGGAAGTTTCTTTTAAAAATAGTTGAGTTCCTGAATGTACCTAAAAATAACCTGGTGCAAAACAACGTGTCTATAATCTGCATTGGCAAAGCTTGTTGCAGGAATGTTTACAGTGTAAGGTCAGATGCCACACTACTACTGTTAGGTGTTGCTATGGAAGATGAGACTTCAGAATCTAGATGGGGAATTAAGTACTGTAGAAAATATCTATTGTTTGACTGTAATATCTGAGCACTTCCCATCCATCTACCCGTCTATCTATAGCTGTAAAATATAACAACAATCTCTTCTTTTACAGCCTGTAAAGAAAATAGCTTCTTCTTTGTGTCAATGTGTGTGTGAGCCAGAAAAACTTATTGAGGGAAAAGGCAATCAGATGGGACAGTGAAGAGGCCTATTGGACCCAAGATAGAATGCTATGTCAAAGAAACCAGCTTTGCATTTCTGAAAATTGTGACACAACTGCAGATGTTCTTGTATCTGTTCCTGCTATTACTTCTGACTCTTATATTTATAACAGATCTCTTTTTGTACTCTGTGTGAGCTTTTATATTTAAAAATACAATTTTAGTCAATTTAGTGTGTGTGAAAGGTCACAGATTTGCAGCTCTGGAGACTGAAGTCCTTTATAGAACAACATGGGTGTTTACAGTGCATGTTTCATATGCCACCAAGCAAATGTGCCTTAACCTTAACAAGTCAATTCTATAAACTCCTTCAGTCTTTGGCTTCTGTGCAGATGTTCCTAATAAGTTCCAATAGTGAAGGTGGGGGAGCAGAGCAAGCAGAATCTAAGAACTAGAATGAAGACTACCAACTCATTTTACCTATGTCCTTAAATAGCTATCTGATGATAATGACAACTAGTTATTATTAAGCTGAATTGGATTTAAGTTGATGGGCCAGCACTGAATGGCTCAGTATCCTATTACCAATTCCCTGAGCATATGTCTACACTGGAGCAGGAAGGTGTTATTTCCAGTTTAGGAAGACATATGCATACTAAGTGTGATTGAGCTAGTGTGCTAAAAATAGAAGTGTTGCCACAGCTACCTCAGACAGGATCATACACAGGGCAGCTAGCCTCTTGTGCCACTGTGTCTTCAGGTGCTAGCTCAATCATAGTTAGTGTCAGTACACCTCCTCAAATAGGAACTTATACCTTCTAGCTCCAGTGTAGACAGACCCTAAAATACAGGCTTGTCTGTGGACACTGGACCTCTGTGGAACACTTCCTGGTGGCCTTGATGTAGTCTTCTTAAGCTTATAGTTTGCACTATGGAAACATTTCAGAACCCCTGCCCCAAACTATCCAGTCCACTACACATATCTCTTACAAATGTATTCTGTATCTATATTTGTGTGTCACTGCTTCTGGAATAGTGCATTTTACACCTGCTTCTTCTGACAGCTGCTCTTTAAGAATAAAGTAGTGGCTGGCCTTCAAGAGGTGCATAAGGGAAAGTGGGCAAATAGCTTATAGACTGTGATCTGTGGGCCTGTGTATCAGCCAGCCACATTTGTAGTTCCTATACTTGGGTGAACACTGTATGCCTTTGGGGGAAAGAAGGGCCCCAAAAGTCATTATGGAGTTGCAAGGAGAAAGTAGATGCATGCATCATACCCAAATCCTAATATCATCCCACAGTGTGTCCCAGGGAGAACAGGATACTTCTGTATTGTCAAGATAATTGAGGCAGGATTGTGACATGTTCCCTTAAGGAGTTTCTTGCGGGGAGATACTGCACTGTCCCCAGAGCGAATCTGTGTGCTGGTGGCATGATTCAGAACTAAGTCACTTTCTTTCATGGAAAATATTTGACTTGAGCATGGGGGCAGGGAGGAATAAGATGCTGCTGCAAAAGAGACAGATAGCAGCAGAGTTTTGGAGGGAATTTAAAGAGGGTATATGAAAGGCTTTCCTTCCAGGTCCAGCTCTGTGTGCAGTTTCATGATGGTCAGCAATAGAGTAGTGATGGTGGACCTTCAATGGAGGTGCTGTGTTTTCTTTCTTGCCTGAAGTGAGAAGAGATTTCCTGTACATTAAGTGCAAGTTGGTGGCTGTGCTGCAAGAAAAGATTCTTGGACTGGATGGAAAAGCAAAGATGCTAGGAAGAATCAGAACAGCTGAAAAAATCCTGAACAACAAGGTTCAGGAAACTTCAGAACCCCAGGTTCAAGGAGGAAAGGAGATGGACACCAAGGAGTCAGAGACAGAGAGAGAGAGGAAGGAGAGAAGGCTTGGCATGTCATAGCAATCAGAGGCCAGAGACAAGAGGTGATGGTGGCATTCTACATAGCTGGAGATAGTTGAGGATAGTCAGGCTGTGGCCACCAGAGGAGAGGTGACCAGGAGGAATTCCACATATCTAGCAGTTTCCAATTGATACAAGGCGTCAACATAGAAACTCTGGAAGATATCCCTCAAGATCCAGTCAGTCCAAGGGAATGGAAAGAGGTATGAGACAAACCTATAGATGGTAGCTTGGACCAACCTGTAAAAAAAATCAGTCTTGCCCTCAAAGAGTTCTTCAACCATCAAAGGAAGACAGATGATCTTTGTTGATGTTTCAGTACTCAGAAGAATAAAAATAAAAGCATTCTTCAAGGGATAGATGGACAAAAGGAAGATGTGCTGTCTTCCCGGAACCAAGACACAAGTTATCACTCTAATTGTATCGACTACTTAAGTTGATAGGCAAGGATCCATTGGTAACTATTCATATGAGTGCTAATTATATTGAATTGCAAAATATCTAACAGGTAATAGATGACTTAAGGGAGCTCAGAAGCATGCTGAGGAAGAATGTCCAAGGATCTTGTCTGAGATCCTTCCTATCCTAACTGGTACAGGAATTTTGTTCTGTGGAACACTGGTCATCTTCTAGGGGGAGAATATAGTTTGGATGGCCTCCACCTCAGTAAAAGGGGAGTCAATCTCTTCTGGGACAAGCTGACTAGAGTAGTCATAAGGGTGTTTAACTAATAATAAAAAGAGAAGGTAAATAAGGAGAAGACATGAGGATTCACAGAAGAACCAGAAGAATGATTAAAGGATTAGAAAATATGCCTCATAATGGTAGACTCAGGGAGCTCAATTTATTTAATTTAACAAAGAGAAGGTTAAGGGGAGATTTGATCACAGTCTGTAAGTACCAACGAGAGGAACAAATATTTGATAATGGACTCTTCAATCTAGCCGGCTGGAAGCTGAAGCTAGACAAATTCAGAATGGAAATAAGGTGCAATTTTTAAGAATGAGAGTAATTACCAATGGAACAACTTATAAAGGGTTATGGTGGATTCCCCTTCACTTCACTAAATTGAGATAAGATATCCTGGGTTGCTTTGATTTTTCTCAGCTATTTTCCTAATACAGTTAAACTTTAATGTTGAGAGTCTATTGTCATATTAAGTCTCTTAGAGTAAAAGTTTCCATCTTTGACAAATTCTATGAAGCCTGTTGTCATCACATCCAGCATGAAGCAATAAAGGTCACGAGACAATAATATGCATTGTAACAGATTAAACTATTCTCTACCTGCTGTCAGAAATACAGAAAACTTACCTGAAAAGTCCACTCTACATCTATATAATTTTACATGTTTCACTTGATTTATTGAGATAACTGATGATTTTGGAGAGCAGAACAAAGCCTTTGTTGTTTACTTCCCAAATAAAAGTGAAATACATTGGGGCAGAGCCTCAGCTAGTAAAAATCAGTGTAACTCTATTGATTTCCATGGAGCTCTGCTGATGTACCTGAGCCAAGGATCTGGTCTAGTGGAAATGCATAAGTCCTCTGAAAGACTGTGTAGGAAAAAAGGAATGAGAATTTGAGGAGCAAACTGTTGTACAGATTCATTGTCAAGTGGGTTAAAATCGAACAGAGCCAGAGTTAAAATACAGAAGTTTTCTCTTTGTCACAGACCTTGGAGATTTTGTCATATTCTGCATGAGAAAAGTACAGAGAGGAGCAATGATTCTGCCTCTAGATTTACAAGATTTAATCAAAGACTGGCCAAATTTCTCAGCTAGCCCAGATTAACACATAATTCCTATTTTGCCATGTTTTCTTGAATGTGATAGAGATGGCCCTCTGCAGCTCATTTCTGATGACTTCTTTCTTGATTCTTTCATTCCTTCAAAATAAAATACAAAACAAAACATACTTAGCTACCCTGAGTAGATTTGGAGAGAGTGTACCTTTGGGATCTCAGAAATGCGTTTTGACTGCCTGTGCAGATTTGTTGAGATCATTCAACTAAATCCATGAGAAGTATGTAAACTTTTCAAAGGATCCTATATCTCACACAACAAGAGCAGTGCAAAGAAGAATTCATCCCAGGGTAAACACATTCAGCTAGTCAAGTTAGACAATGAAGCATAAGTAATTGAAAAAGAAGAGATACTTGATTTTTCTTTAACTAAAGTTGGTGTTAATTAGGACTAATTCCAGTGAAGTCAATGGAGTTACGCTGTATAAACCTGGTGATTCTGCTGTCTCTTACAAGTTTTTTAGTAAGAAGAATTTTGCCCAGTTATAACACCCTTACTTGAATTGAAAAGTACCTGTCTGTACAAGTATTCCCACTGGTTTCCCATTAATTCTTTTTGAGTTCCAAAAGCATTATCTGCAGTATGTGACAAATGAGAAAACTGTGTGAAATAAGCCTGAGCACCATGCAATGCAATTTAGACAGGTGGGAGGATTAGCTTATATGAATGGGAGCCACGATTGGTCAGACCTGTGGATGGGGCAGGTAGACAAACCAGCCCAGCCCGCCAGGGGCTTTCCCTACACAAGCCGCGACCCCAGTTTGGGAAACACTGATATAGAGGAATCCCAGACCCTAATTAAGGAACAATGTACACATACCTGAATGTGATATAGGAGCCACTTGACTATTGGGAAGTGAAACCCTACCCGAAAGACACCAAAACAAAGAAATGCATGTTGGAAACTTCTGAAGCCCAAGAATATTTTGATTATACAACCTGTCCCTGAACCAGCAATCATCACCATATAAATGTTGTAAATCATGAAAATACTACCAGCTTCCAGTGGTTCCAGTGACGTTATAGACAAGAATTCTATTTCGTTGATTTGTTTTTTTAAAAAAATAAACCTAAGGGCTTGCCTACATGGTGGGGTAGTGCACTCTATGGGGTTATGGTTTCTAAAGTATACTAACATAGTGCACGTTAATTGCTTTGTGTAGACCTTGCTGGTGTGCTTTAACATAGTACTGTTTGAAACAGTATTATATTAAAGCACAACAGCAAGGTCTACATGGACTAGTTAACTCACAACATATTACCACACTTTAGAAATCAAGCTCCAGTAGACCACATGACCCCACTGTGCCCCAAAAATAGTTTATCTGAAGTGATTCTAAACAGTAAACATCATGTAGAATTCTGATACAAGTCAAAGGATATTTTGATTTTACCAAATGAGACAGAGGAAACTTTTGGTTGACAGAATTCTAGTAAAACCCTAACGAGATTTCCCACCAAGAACCTGTAATTTTTTTTCTTAAAGAACAAGCTTTAGTATCTATGAAATAATTATATTAATTTTTCAAGCAGATAATTGGAAGATACCCTAGATGAAACAGTAAAATTGCCAGTCAATTAACAGTTAGCTCCTAATTTGCAAACTAAAAAGTTTCAAAAGTTGTTGATTACATCAATATGATCTCTCTTAGTATTACAAATTCAGCTAATTTCAACATTCCAAGAGCTGAGCATGGGTTGAGCACTCCCACAGGGAGCTGACCATTCGCATGAGAAGTTGACAGCTCCTAGATTGGGACAGTTGGAGAATGAATTGCTCCTTTTTTGTTTTTCTTTTTTTGTTGTTGCATACTTCCATTCCTTCCCTCTTTTGCTTTTTCTCCTTCCTAACATCTTGTAGTAAGAATGTTCTCTGTCTTTGTGAATCCCTTTTGCCAATATGGGTTAATTCTTACTATCTGCCCATATAGACAGCTAACATCAAAGTGCATATGAGAGTAAAGCTATATTTTAGTAGACGTATAGAGGATGCCTGGTAGGTCAGGGAGCATGAAACAAGAATGAGTGGTCAGACTTCAACAGGAACAAATCCGATTTTTAAAGCTGAGAAGCTAGCCATCAGTTTTTAAGGTACCTTGCAATTTGTGTGTTTAGGAGTTATGCCAGCACTCTGGTATGGCTAAAGGAGAATCCTATTTCCCTGTGTAGTGGGCTATGCAACAGGGGCACAGACCTTTAATTCACTGCCCCCACACTCTAGAATGATAATTCCATTTAGAAGAAGGCAGTACTTGTACACTGTTATTTTTCATATTTTTTCCCCTAGCTTCCATGCCCAATCATGTTTCTAGGTGTCTTTTTTTCTGTTAAAGAAAAAAAGTGTTTACCTGTTTAGAAATCTGCATGCCAACAAAACACTAGCTGAGGGCTCCATTTGAATGAATGTTAGAGTCAGTTGACCATTCACTGATTTACAGCACAAAATATCAGTTCCCTTTCATCTGGTGATCTGTATGTAATGCTGGTGAACAACTAAGTGTTCTACTCTTTTTTCCACATGATTATATTTATTATATATTTTTGTCTTGTTATCTTGCATTAGGTATTTAAAATCTGCAAATCAGTGGAAAAGATCAGAGATTAAGATGATTTTTTTTAAAGCATCCATCAGTGCTGATCATGCAAAATGTTGGGCAGAAACTTATTATACAACTAGCTATGGTGGAAATAACTCATCCTATTTTCGAAAGGCTTTTTGTAATAGCCCAAGAAGATTGGGTTAATGTTCTCTATCTTTCTTTCCTCTGACTTAATTCTTTTCCTGCAGAATTTGTGAGAATATTTAATTCTTATTCTCCCTCCTTACCATTTAATGACCATCGATGGACACACGTAGCTCACACTTGCTGCCCTATAACAGGAATAATTCTATGGACTGCAAGAATGTACCCATAAGAGATTTTGTTCTGAAATAGGACTAAAAAAATAAGTAAACAAATAAGTAATGTACAAAGTAGTTAACGTTTATATCTTGACAATCAAAGGATGAAACAAGTGAGTAGTTTTCCCTATTTAGGCATTCTGATAACATCAGATGGAAGATGTGATAAAGAAATCAAGAGAAGCGAAGGATACAGCTTGCAAAAAAATGTTTTCAGCTACTTCCAAAGACCTCTGACTTGTCAAAAACTAAAGCTACACATCTGCACTATATTCTGAAGTGCTACATATGGTCGACTCTCCTCTATGGATGTGAGAACTGGACATTTAAAAAGGACACTGAGAGATGACGCAGTGCATTTGAGTTTTTGCATTACAAAAGAATTCTAAAAATTAGCTAATAACTAAATCAATGGATAATGAGATGATGAGAAAATGAATTTAAAAAGAACACAATTACTTAAGACCTGAGGTAAGAGAATAACATGTCTCTGCAGACACATTGCTCACCTATCCCAGAGGAACTCAATTCCAGTGCTCATACTATCAGGCCAGATCACAGACAAACTAAGAAGAGGAAGAAAGAGAGTCAGCGATGTCAGAAACATTGCCAGATGGACTGGTATGGAAAGGCAGGTGGAAGTTTTACAACTTTGTCACTGTGAAAGATGGGCAGTCTCTGTATCCAAGATGTCACCTGAAGAAGATGATGCATGAATAATTTACTTCCAGACTATTTAAGGTGGTTCCATTAATATAGAAGCAAATTCTGCTTTATAGCAACCCATGGAGTGTGAAAGCATTTGAGCGATTAGAAAAAAGGCGGATTCTCCATTATACGATCTCTTGCTCTGTCAAACAAGTTGTAAAGGGGATGAATCTGTTTTGTAATGAAGGAAGGCTTTCTGCTTTTTAATTATTTTCATCCTGCATGAAAAATGTGCAAAGCAGAAGTCTAACGCAGAAGCCTTCAAATCTAGAGCAGCATTGTTTTTTTAAAAAAAATAGAATAATTTAAAAATGGTGAAACACTTCTATTGCCTGCTTCCTGGAATTTATTTGAAATATAAAAGCAGCAGTACTTTGTGCTGGTGGAGAGAAGGGCCATCCTAAGAAGTAAGCTTTTTTTCTAGACAAAGACTAATATTTACTACGTTATCCTGAATGATATCACCTACAGATCCATCCTCAAAGGAAAAAGTGTTCCCAAAATAAATCTTTGGAAAATATCTAGGGAAATATAAAGTTACCAGCAATGATTTTCAGAAGTGATAGAGATTTTGAGTATCTTGATTTTCAGTACCCAATTTGAAACATCTTAATTGGGCCTTACTTTCAGAGGTGTTCAGTACTTTCTGAAAATCAGAGCCCTTAAAAATATTTGCAGTGGGACATCTGAAAATTTAGTCACTCAAGATTACTTTGTGAAATATTTAGACTATCAAAGTTGTGGAAAATGTGCTGTAGAGTTTTCAAAACCAACATTGGCTTGGTGGAAAATATAACCAAGACATCTATGGCTAATTCCATTTATTTCAGTGGAATGTGGAACACTTTGGGTAATTTGTAAAAGGAGATTGCATCAATATGCTTCAGTGAAGGAAGCATTTTCCCATCAACAGACCCATCAGAATCTCCCATAATAATATCTAATAATAATTTCCCATTCAGCTTTCTCAGTGAATCCCGGTATTCTCAGAGTGCAGTAATTAGAAATATTCTCAAGCACTTCATTTTAGAATACACTTTCATGTAACTTGCACTCCAGTTACAATTTGGTACTTTCCAAATGAGTCTACACACCCAAAAATGTATCAGTCACAATTTTAGAATAATTTTTGATTACTTGAGTCCTGTAGCAATCTTTACATTCCAGGTTTTTAACTGCCTGGAAAAGTCCCAAAGAATGAGGTTCAGATCACTTTGCTTTAGTAGCCACAAGTACCCAGAACAGAAAATTCTACTGATCATCAATAGCTAGCATCTCAGCTGTATCTTGAATTATAATCTGTTTAAGCAGTGGGGCACTGAGGTCTGGTGAGACTCCCATCCAGGCATCCTTTCTCTATGAATCACCTAGGACTGTCTGCCTCTTTCTAGTCCTTAAAAAAAGGTTCTGGAAAAAAAGGTCCCAGGTCAATCTGCAGTCCAACAGCAGTAGGTTATCTCTTCCCATGACACCAGTTTTTCCATTAAAACCTGTTTAATCAGAATGCTGAAGAATTGGAGAGAAGGTATTTCAGTTATGAATTAAGGAAGGTTCATGGGGCTTCATGTTTAGCACAAACACATCACTCTGGAAAATGATTCAGCCTCTCAAGCAAGTTGTTCAGTCACCTCCCATTTCTGATCACATAAACCCTGGCCACTAATCAATCCTGCAACATTTGTTTGGTTTAGAAGGTAATAATGAGTAATATAGTAATGGTCACTATTTTGGTACTTGCATATCGTGAGTGTGCCTGAATTTGCTTTGGCCTGTGAAGACTGTAGGAGTTTTGACTGTGCAACTAGTAATTCAAGCTGTCCTTTTCTTATCTTTTTCTTTGGGAAAGTGTAAATGAGTTAGTGTCATTAGTTGTCATATTGGAAGCCCATGTTTGGTAAATACTTTGAAAGTTATTAAGTAAATTGGTGCCAGCTCTAGATACGTGAAGAGAAGTTTCCCTTCCCATACCTCCAGCTTTTCCTTTACTTCCCTACAGAGATCTGCATATTCCTGCATATTCCTTTTACATTCATCCAGGACTCAAGTACTGAATGAGCTGAATCCATAACTTTTGCTTCTTAAGCAGAATTCCTTGCAAAACCCCTCTCCATGTCAGAAGACTTTTGGCATTATCTCTTTAGTCTCTCTGCTACAGAAGACCTCAGGGTGTAAGTATCTCACTGTCAGCTACCTTGAACTGTAATAACAACATCAGAGAATGTGGAGGCAGCATCACCCCACTGAATAGGAATAGCAGCGAGGTCCCTGCATGAGTTTATTGTTTTATGCTTTAGAAATAGCCCTTGCTGCTACTTTGATACCTTTGTGAAGATCTCCTAGGTGCTTTACTGGGGTTTGTTTGTTTTGTGCTCAGCATCTAAAACAATCTGATGATGTAGGGTAGTCTGCTGCCTCCCTTGTTGATTCCTTGTGGTTTGCTGGGCAAAGACTTGTACTATTAATGTCACATGACTTCTGTCTGCAGCTATCAGAAATGGTTTCAAAATCCAGGAGCATGACCAATTATAAATAAAGTATGCTTAAATTTTAGATATGCTAAGTACTTTAAGACTACTTAATGGGAAAGAACAGGCTTTTGCCACTGAAAGTGAACTATAACTTTACTAGACTGAAAGCAAAACTAATGTAAAAAGAAGTATGAGTTATCAGATGCAAATATATATCCACTTTTCTGTCATCCTTCAATCTCTCTATCAAGGCAATGAGTCCTTGGAAAGGAATCTACAAAAATAAATGTCTGTTGTGTGGCAAGATGTTCTCTAATTTATTTCTTTGTGTTTAAAAATGACGCCGGTGTAGCACATCGGTGTAGATATGATTTAAAGCCGTTGACATGACAGATTGAAAACTTTAAAATGTAGCATGAATAATACACAGCAAATTTATGTTGGGATGCTTTTATTCACTAGGGAGTCCTGAATAAGTTAATAAGTTAACAGTACTAGCAGCCACAACTTGTGTATACAAGAGAATAATTTGTATTTTTTCAGTTCTCATAGAAAATTTACTGGTATGTATATCCAGCAATTTTTTTTTATTTTTATTTTTTTTGTGAAACACAGTGTGGTTTATTAACAGTTAACATATCATCTCTAAATGGAGCTTCCTGCAATTTGAGATGTGCCCTGCAAGGAGCTAATGAGCAAACTCCTGCCTAATATTGACAATTAATCAGGCATAAAAGTATCTAGGATCAGGACCCATTGCCAAGTATAGAAAGCTCATACAGACTTCAATGAAACATGATATGTGAACAAATTTGTCTAATTGTATATCCGTCCTATGAACAATTTCCCACTAAAACACTTAATTATCTACAGTACAGAAGCAATGCATCAGTCCCAGAATCCGTTAGAGGCTTTTTTTTTGTTGTAACCCATTTACCGTAAGTAATAAATTGAAGGAAGCATTATTATGTTTTCTTGCCAGTGTTCCTGTTTTAATTGGTCTTGTATACTGAAGCCAAAGTCTGAGCATTGGCTAGAGTAACTGAGCAATTGGCTACACAATTAGAAGTAGCTGTCATTGTGTGAACTAGTTTCCCTTTGGGGGGAGAGGGAAGAGTCTCAAGACTTTGAGTAATAAAAGGGTCACCTTTGCAGTCTAGTAAAATAAGAAAACCAATAATTGCTAATACAGAAAAATATTTTTACTCTGTGCTTAACGCTAATAATATACCCAGTGTGAGATTTTTTAAAATCGTGGAAGAGACTTTTCTGGAAAAAAAAAACACTAAGCCTGTTATGTCACAAAACAGAAAATAGCTTGAAAAAGTATTGCTGTTACTCACTGCAAAAAAGTATTTGTGCAAAGGTGAGATGCCAGGGCCTTGAGAGACACACAAGTAAATTGAGTGGCTTTCCTAAGAAGCGTTCTTGTAGGACTGTTGTGGGTGGGGGGTTTTAATTCTTCCTGTTGACAGTACAGTTCTGTAGTATATTGTTGGATCTGCTGTGTGATAACACAACAAAGCTTACTTTATGTTCTCAGAAGTGCTATTTATACATTGTAGCATTTTTTCAAAGTATTGCTTTGGTGTTCTTCTACTGTTTTTAAAAAGACAAGATCGCCTACCTCAACATAAAACTATAAAATAAACGCAGCAGTAGTTATTAGCAAAATCCAAGCATGAAATTTCGAAACACAAAGCAACAACAAAAAAGTGAAGTTTATTGACAATAAAAATATCTTGTTCTGAGTTCCTGTAAGTCTATTTCCGAACAAAGTGCAATATCGTGTAGATGGTTTAATAAGGTCCAAAGTCTGTAACTTATAGTCAAAGAAAACAAAAACTGCTCATAATTTGCGTGAGCCTGGTAACGACAGTGGACAGTGAGGGACAGCCCTGGGAGTGGGCATAAGCTCAAGCCATGAGTGGGTATCATCTGAAGATCTCCACTATAGTGAGAAAAAGGAATGTAGGCTTTGAGCAGAATTCCTCACTGGAAGACATAAACATTGGAGGCAGGAGGCTAAGCAACAGTAATTTTTTTTTAAAGCAACTATCCACCACAGTTAAATAATATGTCTGTGTTCTTACAGTGAAACGTTTCTTCATATGGTTTTATGCGGGGACTCTTCTGACATTGATGCCAATCCATTGTTCTCAGCCAGAAGTTAAAGTGAAATTTACTCGTAGCTGAGAATTAGTGAAACTAGCACAAAGGAGTATGTGCTAGGCAGCAGCGCAAGAATTAAGTTACCCTTAACAAATGAAAAAAAGATGGTTTCAAATGTTAATGATAGTGTATGTTGGATAGACTGTGGTTGTCATAATAAGTCACCAGTTACGACCTGTTTTTAGTTATATTTGAAATTATGAAAATGTTATGGTATGTCATACACGTTGTAACTCTTGGCAAAAGTTGACTCTTCGTAGAAATGATTCTGTGTGTGTGTGTGTCTGTGTACGATGCTTATCGATTTTATTTCCTACATCACATTCTAGTCCTTTAAATAATAAATAAATAAATAAATGTGCTAGCTGTTGTTAAATGTTGACTTTTAATGATGATCACTGAGTATTAATGTGTATATAACATTGTTTAAACATCAGGAAAAATAAAGCCAATAAATTCTGTATAATGTCTTTAAAACTTAATTTAATAGCAGAATAATGATTTTTTACAGTTAGATTTATTACTGTCATGAGTTTATGAATCATCTGCTAATTTCTGCAAAGCATGTTGGGTCAGAAATGATGGAGAATCTAAATTGGCTATCCAGATGTTTGTTGGAATGGTCAGAAGCGGCACAGCCTCTAACAATCAAACAGGGGAACCAGTTTAATTTGAGTGTAGAAAGGGATTCAGAATTCATGGAGAAATCAAGTATCAGAGAGGTAGCCATGTTAGTCTGGATCTGTAAGAGCAGCAAAGGGTCCTGTGGCACCTTATAGACTAACAGACATATAGAAGCATGAGCTTTCGTGGGTGAATACATGCATCCGATGAAGTGGGTATTCACCCAAGAAAGTTCATGCTCCTATATGTCTGTTAGTCTACAGGGTGCCACAGGACTCTTTGCTGCTTATGGAGAAATCAAGTTCAGCCTTGGAATGCTTATATTTTTGGGTGCAGGCAAAGAGGGTGTCTAATCTTAAAAATATCTGCTCTTTGTATACTGTCTGTTTCATTCTCTTTTATAGCAAAGTTCTGCTGCTCCCTTTTCAAACAACGGTTGCTGCTAGTAGTAACAGTAAAAACAGATGTTGACAGTTGCGGTGTCATAGACCTGTTATTCTTTTATTTCAAAAGAAATCATATGTTTCATTGATAACATAGTTCTACTATACAGAAAACACATTGGCTACACCACAGTGTCTTTCTGTGGGACTGTGTTGTTAGAGGTGCGGTCTGTTTAAAACATATAATTTGTCCCTTACATATATCTCTAGCTCTGATAGCTATTGTAAAGATGTTTTAGAGTCCATAATAATATTTTAAAGGAGTAAGGAGTAACTCCTTTTTCTCAGTTGGCAATATCTTCTCAATATAAACAGATGTCCAAGACTCAGCTATGTCTATACTGCACACCATTTGCACTGGTGTGTAAGGTATGTGTAACTACATGCCACAGTGAAAAGCAGGCTTTGTCCACACTGCAGTGTGCAGCTACAGTCATCAGTGAAAGGCTCTGGCAGGGTAGATGCAGTGGGGAGAGACTCCGGATGCAGGGGGAAGCTGCCAGAGGAAGGAAAGACTTGGGCAGCTTGCTGCTGCTGGACACTGTGACAGGGAGATGCTCCAGCAGGTCTCTGCAGTGGGGAAAAGCTCCAGCAGTAGGAAGCTGCTGGAGTCTTTCCCAGCTGCTTCCCCACTGCCAGACTCTTTTCCCTCCTGTTGGGCCCTTTACCTGTGGCAGGAAAAGGCTTCAGCAGCAAGGAAACAGCAAGATCCCACGCTGCAAAAAATAGTAATGTAGATGGGGAAGAAGAGAACTGTGTGGTACATAGTCAGGTACATGCCCACAGGATTCAGGCATATTTTTATTCACCTAAGCAGTTCCGCTCTATCTACACTGCTATTTATACCCATTTGGGGGTAGAGAGGAGTGCTATAGTGTATGTACTCTACATGCTGCTGTAGGGAGGGCAGTGTAGACGTACATTCAGAGGGATAGATTCACAAAGGAATTTAGTGCCTAGACAATCCCTGGGATGTTCAAAGCCTGAGTTCAGCATTTAGGTTCCCTATATCATGAATGGGGAGAGCGAGACACTTCACAATGGGATTTACAAAAGCCAGCTCACTGGCAGGCTCCTCACCTAAACTAGCCGGTGGGAGATGCCAAACTGAGGGGGGTGGGGCATTGCTAAGCTCTAACCATCTCTTGGAGATAGGCACCTAGGTCTAGGCTGCAGAGAGACGCCTCCCTCTACTTGGGATTCTCAGCAGCAAACCCTCTCTGGGCATTAGGCACCTCCACTGTTTTAGCAAGAAGCGGTGGGTGGGGAGGGCGAGGTGAGGTGGGGAGAGAAGAGTTAGAGAAGATTCCTCATAACTTTTAGACCAGTGGTTGGGTACTCACCTGAGTTGTGGGAGACCTTTGTCCAAGTCGCCCCTGCATTTGAGGGTGAGCAGGGATTTGAACAGGGATCTGCCACCTCTTGGGTGAGTGCCACGGCCCACAGGACTCTGGGATATTCTCACTTGGGTCAGAGAGAAAGAGAACAAGAATGATTCTATAGCCTGTTTGTCAGAGCTAGTGCCCTGCAACCTGACCCAAACCCCATGGGATCTGGCTACCAGTGTCAGGGCCACAATGGGTGGGAAAACCATCACATCTTCTCGGGCTTGGCTCAGGGTGGCTCTCCTCATCCTGTCCAGGTAGTTAGTTTGGCGGCAGCTGCAAACACCACTTCTGCCAGCTGCTACCACCTCGCCATGCTGTGTGCGCTGTGGAGCGAGTCTGCTGAGGAATCTCAGTGCCTATTGCTCCACAGCACACACACACACAGAGCAGCAGGAAGTGGCAGATGGCCAAAGCAGGGCTCGTGGCAGCCAGCACATACAGAAGCTGCCAGCACATCACGGCAACCACTATGCTGACCCCACAGGCAGTAGGTGGTGGTGGTGCTGACTCTGGTTTGCGGGAAGGGTCAGGTCAGAAAATGACTTAACCCTCTTAGGTTCAGGTTGGGTTGTGTGGGCTTGGGTCCAGTTTAGGTCTGAATTGGGCCTAAAATTTAGTCTTGAGCATACCTCTAGTAGTCTAGTTGGAGCATTCAGCTAGGAGCTGGGGGAGACACCATCCAGGCCCACTGCTCCAATAACTTCTTGTATTTATTATCCTCAGTGGAACAGCTTCATCAGTAGAGACTGAGGGAGCCCCACATCAGAATATCCCCTACCCCAATGGTTAAGGCACCCACCTCAGCAGTGGCAGATGCCTGTTCAAATCCCTCTTTCCCCTCAAGAAGAGGGGGGACTTAAACTGGGGTCTTCCATATCTAAACTGAGTACCCTCACTTCTGGGCTAACAGTTATGAGGGAGTTTGTCCTCCTTCTCTCTCCTGTCCGGGCTCACTTATCAGATTGAGCCCTGCAGGCGAGTTAGATGGAGGAGGGCTTATCTTCTCCTGGTTTATTCATTGCACTGACTCATAGAATCACAAAAGAATCATAGAAGATTAGGGTTGGAAGATACCTCAGGTCATCTAGTCCAACTCCCTGCTCAAAACAGGACCAACATGAACTAAATCATCCCAGCCAGGGCTTTGTCAAGCCAGGCCTTAAAAACCTCTAAGGATGGAAGTTTCACCACCTCCCTTGGTAACCCATTCCAGTGCTTCACCAGCCTCCTAGTGAAATCATGTTTACTAATATCCCATCTAGACCTTCCCCCATTGCAACTTGAGACCATTTCTCCTTGTTCTGTCATCACTGAGAACAACTGGGCTCCATCCTCTTTGGAACCCCTCTTCAAGCTGCTATCAAATTCCCCCTCATTCTTCTCTTCAGCAGACTAAACAAGCCCAGTTCCCACAGCCTCTCCTTGTAAGTCATGTGCCCCAGCTCCCTGATTATTTTCGTTGCCCTGCTCTCTCCAATTTGTCCACATCCTTTTTCTAGTGGGAGGCCCAAAACTGGACACAATATTCCAGATGCGGCCTCACCAGTGCCGAATAGAGGGGAATAATCAGAATAAACTAGACATTGAGCCGTTGACCACTACCCATTGAGCCCGATAATCTAGACAGCTTTCTATCTACCTTATAGTCCATTAATCCAATGCATACTTTTTTAACTTGCTGGCAAGAATACTGTGCTAAAGTCAAGATATATCACATCCCCTGTTTTTCCCATGTCTATAGAGCCAGTTATCTCATCATAGAAGGCAATCAGGTTGGTCAGGCATGACTTGCCCTTGGTGAATCCATGTTGACTGTTCTTGATCACCTTCCTCTCCTCCAAGTGCTTCAAAATGATTTCCTTGAGGACCTGAGGGTAGTCATCGGGACACCTGGCATGGGCTGCAGTATGCATGTATAGAGGCAGAAACATAAGCATATAAGGGAACTTTTGCTGCAAAAATTTAAGCACAGAGTGATTCTTAGGCACCCACATGTTTCAGGGGCAGCTGTGTGAGGGTTTTATGAATCCCAGTGGGAACTGATTCTAGAATTTAGGTGCCTAAAATGTCAGGTAGGTGCTTAACCCCTTTTGTGAAGCTAGTCCTGAGTGAACAATTATATTTGCAGCATTAAGCTGTCTAATTTGCCCATATAGGTACTGTTTTACCATTACAGTACCTAGAATAATACATGCATTTAGAAAACACTATGTGATAACCTGAGTGTGAAGTACAAAAGGCATTACTACAACAGGTACAATACAATAGGAGAGAAGACATATATACTTGGATTCTAGTTCTCATGGAAGATGCTGTGACAACTTGGTATTCTCTTTCTAGAACAGAAAATGGTAGAGCAAAAGCATCTTTTGTTAATTTCAGTTGTTTATTTTAAAAAAACTGCTTTATTGTAAAATGTTCATTAAAGAACAATGCAAACCAAAACCATCCAGTTAACTCAAAATGACATTTCCAGAAGCGGAAATATTAGTAACCAACTATAAATTTATGAGACAGAAATTTTTGAAAATTCTTAAATTCCACTAAAAATTTGCATAAATTCAGAGTAGCATTCCTGATGCCAGATGCATGAATTGCATCATAGACTTGCTAGGTATGGTGAATATCAGTGCTATTTATCAGCTCCTTGATACTGAGAGTCCAGTCTCTGTGTTTGTTATTTTCACCAATGCTCACAGCAGCCAGCTGCACCTCTGAGTGCTGACCAGTGTTCCTAACTCTGCCTGCCTAGACCAGCCAGCTGGGACAAAGTAGGCCAGAAACCTACATCTACTAATTGACCACACAGAGCATCCTCCTTCAATGGCCTTATGCACCACTGACCTAACTTCAAGAGGCCCATTTTCCCCCATTGGTGTGTCAGGCTGCTTTTCCATACCTATCCAACACTAGTTAGGCAGTAAAAGATTCTACTGCTGGTGGTAATGTAGGAACTAGGGAAACACAAGGTTAGGGCACTCTGTGGCATGTCAAGCACTAGTTAACATGAAGGTAGCAGAGAATAAGTTGAGTGGGTGAGAATAAGCTACAAAATGCTTAGATGGGTATGATTTGATAGGCACAGAGCATCTTGGACTTCTGAAAAGGAAAACTACCTTTTCAACCTATTAGCATTCTTAGAGGCAGTCACTATGGTAATGGACAAAGGAGAACCAGTCAGCAAAATATAACTGGACTTCCAAAAAGCCTTTTAATAAACTCCTTAATAAAAGGTTATGATGGAAATTAAGTAGTCATAAATTTAGAGGAAGAACACTTTCATGGGTTATAATCTGATTAAGAGAGAAAAAATAATGAGTAGAAATAATTGGTCAATTTCAGTATGGAGGGAGGATGTTATACATTGTGTTTTGGTACCAGACTTTTTCCTGCCAGTCCACATTTGTGGGTCCTGTTCTCCTGTGCTGTGTGCATGATCTAATCCTGTGTGTGTATTGGGGGAAAATACAGTATACTTATTTGCTGCATGCTGTTTTATTTTAACACCATGCCTTTTCTCAAAAGCTGAAATGATTGGAAGGACTTGGACTGAAAGACAGATGTATGGTATTATCCAAAGCAGCCAAGTATTTCCAGGAAATCTCTGGGGAGTTTTTACATCTAAGTAGTTACATGTAAAGATGCAACCTTAATAATGAGATGGAAATATGTTGGCAAATATCTGAAACTTCAAAAGTGGGAGAAAAGTTGGGGAAAAAAACAAGATAAAGAAAAAAATGTGGTGCACATAGATCTTGACAGGGACTAGTATACCACAAAAATCATAAGAAATTTAACGGAGAAACTTTGATAATGTTGGAGGAAAAAATTGAGTATGAAGCTTGGTAGCTCTTGTTTTATATGGTTTAGCAGATTATATAGAGAAAAACAGCATAGAGAGAAACAACATAAGGAAAGTAATAAAGTGTGCTAACCTTTATTTCAGTTTAATATTACTAACTTTTGCTTTGCAGAGTTATGCAAGTATGAATAGAATGCATTGAAACATAAATTTGTTAAACATCTATTGTTTTCATTAGCTAATATGTAGGGCCCTACCAAATTCACAGCCATGAAAAACATGTCACAGACTGTGAAATCTGGTCTTTTGTGTGCCTCTACCCTATACTATACAGATTTCACAGAGGAGACCAGCATTTGTCAAACTGGAGATTCTGACCCAAAAGGGAGTTGCAGAGGGGTTGCTTGGTTCTTTTAGGAGTCACTGTATTGCCACCCTTACTTCTGCGCTGCCTTCAGAGCTGGGCAGCCAGAGAGCAGTGGCTGTTGGCCAGGCATCCAGCTCTGAAGGCAGCACCCCACCAGCAGCAGTGCAGAAGTAAGGGATGGCAATACCATATCATACCATGCCATCCTTCCTTCTGCACTGCTGCCTTCAGAGCTGAGCTGCCATAGAGCGGCAGCTGCTGACAGAGGGCCCAGGTCTGCAGACAACATCGGACAAGTAAGGGTAGCAATACCATACCATACCAAGCCATCCTTACTTCTGTCCTGCTGCTGGAGGTGGCTCTGCCTTCAGTGCTGGGCTCCTGGCCAGCAGCCACTGCTCTTCAGCTGCCCAGCTCTGAAGGCAGCACCACCAGCAGCAGCAGTGCAGAGGTAAGGGTAGCAGTACCGCAACCACTCCTACAATAACCTTGTGACCCTCCCACAACTGCTTTTTGAATCAGGACCCCTACAGCTACAACACTGAAATTTCAGATTTAAATAGCTGAAATCATGAAATTTACTATTTTAAAAATCCTAGGACCATGAAATTGACCAAAATGGACCATGAATTTGGTAATATGAGGTTTTGACGTCTGATATAGAATACACTCAGATGCAATTTTGCTAGGTGTATTTAAGCATATTAACATATATTTTAGGTTAAGGAGCATTTTTTCTTTTGATAACAGAGTGATTCCAAGTTTCTAAATAACATATAAGCATATATAAGTGTATGTGTGTGTGTGTGCAAAACACACAGATTAAATATAAATACTTGATTTTTTTTTATTTAAATATATAAATTAAATGCAACAGTATCATGTTCAGTAATGCTATGTCTTCAGTGCAAAGAAAGCCAGAAATAAGATTAAGATTCCTACATTAATGATAATTTGGATGCTTTGGACAAGATTGATTCAGTCAGCACCTGTATAGCTTTTCTGAATCAGATCACAAGGTGCAGAGACAGACAGACTCTGTGGGTATACTGCTACTCATTGTTTGCAACAGGTCAGAGTGGGGTCGGGAATGGGTGGAGCTTTGAGTGCATCAGCTGGTGGAACAGTGTGAATACACGAGGAAATCTATGCTACACATTGTAAACGTTTGTAGAAATTTCTCCTGTCCCCGGCCATTCCCACTCTCACACCTGCTAGCAGCAAGGGAGGAGCCCGGGAAAGAATTGTTGTCACATTTGAGTACAATTAGGTGCCACTCTTTTCTCAGGGGAAGTATCTCAATCAAGCCTTTCTTATTTTATATATTGCATTGAATACAGTGGAATAACACAAGAACAATATCATGTTTTAAGCTGCATATTCAACAAGAAAAAAGCATGTACAGAAAATACTGCCTGTTTGCAGTGTTGCTGAGTTAACATTGTCATAGATACTTTGATTTTACTTTATAATATCCTGCCTTTGCTTTCTCTTTTCAACAGTGCAAATGCTTAGGCACACAAGAAACTTAACTCATGTGTAGTTCCATTGACAACTATAAATAAGGTTACTCACAAGTGATTGAAGGATTGGGTCTTTAATGTTTCATATATAGTTTCATTTTGTTTATACTTAATGGACAACATATATAGTTGAGAAATCAAACACTCATAAGTCAGGACATTCCAACATTTAAGAGATTAAATCCTGACCCTATTGTAGTCAGTATGAGTGTTCCCATTGATTTCAACAGGGCCAGATTTCACCCAAGATTTCACCTGTCTCACCATTGTATTGTATATATGGATCCTGTATATTTAGTGATCTAAAGTAAATAAAAGAATAACTTACTAAAGTTTAATTTAACAAGAAAATGTGTACAAAACAGCTGGAAAAAATGTCTTAGTAGAAATTTTAGCTTTGCAATTTTTGGATGTTTGGATGTTACAGTAGCTTGTACTTTTAATCTCCCTTATTTTTATATGAAATATTGCTAATAAGTTTCAGTGTATCCTTTGTTGATTTGACTTAAACTTATGTGGACATAATCTCAACACAAGTAAGTGAAGATTCCTTAAAGAAAGAAGTATCTGTAACAAATACATCATTAACTGAGGGAGACCAAATGAATATGTCCTGTACTGATCCAAATGTAATGAAAGCTGTCCTAAACTGAAGTATCCTTTATGAAGGCATAGAGGCAACTAACAGAAAATTCTAATACAAAATTATATAAAAAATGTCAACTTGAAACTTACCTAAATTTTTAAACTCCTTAAACAATTCTCTTCGTACTTGTTCTGCTTTCTTTAATACAGACTACAAAACAAGCCAACTTTTAAGTTTCTGGCTCCAATTGTGAAGAAAAGTTCAGTCAGAAAGCATGGGGGAAAATGGATTTTTTTGTCATGCTCACCTACTCAAAAATGGCTAAACCAATCTCACTCATACTTAAAAAAGTCACCTTTGGGCTAAGATAAAGAATTTAAACTTTCAACCCCTAAGGAATTAATTGAGAAAGCTCTGAGCAACTGAAAGTGGGTGAAAGAAACCAATGTAAACTTCAAAACCAGAGAAATATATATTGTATACATAAAAAAGTGTGTAAAGATATGTGAATAATCATGTCATTTATAATTTCTCATTAGCCTTATACAGGTAAAAATGTTTAGAAACACTAAACTGTATGGTATTCAAAATATAGAACTTCCAGTTTAAAGCAGATTAATTTTTAACAAGAATTCCTATGCAGTAGGCAGATAGTTCCCACATTCCATTGTGATTGACAAGCCTGACATATGGAATAGTTCACAAATTCCCAGGTGACTGACAGATGGAGAATAGAAAGGCGGATAAAGTTGCCTAGAGAGCTGAGGACGATTTCATATTCAGCGGTTTTGATCAAAAGGATTCCAGATCTCACACTAAATTTAGCACCGCTGGCAATTAGTGCATGATTTATTCAGTCCTTTCATTTGCTGGTTGACAAATGGAAAACAAGCACAAAATTAAAAATAAGTTTATTTCCAGCATTTCAGATATTTAAAATGTGTGTGTCTTTGTTTGCACATAAATTAACATGAGATGAATTTATAGTGAGATTAAATCTGAAATGGAGATGCAAGCAATAAATAAGAGCTTTTTTATGTATCTTTCGGGTAGAACAGGTGTTTGAATTAAGAAATACTAATATGTTTATCAGCATGGCTCCACCTTTAGCATTAGGGAGTTGATGCTTCCCTAAATTTAGAGTAATCATTTCACAATTTAGGATTCTTTCATGAGCTTCCAGCATAGGTGACCATCTGTATGACAATACCAATGCTTTTTAGACCAAATGATAATTAAGAAAATGAAGACCTATCCCCATGTTTTCTGAACTGAAATGAAGTGCCATATTCTCTGACTGATATGTACATGTAATTCTTACAAATGGCAGTAATACATGCACATCAAAGGAGGATAATCCTCATAATTTATAATGTCTTATTCATTTATAAATATGGGTACAACTTTTCATATATCTCAGTAAAATTACACCCAAAAAGTCCCTGTGTCCCAATTTCTTTACTCATTTTTAGGTGAAGAACAAATGACTCCAAAAGGACAGGTTTATGCAAACCTACTCTTGTGTTACCCAGGGATAGAATAAGAAAGCATTTAATTCAAAATTGGAGGGTTATGTAACATAAACATATAATAGCCAATTCTCAAAGGAAACTGAAAATCAGGGAGTTTCACATGCACAGTAAAATGTATAAAATGAACAATAACCAACTCTATATATTGTGAAAGGCAAGATGGTTATTTCTAAAAATGCCCATGATTTCAGTGAGTGTGTTTGCGCCTGTTCCAAGCAATAATATTGGCAATTTAGTATGGTGTCGGATACATGTATTCAAAATATAAACATAATGCTGAACAATGTTAAAGTTTTGAATCCGTAGGGCACTCCATCGCCTTTACAACAGATAAGGCCTCTTCTATTGGTATTAAGCTTCTTCTGAATAGAAAAAAACAATCAATGTATTTGCCTAATAGATGGAAAGAGTTGACTGTAAACATTTAAAATCAAAAGTGAAAAGGGGACAGTGGTATGTTACATATTAGGGATAAGGTCCAGTCATTTGTAGGGTTCTGACATTTAATTTGTTCTTATTTTCTATTCAGAACCAGAACTGGTTTTTTTCACTTTGGTTGTTTTGTTTTTGTTTTTAAAGCGTCAAGACCATGTAAATAGTAAGAGGACAAAAATGCAGTGTTAGGCTTTAATTACTGCTAAACGAACCCTGATGGCTGAGAAAAGTCATTTTTCATAGACTACATTAAGGCTGAGTTCAGATTTTAGCCTACAGATGTGGCAAATCAGTGGGTTAAAGCAGGGGTAGGCAACCTAGGGCACGTGTGCCAAAGGTGGCACGCGAGCTGATTTTCAGTGGCACTCACACTGCCTGGCTCCTGGACACCAGTCTGGGGGGCTTTGCATTTTAATTTAATTTTAAATGAAGCTTCTTAAACATTTTTAAAACCTTATTTACTTTACATACAACAATAGTTTAGTTATATATTATAGACTTCTAGAAAGAGACCTTTGAATAATGTTGAAATGTATTACTAGCACGAGAAACCTTAAATTAGAGTGAATAAATGAAGATTCGGAACACCACTTCTGAAAGGTTGCTGACCCCTGGGTTAAAGGAAAACTAGCACAGCCCTGCCTGAGTGTCACAACATATTTAGTGTTTCAGTGCTCTCTCTTTCCCCACCTTTCCCTTTTTTCTCTTCTTTCTTTCCTCCTGCTCTCTTTCTCCTCCTTTCCCCTGTAGCTCAGTATTACTCTTTTTTTTCCTCCCCTAGACACTGCTTCCCAGCAGCAGCTCAAAGTCAATTCCCAGTCAAGTAATCTGAGTAGTCATGTTTTTATTTTCATATATAGAGGTCTCTGGGCACTGTCCTCACAATGAAGTAAAAATGGTGCCTATCAGTAAATACAGGCCCCTGAGGCCTTTTCTTGGCCTCTGAAGGATGATAATTAAACTTACCTGCCCCTCCCTTTCCATGTATTTTATTTTTCAGAAATACCACAGTACTCCCAATGTCTCCAATACAGATAACCACTGGATTAACTGAGGAATAATATCAAAGGGATAAATCACCCTTTCCCATGGGAGGAGATAAGTGAAGGGCTAAAGGGGACAAGATCTCTACAAAATTCTCACCAGTAATTCTATGAAGGCGGGCTTTGCATATTTCAAGGTAACAGTCTATTAAAACATCAGCATTCCCAGTCATCACTGACATTTAGGTTTATGGTCTCTCCTCACCCCACATTCAAATATTAAAAGGCCGAATGTATGTGAATTACAGGGACACAAAAATATCTTATATTTTTAAAAAAGAGTTTTTAACTTTTGCTCCTCTTAGGAAGATAGAGGGGTGGAGTTTATGCAAGGAGAAAAACAATGCGTGCCCACGCACGCACACACACAGACACACACACACACACATACACTGTTTGAGGGCCTATGGGGCCTTTTAATAGGCACAGTTTGTGTTTGAGCAATTGAAGACCAGCTTCCTGGTTCCTTCCCAAATGACTTGCTATAAGCAATCTTAATCCTCTTTTAAAATTACGGATTTATTTCTGTCATAGATGCCAAGCATTTATCATTGATTATACCATTCAAAGCTAATGGGAACCTCAACAGATATTTTCCAACATGCAGGTTGAACCTGCTGCTGTAGTCTATTCTTCTTCTCTTTAATTTTCTTTTTTTTAGTTTCTACTTTAGATCAAATTAGATCCCTGTCCTCTTTCCTCTGTTATTTTTCCCTCTCCTCTGGGTAGACTCTGGGAAGACAACACTATATCAATTTCCTCATGAGTCACATTTCCAAGGTTATCTCTTCAACCAGAAGGGCTAGAAATATATATTATTTTTTGTAATGTAACCTGAAAATCTGCACAACCTGACTATTCCAGGCAGGTGGGAATTAGTCCACAGGCTAGATGTTAGACATTTCTGTCCTAACATTACCAATGCTTCAAAATGACGTGACCATTGCTATTATGTTACTAGTGTACCTCTGGCCTAGTACCATTGTGCTATAAACAAGCAGTTGAGCGGGATTTTCAGGATGTTCCACTTTAGCCTATCTCTGTCTCACTGATATCAATGGGAGTTTTACTAAAATGGGATCACTGAGTTAAACCAATGACAAGCACTTTTGAAAATCCCTCCCCTCATGTATTGCTGCCATCAAAATGATTGGGTTTCTGAACACAGCCACAGAATGGCTGCCCATACATGTGTTCTGTATAAATTATTATCTGAGGGGTAGTCGTGTTAGTCTGGATCTGTAAAAAGCAACAAAGAGTCCTGTGACACCTTATAGACTAACAGAATTTAGTCTATAAGATGCCACAAGACTCTTTGTTGCTTTGTATAAATTAGATTTTACTCTTCTTGTCTTATTGACTTCTCTGTTAAGCACTGTGCTTATCTGTAGTGCTGTATAAGCTGAACACTGTTTACTGTCACTATTTGGAGTTCCTCTCCTCCATTTCCATCCTAGAGCCTCTCCAATTTAACTGCTGCCCCTTGCACTCCACTGAAACAGCTCTTACAAAAGTCTTTAATGATTTCCTCCTAGCTGAAGCTTAGAACCAGTATTCCAACCTCATCCTTCTTGACCTATCAGCTGCCTTGGGCACCACTGACCATGCTCCTCTTCTTGAAATCTTGTCCTCCCTTGGCTTCCATGACTCTGTCCACTCCTTCTTCTCTTCCTACCTCTCTAAATGCTCTTTCAGAGCATCCTCCTCAGCCCTCCAACTTTCTGTGAGAGTTCCACAGGGCTCTGGCCTCTGTATCCTTCTCATCTCCCTCTACATCTCATCTGTGAGTAATTTAATCTGAAAACATAAATTCAACTATCATATGTATATATTGATCGCTCACATATCTAACTATCCCTGTCCAGAACTATCTCCTTCTGTCCAAACTGAAATCTCAGCCTGTCTTCCTGACATCGCCTCATGGATGTCTAGCCATCAGCTGAATCTCAACGTGGCTAAAACAGTGCTCTGAAACTTCCCCACCCCTCCCTACTACCCCTTTCTTGATCATTGTGGACAACACAACCATCCTGCCTGTCACTCAGGCCTGTAGCCTGGGCATCGTCTTTGACTCTGACCTCTCTCTAGGTCCTCACATCCAGGCTAAGTCTAAATCTTACCAATTCTTTCTGCATAACCTCTCTAAGACACAGATAAAACTCTTCACTAAGCTCTTATCTCAAATCATGACTACTGTAGTATCCTTCTCTCTGGCCTTGTCTTGTCCCACTTACATTTTTCAGAATGCTGCTGCAAAGATCATTTCCCTTGCCTGTCAAGTTGACCATGTTACCCTGCTCTTTGCATCCCTTTGCTGGCTCCCCCTTTTCTTTCACATCAATCAGAAGATGCCTGTCTTCACTCTCCGGGTTCTTTACTGTGTGTCCCCACTCTACCTATCATCTCTCATTCATTATCTAATTGTTGACTCTCGCCTCCAACTGGCACACAATGCCAGCCTACATTGCCCCCTTACATTTTCAGAGACACCTTCATGCTTTCATGCTGTCCTTCATGCTTAGCATAAACATCCATGAAGCCACCTCATTGTCCTTCTTCAAAACCCTCCTTAAAACTCTCACTCTCCTTTGATCTGATGCCTGCATAAAATTTGACAACACTTAGGCCACTGGTGTTCTAAGGCCGCTGCTAATCATGCTAACTATTGTTGTCTCATTGTTTCCTTGTACTCCCCTGTATCCATCTGTTGTCTCTTGTTTTATATTTAAATGTTAAGCTCTTTGAGGCAAGGAATGTCTTTTTGTTCTGTGTTTGTATGGCACCTAGCCAATGGGGTCATGGTCCATAGCTAGGGTTCCCAGGTGCTACAGTAATGCAAATAAACAATAATAATATATTAATATTAGAGCTGTTTGAACAGTATTAGTTGAATCAAAGATGGGACAAATTTCAGGACTTTTTTGTTTTGTTCATTTGTGAATAATTTCCATTAATATACTCCAGATTGCTGATAATAATGTATAATATTTATGAGTATTTGCTGATCAGTTGGAATGGCTGAGATAGTGAACTTTTACTAGAACTAGTCATTGTTTGCAATTTGTGGTACAATTATTCACATGGTATTGTTTAGAGCTGTGCAAATAGCTGAGTTTTGGTTCAGTGGCTAAACCAAAATATCTAAAATAATATCAGTTTTGGGTCAATACAAAAAGATATTGGGGGGATTGTTTGTTTGTTTGTTTGTTTGTTTGTTTGTTTGTTTTCCAAACTGGAAAGTGGCAAACATTTCATTTTGGCTCAAACTAGATATCTTCAAAATATGAAAATATCAAATTGAAATATTTGATGTCTGGAAATGTTGGAATTTTGTTGTGTTTTGTTTTGAACCATCACAATTGCGCAAATTTAACACACCTTCATTTGAAAAAATGTTTCAGTTAACCAGAATCTGTATTTTTCAACAACAAAAAAGTTTCATCTAAAAAATGTCGCCCAATTCTAGCATTATTTTTGCTCCCTAACTGGATGACTGAAACTTTTAACTGAGATTAGGAGAATAATAAATAGCATGATTGCACCAATAACGACAAATCAAGTCTGAATCACTTATTCATAAGTCTGTCTTTCATTATTTGACCAGCTGAACTTTATATCCATCACTCCTTTAGCCTCCACTGAATTTTCATTTCATCATAACGTTTTGGTTAAAATCAAATCCTTTGTTGGGCCAGCTTCTGCTCTCAATCAGTGTAAATCTGGAAGAACTCCATTAAAGAGTCGATGCAGTTACTCTCCACTTATATCAGTGGAACAAAGAGTGGAGTCTGACCCCTGTATTTATGTTTCTGCCTCCTATATTAATTTTTATGATCTTTGTTTACAGACACCTTATAATTTTACTTCAGTGACCTTATCACTTTCTCTGTGTGTGTTGGGAGGGCTATTGCTTAACTTTTTTTTTTTTTTTTGCTCTTAGCCCTTTTATTTTTCTTTCTAAATACTATATTATGGGTTTAACTACTTAATATTATGTCCTCCCTGTCCACCCATCTGTTTATTTTAGTTGCTTCTTCCTCTCTCCTGGCTTCTGTATAGACTGTGCCCATATGCCTGCTAGGAATGTGAATGAATATGAATAACAAACACTGAAATGCACAAATAACATCATATTTGGAACTCTGTTTCAAAATCTGTGTATCATGGATATTTCAGGTCATATCTGTTTCTTGGTATATAAAATATTTTCTATTTTCATTTATCAGAAGTATGCAGATAGGAGTGCCTCCATATGATGCCATGTGAGATAGTTTTTTTTAACATCACTAATGGATAAGCTTTGTGATAGCATGCTTTCTGCCCACCAAAATCTTTAATAAACATGAAATAGTGCAAACACAATGGCTACAGAGCCACGTTTCTCCACCCCAGCCTGCCGAGGGTGAGGTGTACATGTTACACATTTGTACATGTGAAGCAAATATCACTTCAGAGCACCATCTCTCCAAAGACTCTGGAGGTGTTACATCTTACCTAGACATCATGACTTCCTTCACCACTGCTCTGGCACTATAGCTACTAACTTCTGTCCACAAGGTTCTGCTGGTTTTCATACTCATAATTTTAGCCCATGTTTTTTATTTGTTTATATGGAAGCAGCATTCAGAGGCCCTAGCACAAGGGATCCCGTTGTGCTAGGCCAGGGGTCAGTAACCTCTGGCATGCATCTCATCAGGGTAACCACCCTGGTGGGCCAGGCTAGTTTGTTTACAGTTTGGCCGACTGCAGGTCCCACTGGCCGCGGTTCGCCGTCCTGGGCCAATGGGGGTGGCGGAAGTAGCACAGGTGAGGGATGTGCTGGCCACAGCTTCCCTAACTAGGATCTTTATCCAACAACTAGTTACGCATACGCTTAAACTTACATTTGTGTGTAGTCTTATATACTGTCTCAGACCAAATCCTACTGCATAATATGTAACTTCAGTGGGACAACTTGCATTCATAAAGTTAACCATGTGTGTATCTGGTTGCATGATCATACCCTGGGTTTTGTAATTAATAGTAAAGTCGGGCTGATAGATGATAAGGATGCTGAATTTCAGATCAAGAAATCTGAAAACATATGATAAGAGTTGGGAGAAATCCAATGGAATAAAGTAATGGAATTTTGCAAAGGCCACAGAGGGGAAGTGAAAAGTGTTCAATGCTAAATTAATGTATGGCCAAGGGTGATGTGATCCATTCAGCAATAAATACACTAGAAGGGGGCAGGGGGAGGGGGTTCAGTGTGGATAAATAAAGATGTGACAAAGTAATCAGAGTTGAGAAAGAGGCATATGTGAGGTATAAGACATGCAGGTATAGAGGAGATCTAGAACTATTAGAGAATGAATTTGAATGTAAAAAAAAATACAAGGAAAGCAAAGGTGAAAATGAAAGGAAGATTGCAGAAAAGTTTACATATATATGAAGGCATTTTTCTAGTGCCTAAGGAACAAGAGGTCAGGAAAGGAGACAGCAGAACCTCAAAGAAAATGGTAGGGAGATTTATTGACAGAAGTGGTAGATACTTCTGAAGATGTTAAATGTTCTCTTTGATGTTTTGTTCACAAAAGAGAATGGAGGACAGATCCCAGAAATAGCCAAGTACTGAAGATAATCAGAGTTCGTGGCAGAACAAATGACCAAGAAATCAGAAATTCTTTAGAACCAAGTCAAGATCTTCAAATGATGATGTGTGGTTCTATTGCCATGTTAGTCCTATGTGTCGGAACAGGATTTATCCTAACAATCCTCAGCTTCCAGGTCTATTTGGAGTAGTTTGAATAAGCATCCACATATTCAAATATTGTGATTGTCCCTATCACTATATTTGTATGTGGTTTGGACCATGTTGAGGATGGTTATTGAATGTATTCTCCGGTAGTGTTTCTATTATTGGACTGGTTTACTGAGTGCTGTTTCATGTAACTTAGGGATATTCAATACTGGATTTGCATGACTTTTGCTCTATACCATAGTGGTGTTTATAGCTGTAGAAACAGGATAAGAATATTTTTAATGAGAAGAAACAAGTATTTCAGGTTAGGATTCACAAGCAAGCAAAGGAAATTCTGGACAGCATTAACACATGTGCTTGCATGGAGCGTGAAATTTATTTCCCTACTTCCCTTCCAGTTTGTATTTTCCAGTGTTTTTTGGTTTTTTTTTTCAACAGAGAGTATGACTCAGTAATGCTTTGGCTACACATAGTGAGAAAGGATGATCATGGGGAGGTAGGTGAGAAGTTCTGTCCATGGAATGCTGTTCCTGTACACATTTACCATTTTATTATAGTTTTTATGGATCATCATCATGACTCCTGTGTGCCGTCTACATGTCATAGGAATCAGTAATGATTTGGATACAATTTAGAATCCTGCTAGAGAAACAGTCTAACATATCTGCTGCTACTGTACTCTGTGTGCAATTGGGACTACACTTGTTTGTCTGCTTGTTCTGCTTTCAGTGGTGCTGGTGCTGTTTGCTGATAAATGAAGCAGAACTTTCTCTTTCTTGCCTGACCCAAATCCTATCATTCACATCCCATGTTCCTCTTCTTTCATGCCAATCTGATCAAAATGCTAGTACATTGATAGTCTTTTGTTTGAATTTTGTTGGGGAAACTGCACAGGCAAAACTAGAACTGGGTGAATAATGGACATTTTGTTTGGCTGGCAATTCCGAAAAATCAAAAATAAAGTTTTGTTTTGGGTCAAACCAAAAACATTTTCCCCTAATTTTCAGCTTATAAAAAAGTCAGAACGCCCTTCTAATGTGTAGCTAGTGATTTAGGTATGATTCTGGGCTGTCAGAGACCCAGTTCAATTCCTCCCTCTGACTGATGTGGAGGAGGGATTTGACCTTGGGTCTCCCACATTGTAGAAGAGTACCCTAATCCCTGGGCTAACTTTTATAAGACAGATCTTCCTCCCCACCCTGGCACTATGCAAATTTAGAAATTAGAAGGAAAAATTTAGAGTTGAGTTGAAACTAAATGTTTCATTTCAACATTTCAGTTTTTTGTTTCAGTTAAAACTATTCAGCTAATGCAACATAAATTCACAAATAGTTTTGAGGTGGTCTGAAACTGCCTTTTACAGCAAATAAACCTATTTGCCAAAAAAAAATTGCCCAATTCTAGGCAAAACACTTCAACTTGCAACTTGAAAAATACTTCAACTTACACTTTCAACCTACAAATGGTCAGACTACTGCCACCAGGGTGAAGTCCTTACCCAAGTGAAGTCAAAGACAAAAAGTCCCATTGATTTCAGTGGGAACAGGACTTCACCCTGTATGTGTGAGCATACTCAGTGATTCAGCTTTGGGGAACTTGGGTAGAGAGGACATGAGCAATAGCCGCATCCAGCAGCATAACAATATTCTGTTCTGACTCTGCTCACCTACAATAGACAGAAGAAAAATATTGAACAAGTTGTACATTACTTCCACTTAAGTTCATGAACACAAAATTTCGAGCCAAAGGTGGTTCTCAGTTCTTCAGGGTGAACAGAAAAGTAACATTTTGTGGATGCCACATTGCCTGTAACAAAATGGAAAGCTGAGCCAAGTTTTGTGAAAATATTTTAATTCATTTTTGCATAGCTCTAAAATTAGCCGCACTAACTGAAACTAAAATTACTGTACATGTAGATGTAAGTTCTTTTGATTTATTTATAAACAGTGAATATTTTGGAGAGTTGAATGGATATTGCAAAAAAAAGGGGGAAAAAAAGTAATCAGTATTCACTCCAGTTTAGAAATGGGTTTCTTGTGTTCATGCCTCTTCTGTGTTCACTTTCTATGAACTTTCAAGTGATTGAGATTTCGTTTCCATGAGCATTTGTATCAAACTCTAATGCATGAGAGTATTCAAGGATAGTGAATTTAAAATAGATTAAATGAGTCAAATAACAACCTGTTCTCACTCTTTGTAATGAGACTAAGGCTGCTCACAAACATAGAATCACTAGAGCTGGTCAAAAAATTTCTGATGGAATGTTTTTCCATTGGAAAATGCTGTTTTATCAAAACTGAAACTTTGCATAGGAGAGTGTTCATTTTTACCAAATTTCATGTTGTCAGGGGGGAGTTGAAAACAGATATTTTGATAAGGTCAGAACATTCTGTTTTGACAATTCCAGAATGGAGGATTTTGATTTTTAAATTTTAAATATTTTTTCATTTTTTATTTAATAGTATAAAAATAAAAAAGTCTAAATTGGAATGAAACATTTGATCCACAACCAAATAGTATTTGAAATTTCATTTTGTTAAAATTCTGTTTTCATTCCAATTTGGAACAAAACAAATTTAGAATCACAGAATTTCCCATCTGAAACTAATGTAATTCCTAGTAAAAGAAAACTTAAGGGCTAGACCCTTGAAATTTGAGCAATCAAGACTACATCTAAAACACATTTATGTATAAAACACATCTTGTGACTGTGTTTTTAAAAAGACAAATCACATACATCTATTAAGTGATAGAGTACAGACTGTAAATATGAAATAACAGCAAAAGAAAAGAATGAGATAATGAAGACAATAAATATTGGTTATAATACTAAAAAAAAATGTAAGTTCAGTACTATTTAGTTTACCAGATGTATATTTCTCCATCTCTATATACTAAAATACATAATATTGTCCCAGGTATTTGCATGGAATGCAAAACAACCTGAGTATCTTTTATATGTGTGGTATGAAACTACTAAAAGGTAAAAAAAAAAAAAATCCTGAAATAAATCTATACAAATATTGGTGATAGGACTTTGCACAGAATTTAAAGATGTCTATTGAGGTTGGCCTGTTAAAAAGATTCAGACCAGAAATAAGGAAGCTACTCCTGTTCTTCTTTCCATCTTGGAAAAGATCCAGCTTCCTCCCCAAATCATTGAATGGTTTGAATGGTTTATCATGTTAAGGTTATATTTTAATAATCTTGAAAAAAAGGAGAGGAAATTTAATGATATAACAATATCTGCTCAATATACAATATATTGCTTAATATTGTTAATTTTGAAGAAAGATGTGTTCCTATATGTGTCAAAACACTGTAGTTGTAATGTCAATATAAAGGATCCAAAACATCAATAAATATAATATTCTCCTTCACACCCCAAAAAATAAAGGTGAAACCCTGACTTTAAGGGGATGCATGGGAAGAGAAGTCACCTGAGCACTGGAACCACAATTGTGATTGGCTGTTATGTGGACTGTGCAAAGAGGGGGTGGGATTCAGGCTGCTTGCACTCTGTCTCCTTCCCCGACCCTGCCTATTCTCCTAAGGGCCAGCAACATTTTGGCCCTAAAGAATGGTATAGAATGTTGTGGGATTCCGTGTTTATGTTATCAGTGCTTTTGCTTCAAAGAACTACATATCATGCATAATTTTCTATGATCTCCAAATAAGACTTTTTTTTTTCCTTCAAAACAGTACAAAGAGAGTAAGGAGGACTCCTCAATACAGACCTAGAACTGAAGTACTTGTTTTCAGCAAGAATGGAAAGGGTATGTCCTGTTTTGACCTTGGCCACCAGCCTGTTAGTAAATATAGTTTATGGCAAGACACCTTACTAAATATGATCATCAAAAACTGGATTATATGACTGAACTCTGCTCTGATACTGAAGCATTCAAAATCTATTTGGAAAAATGTCAACAATATACTGTATATATCCACAAGAAAACTTCAGGCGGCAGCCTCTCCTCGGGTTATTATGCTGTCACCTGAAACCTATTCTCTGAAATGAGAGTAACTGCTGCTTTCAAACACCTGACTCAGCTCTCATTAGTCTTTGGACTAGTTTGGCAGTTGTTCTTAGAATTTTCTACAGAAGCAATGAGAGGACTTAGAGGTTAAGCAAAGGGCTTGGTGGGTTGTTTTTATGTTGCCCTCTACGTTATTGATATGTATTTCACTCTCTTAGGTTGGTAACTTACCGTTAGTTGTGAGTTTTTCATTTCTTTTATTCTTCCGCCAGCTGTATTTTATAGAATTTTAACACCTTCTGTGCCATATCAATTTAAAATAGAAAAAGTTGCAGTAAAGGGCAATCATGCTTTGGCTCAAGGTTCTTAATTTATTAGGAGTTTTAGGGAAACTGTCTGTGCTCTTTGGAAAACATGATCTTAAAGGCGACCCCGCTGAGGCTTAATGGTCACCGTAACAAAGTCAATACTGGCCTACTGGGTAGCTGATTTTTAATGGTGACCATAGCAATGCTGTTGAGTCAAGAGGGAATTGATGTATTTAAATTTAAACTCATCCTTAAGTACTTTGCTGGATTGAGGCCTTATTAGAGGAATCAAGTTACATTTAGTTCCAAATAAAAGGAATGAACACAATCAACATAAACTAGAAAATGGCCAGACACAAAAGAAGTTAGAAAAATATCTATAATGAGTACAGTATAGAAAACAAAGTGTACAGTCAATCATTATATAAAGGAATATTCAGTGTATAGAGAAAAAGGAGTAACAGGAGTAACTAGTGTAAGCTTCACATTTTGTATAAAAAGACATTGTGGGTACATATGCTAAATCAGAGAAGAGACTGGGCTACATAGTTTCCTAGTGTTTTCATATTTAAAAACAGTATTGCACAATACATATATTCAGGCACTCATGTATTAAAGCACATATGCAGATATCTGCATACCAGTGTATATTAGTAATCCTTTCCAAGACTGTGTTATGCAAAGCATCATAGGGCATCTGAGCCTGAATCTATAGTATGAAGGCATTAGTGTTTGCCAAGATATATTTCAATGGGTTCTCTTCTAATGTCTGTATAGATGCAGTTTTGTCAAGACAGACCTAAGGAGGCTTCCAGAACTGTAACAATCTATCATCTGAATCAGTACATAGAGAGTCTTTAACCCCCAAACCATTGGCATGTTTGCCTTCCAAATCATTAAAGTCTATCATATCAGTGTACACTGTTAAGGATACTTAATGTGTAGATTATGGATCTCGGTTTGTCATAACAATCCTGGCACAATTATGGTACAATATGTGAGTAGAAAATTAATTTAAAAATAGTAGCTGCATAACTTATCTATAAAATATGTAATACTACAGCACCCATAATTAGTACATGTCATAGAGGTGTATTGAAAAAGTATTGTATTTGCTGTCTACCCAATGTATCAAGCAGGTCATTATAAATACCCAATATATCAGGATTTACTTACAAAAAATCTTAAATTTTAAAATTAGTGTACAAAGATTTAGCAACTCAATTCCTATAAGTATCTCTAGGAGTTTCATTACTATCCCACCTCGCACTATTTGATCTCTTCTGCAAATTCAGGTATTAAAAGGATTATGGACTAAGCATCTGTCCAATTTTGTGTTATAAGAGAAGACTCTGAAGTGTTAAAAATATATCTCTTTGAATCCACAAACACATTTTTTGCCCTGCCCTGATTTAATAGCCAACTGCGTTAAACAAAGTTTTTGTTTTAATTGTTGTCGTGCTAAGGCCATGTATGCCAAACTTCATACCTGAGTAGATTTTTAAAGGCTACTTATTTGTTTTTCATAGAAATGATGGCTGATCCTGAACTACAGTGACTCTGTTAGACAACACTAAAATAACATGAGGAGAACGCCTCTGAAATATAAGGATAAATGATTACTATCATCAGGGCCGGCTCTAGCCATTTCGCCACCCCAAGCACGGCGACATGCCGCAGGGGGCTCTCTGCCGCTCGCCAGTCCTGCGGCTGCAGTGGGCCTCCCGCAGGCGTGCCTGCAGATGCTCCACTGGAGCCGCGGGACCAGCGGACCCTCCACAGGCACGCCTGCGAGAGGTCCACCGGAGCCTCCTGCCACCCTCCCAGCAACCGGCAGAGCGCCTCCCGTGGCATGCCGCCCCAAGCGCACGCCCTGACTGTCATTATCTCAAAAATAAAACCAGATATGGAAATGAATGGTTTGTGCTTTAAAAAAAGGTATATACTGACTTTATCTAGGAATCCCTTAGTAAAGGCAGCTGTGAATCAGTTGGCCAGTGAGGGGGTACCCATATATAGAAAATTCCAGGCACAAAACTGTAGTCCTGCATCAAGTGTCCAGATCCTGAGCTCAAGGGGCAATGGATAAAACTGTTTTTACATCTTTCTCAATTGAATGACAACTGTCATCACCATTTTGCCATTGGTGCTCCATGAATGTGTAACAAAGGAATAGGCTGAAACATTCTGACTTACAGACAGGGAAATGAAATTAATGTAAGGATTTTGAAATCAACACCCTTCCATTAAAAGGAAAACCTGATTACAAATTCAGGTTGTTAGGCTATATGAACAACTTTGAAGATATTTTTGGTGTATGTATCCTAGCTGTTCTCGACATTGGCAATCTGAAGTCTGTTGTCAGTTGGGCCAGAAGTTACAACACTAAATAACACCTTCTTTGTTCCCAGTGAAGACAACAATAAAAATTAAAGAATTGTAAGATACTGGAGACAGAATGGTGAAGAATCTGATGGGTAAAAAAATCAGTCACACCTATTGTTTCCCACTGCAAATAGATATTCACGTTAGTATGGGGATCAGGAAGGCTACAAATTGTAAATCAGAAATAGATGCTGATGATAATATGTAGCACTTAAGCAGAGCTTTACATTTTCAAAGTGCTTCTCAAGTTATGGGCCGTCACCTTGAGTCCTTGGGAATTCTATCCAAGTAAGGACTGAAGGATTACATAATTAACCTTACAACATAACTCTCAGATAGGTACATGCGTAGTTCTGGATGAGAAAAGAACTGAAGAATGCAGAGTCCATGGCAATGTCTTTAAGAGGGAGTGCATTGTATTTCAGTATGATCTGTTTCAGTAGTCAAATGAAAGAGGCTGGGATAAAATGACATTGTTTTCTGGTGTTGTAAAGAAGTTCCTGCCCTGTCATAGAACTGAATGGTATCTGAACAGGTGTCTCAAACTACTGTGTGCAACAAGTAATTAGAAACAAATGTGCTAGATACACTCATCTTTTAGCTCCTCAATGTCAGATTTTTCATCAGCTATTTAAAAATCTAAATAACATGCAGTTTTCCAAGATTCATTTGAATACACTTTAAGTGAGTGGTTTCTGAAATATCATACGCAGTGCTACCACAGCAGCAGTCTGTTTTCCTCCTTGGTGGTTAGAAAAATTCTCTTGTTTTTTTATTCTGTTTGGCTGTGTACATGCATCACCAATTGCCATCCCTCCACACACACCCTCCAGCTATCACACAAAGCCCGTTGGTCAACCTGTGTTCCCACTGCTCTTACAGTGTCTTTGAAATCAACAGATTTGTCGAAAAGTTTTGAGCATACTGGAGAGACTCACAGCACACAAAAGGCTAAATAACTTAACCAGTAATTACTGCTCTTTTAACATTTCTTTTTTCTTTAATATGGTATTCATTCCATCTCTAACCTAGTTCCTGAGATCATTTACTGTTAGTGTAAAACAAGAATCCCTCTTTGTTATCTAGACAGAGGTCTTTGAATTAAGCCATTTGAATGGGAGATATGTTAGGTATGGTTCCATAGGGTTTATTAATGAAAATTGTCTTAGCAAATATGTCTGTTTCATTTGATTCTGAGGAATAATTGGTTAATGAGGGAATGATTACTTTGTTCAGACATGATTACTGAAGAAATGTTTAGTCCATATGTTCCTGAATAATGGGAAATTCTCAAGTGAAAGAGGACAATGATTAGAAGAAATCAGATAGCTAGAGAATATATTCCCCAAAGTGTTACAGTAGTTTTTGTTAACAAGCCAGCTCCAAGGATAGTGTTTCCCTGAACAGCCATGGAAATTCAAACTACCTAATCGGTTTAAACTGTTTGTCGAAAAAACACTAGGTAGTTTTCTTTGTTTTTTAGATCAAAGAGCTGTAGCTTCCTCTGATAAATGATGTGAGTATCACAGCTGTTTGCTTTCCTAGTTTCCTCTAACCCAAAATCAGTTCCTTCATAGGCATACACAATACATTAAGATTTACTCGTTTCCTTTTACTATAGCTTATTGGTTTCATCTTGGCATGCGAATTCAGCTTCTTGGGGTTGTGAAGTACACTGAGTGCACAAACATTATAGCTGGTGTAAGTGTCAATGCTTATAGTTAATTATGGATGGCCAACTGCTTTCGTTATCATGGATCATTTTCTGTTGCTTATAAATTCTCTCTCTTACTTTACAGCTGAAATTTGATACGCTTGCTTGCAGTGGATTTTTTTTTCTGAAAGCTTCATCAAAATGGCTGCGAGCATAGAAGGAGTGAATAAAATTCAGCTAAGACAAAACAGAAATTACAATCTTTTTAAACCAGCTCTAGCACCTCAGCAGAAGATGATGGAGACTTGAAAACTGGCAGGTACTCAGGACCCAGTTCAGTAAAACACTTAAACAAGTACTTAACTTTAAGATTGCAAACAATTCCACTGACCTCCATGGGAAGGAGAACAGAGACCCAGAGGCCAAGTGACTCACTGAAGCTCACACAACAGCATGGGTATTTACTTAATGATCACTTCATAGCAAACAGCTTAAAGTACCTTTTTTGTTGTTTTTCTCTTCCTTTAGGGGCAATCAGCTCCTCACTGAGTTCTTACTATGGGCAATCAAGGTCCAGAATTATACTTCATCAATTCTGCAGGAAAATTTATTGTTTCATTTTTCATAAGCAAAGCTGTAAGTATTTGTCAGTTAAATCTCCAGGTAGTTAGCTTTCAAACAGTCAAATATAAACTTATGAAATGAAACATCTGTTCAACACTGTTATTTTATAACATTTATTGGCAGATGTCTTTAGATGATGAAGTAAATGTATCAGTTCTGATTTGTTCTTTTGCACTGAGCTGATCTTGTCACCATTGAAAAGTACATACCTCAAAGACCATGGCAGCATGTGAAATATTTCATTGGGCTCAGTCATGTGGGATATTCTGTGCAGAAAATGAAATATGAAGGCCAACTGCCCACTGAACAATGTAAATTCAATGTCCAAAAACATACTATTGTGAAGAAAGTTGCCCTCACCCTTGTCAAGACTGGTATTTCAATCTATATATAGTTTGCACAGAAGTACTGTGCCAATTCAATTACTGTCTGATTAATGAAGTGTTGCAGGTTTATTTCAGGGGTCTAGCTAGCTATTAATTAGCATATTGGGGCCTATAGACTGCTGTTTTGCCCTGATATGCTTTGAAAAATCCCAGTGCAATTAAATAAACTCTAATATGCTTTAAATAGTTACTTGAGAAAACACATACAGATTTTTTTTTTTAACTCTTATGGGATTTTTAAGCACATCCAGATTTATTGTAAAGCATCTAAAGTTCTTTGCAAAACCCATCATTGTTTTGGCTTACATTAGTCAGCAAAATAACTTTCCACTCTCTAAACCAAAAGGCTGATTTTGTTCTTGCCATGGTCCTGCAATAGGAAGCACTAGGGTGGACCCTTCCCTTGAATCCCTGCAGAATCCCACTGAGGTCACTGGGACTTAGGGTGACCAGACAGCAAATGTGAAAAATCAGGACACTTTTTTTTCCCGGTGGTGGTTGGGGTATACTTGCATATATAAGACAAAGCCTCTAATATTGAAACAATCTCAATGTTATTGGGTTGTCTGGTCACCCTAGTGGGACTCCACAAGGGCCCAAGGGTCCTGCTGGAAGGTTTTTTAATTTCTATCACTGTAGATTTTCAGAAAGATCAGTGCAGTATTTAGACGTATACTGTACATACACAAGCAGAGCACATGCACCTTACATGTACATCTTTCATAGGGGCCAGAGGGATGTGCTATGAATCCTCATGCTTCAAGCCATATTGATCACAAGTGCAGTACCGATTTACAATGGCACCAGGCCCATACTAAGAAGGGGCCGTGGTGCCCAGACCATGGCCCTGCCGCCCCCGGCTCCACCTGCACTCTGCCTGGAGGCACTGCCCCCGCTTGGTCTCTTCCCCCCCACAAGATCCTACCTGCTATTCGAGCCTCTCAGCCCCTCCCATTGCAAGCGGTGGGGGTAGTAGGGAAGGGGGCAGGGCCATGTCCAGGCACTGGGGTCCACAAAAGGTTAATCCGGCTCTGCACAAGTGGGTCAGAGAAACATTTTCCTCCATGCATTAAATACTTACTATAGGTGCATTACGTGAAATGTATGAACTTATTAGGTTAAAGTAATACAATAAATGAGAGCTGAGTTAGAGAATTCTGTTTCTGGGCTTTATTAACCCATCTCCTCCCAACTTAAGTACCTTCACTGGTTCCCTGTATTTTACCATATACAATTCAAGCTACTCAGCCTCACATTCAAGGCTCCACACAGTCCTGCCTCTAACTATATTTTTGCTCTCATCTCCGCCTCCTTCCTGTGATCTGCATAGTCTCTCTCTTTTTAATTCTCCCTTTGTCTCCTTTTCCCACTCTCACTTTCCAACCTTGCTTTCACTAGACTTCAAATATCCTTCCATTTCCTGGTCACATACTTTCCTTCATATTCTGCTTTAAAAATTATAAGTTATTTAAATCCCTTTTCTTCTACAAACCCCAGCCATAGACCTCTTTACCAGGTTATTTCAAAGTATCTTTCAGTTGCTATTCAGGAGGAGCTATTCATGAACATGTTACGGGACTATCTCACTCAGTATAACTAGCATACAACAATTTACAGTTCTAAGGAAATGCTTAGATTATCTATGTATCCATCTGTTTCTTTCCTTTAAATACATAACACTGTGGTATTTGAATAATGACCTTATTTAAATCAAGCAAAAAATTTAGCATTTTAGAGGCAGGGTTTCAAAAGGACAAATTACAGTGAGGTGCCCAACCCCCGATGAGTTTCAATGACAGTTAGTTGCATAATTACCACTTGTGTCTTTGAAAGTATCCCCCGAAACAGTATTCTAAACTCTTTCCTTGTTCTTGTCTAAACTCTTCTTGTCTCTTTGCTTGTATTCTAAGAGTAGTTATTGGGGAAAAACTCATTTATACAGATTCATCTCTTAACATTAATTGTCCTAAACTTACAAGCTAATTAATTCTGTAATGTCCATCACTTGCAGATGAGTCTGCCCTTGTTAAAGGAGATAATGGAGACATTTTGGAGGATGCTTCAAGGAGCTGACCAACATCATTCTAAGACAACTGATTTCCATCCAGTACATGACTAAACAGGTAGGTCGAATATGACTGAGAGTGACTTTGCAATGACTTTTGGGACAGTTGTTTGCTTGGCTTTTGAATTTATATTTTTCTGGAAAGCATACTGGCTCCATTTGAAGACTCTGAGAAAGCATACAGAAGAGCCAGGAGTCCAACAGCTGTTACCATTTTACTCATTGTGTAAGGCCAATTTCTAATGAATGAGTACAGAATAGCTTTGCCTGTACAGTGGACTAATTTGATGTGGGCAAAGGAGTTTGCTTAGGCTTGTATTAAAGCACATGCCTTACACCTATTTAGCTATGTGCATTATTCTATTGAGTACACGTATGTTACATGTTAAGGCTAATAATGACTGTTGTTGGAAGTAGTTGGCACAAGGAGTCTGATCACGCACACTGGCAAAGAACATCTGGCTGCTGCAGGGCAAGATACCCCACGACAGGCTGGAGGCTTGTGATGTGGCACATACTGTGCTTTGCTTCTGAGCAGGAGCAAAGTGCATCCTGTTCTGTTCTCAGCCAGAACATACTGCAGCATATGCACTAGCCTGCTAGGAGGCTGGACTCATCACCTTTTGCATCAGATCACACCTTATGGGGAAAAGTAACATGTCCTAGCTACCTCCTACTCCAGAGGAGACGCATGCTGCTTGGCTTCCACTGAGCATGATCATATGCTCACACATAAGAACATAAGAACGGCCATACTGGGTCAGACCAAAGGTCCATCTAGCCCAGTATCTGTCTACCGACAGTGGCCAATGCCAGGTGTCCCAGAGGGAGTGAACCTAACAGGCAATGAACAAGTGATCTCTCTCCTGCCATCCATCTCCATCCTCAAGGGACACCATTCCTTACCCATCCTGGCTAATAGCCATTTATGGACNGCTTCCGTATGAGGAGAGATTAATAAGACTGTGACTTTTCAGTTTGGAAAAGAGACGACTAAGGGGGGATATGATTGACGTCTATAAAATCATGACTGGTGTGAAGAAAGTAAATAAGGAAGTGTTATTTACTCCTCATAACACAAGAACTAGGGGTCACCAAGTGAAATTAAAAGGCAGTAGGTTTAAAACAAACAATAGGAAGTATTTTTTTCACACAATGCACAGTGTTTGCCAGAGGATGTTGTGAAGGCCAAGACTATAACAGCGTTCAAAAAAGAACTAGATAAATTAATGGAGGCTATTAGTCAGGATGGGGAGGGATGGTATCCCTTGCGTCTTTTTTTTCCAGAAGCTGGGAATGGGCAACAGGGGATGGATCACTTGATGATTACCTGTTCTGTTCATTACCTGTGGGGCACCTGGCATTGACCACTGTTGGAAGACAGGATACTGGGTTAGATGGACTTTTTTCTGACCTAGTATGACCATTCTTATGTTCTTATTGAATTTCAAGATTACAGTGCAGGGTGAAATTGACATGTGGCTCTGCTTCTCCTTTCTTTTTATAGCTGGCATCTATTTAATTGTATTGCCTTGCTTATATTTATGTCACGGCTTGCATCAACTTTTACTTTAAAGTGCCTGTCTAAATGGAAACTCAATAAAGGCCCTTGCCTACCAACCTTTATTCATTTGAGTAGTTCCTGCTCCCAGAATCGTCCCGTTCAAGTAAAACTGAGCTAATTTGTTGTACGGATTACTCAAGTGAGGATTTAGCCATAATATTCAACAGGAAATGTATGATGCTGATGTGACCTCGGATATGCAGGTGCTGCAGGGATCAACTGAGTCCCTCTGTAGAGGCACCAAAACTGCAATTATATATGCTGAGAAAAGTTTTCCCAGTTCACTAAGGTACCCCCATCCCCACCTTCGAAATCTATAAAGGTCCCTAGTGGGATAAGCACCAATGAACTACACATCTGATCAGTGACACCGTCGTTAAATCGAGCATTAGCCCAAAGTGGAAGCAAGTGTAATACAGTCTTCAATTGCTGACACCGCCACGCCCAAGAAGACATTATGTATGAATCTGAGTAACTGTCTCACTGCTCGGATTCGAAGTGAGTATATAGGCAGCGTCCGGAGTGCGGATTTAGGAGTGATTGTTTCTGTATCTAGTAAGTGAGAGCACGGGGTCATCGGCGTACAGGGAGGGGTTAGGCAGCCGTCGATCGTCCAATACAGTGGAATGTCCGGATTCGTTTTGATGACTGCTGCCAAGCAAATCTGGAAGGAAACCGACAGAAAAGTCAGCGTGCGGGGAGGGAAAGCTGCAGACAAGTGTCTCCTACACGGCCTCGGAAGGGCGCTGCAGAACTGGAAACCCAATTTCTCTGAGGGATCGGGAAATGCCGCAGCTCATTTCCCCTGCCTTGTGCTTTCCTGAGCTCGGGAACGCTGGCTCCGAGTCAGCAGCAGCCTTCCTCCAGCGCCGATCACCCGGCTTCAGCTGCCCATTCTGGTGGCCACACTCCTGTCATTTCTCCCCTAGACTCATCCTGCGGTGGTCGCTAGGACATACCCCGTGCACGCCCCCAGGGCTCTGCAGCCTGGTCAGCAATAAACTGTGTCATCCCCTGCACAGCCACATACGTCCCCTCAACCCCCACCCCGGCCCTGTCCATGCCTGCCTCTCCTCAGCGCCCCGGGCCTGCTGCTGCTGCCCCCAGACACATCCCTGAGTTCAAGGGAGTAAACTCCCGCTCTGCGCCGGGATGGGAGCATAGGCAGGTTCCTGCAGACACCCCGACGTCCGCCTGGATTTACACACGGTCGCTGCCCCTCTCCAGATCCACTGCCGCCCCTGAACCCCTTCTCCACTCCCCGGAACACCTGCTCTGCTACAGCCACTCCCAGCTGCCCGCCCGCCGCTGCGCGCCCGGCGCCCTGACCCTGCACAGTCAGTCCAGCGCCCCGCCCGTCCTCCGCACTCACCCGCCCGCCGCGGCTTCCAGGCGCGCATTCCGACCTGTCCCGACCCCTGGTGTAGATCCCCAGCTCCGGCCGAGACCCGTGCGCCCCTCCCTCCGCACCGCAGCTGCGTCCCCGCTCCCGCTCCTGCACACACATCCCTGCGCTCACCCGCTACACCTGTCAGCCCAGTACCGAGCTCCCTGCCGCCCCTCCTCCGTACACACCCCGAGCGCTCCGCTCCGTGCACACCGCGCTCTGCCCGCTGCCCCCGCACACACCGCTCTTCTCCTTACCCCCCGCACACACCGCTCTGCCCCCTTCCCCGCACAAACCACTCTGCCCCCTCCCCCCACAAAAACACCCCACTCTGCACCCCAAACCACTCATCCCTCGCCCCCCCCCACTAACAGCAGGCGTGGCTCGCCTCTGTCCCACTCTTCTGAGCTATGGTAAGATTCTGCCTACCACTTAATGCAGGGGGAGACTCAGTCTCCACTTCCTGCACCCACATCCATTAGCAGAGGGCAGAATTTATCATGCCGGGTACACTGATTATTTTGTGTTCTATGTACAGTGTTTACATACATTTATTGTTTACCAGAGATTGGCTGACGACATATGTGTACAAAAACAGTCGTGTTAGAAATATGTGTTCAGTGCCTAACTGTCCTCAACAAGTTTCCTCTATGCACATCTGAGTAAATCTGCATTGCACTTTGTGATGTTTTCAAAGTCAATGTTTGCCCAATAGGCCATGCTGTTTCCTTTTAAACGATTAAGCTCTATTGCTATAAACGCTAACATGTAAAGTTAACAAATTGAAGGTAGCAGTTGAACTATGCAAATCATTGATCTGAGCAACTATGGTAGTTTGAGGCTGCTATTATTATCACATATATGCAGTAAAGGAACAAATCTAGCCCCTTTTCCATGGAAGCAGGGGGCAGAAAGATGATGCACAAGGGGCAGGAGAGGAGGCACCAGAGACCTATTGCAGAAACTCTTGCATGGCTCCCAAACACCAAAAGCAGCTACTGGGCATTAGGGATGAGTTTTGCTCCTTACTCAATTTATACTAATATTTTATTCTAAAATTCAGTATGGATTTTTTGGTAAGCAAGGCTGTCCTACATGCACAAAGATGATGATTTAAAGGAAATGTGTTCTTTAAATGATCAAAAATGGATAAATGATGTATTCCACCTTTATGACTAATGGATTGCAACATTTCATTTCGAAAGACAGAGGGCTGGTGAAAATTACTCTAGCTTCATGGAATACAGTTCAGCTATGCCAAATTGACACCATTCAGGATCTTTCCCCAAGCCTCTTTTGGCTCTGCAAGAGAGTGAGGAAATGATGGGGAGAGAGAGTGTTCGCTGGAAATTTTCTTCTAATTTTGCAAAAAAATTAAGAAATAAAAAAATCCTAGCTTGACAATCTATGCCAAGTTTCAGCCTACAGATCATTTTTATGGCTGAGATATAAACCCCTGAAATAAAAATGCAGACACAACGTTAAGTACAGTGTTGCAAATGCAATATTGTAATTTTATACGTTAATCTATCAATACACAGTATGTGCAAACATATGTTTATAGACATAGAGATAGGCATGTATAAAAGAGAGAGTAAAAAATCCCTATTTCTCATTTGGTGCTGTGCAATTTCTATCAATTTAGGAATATATCATGATTTTATTTTAGGATAACAAACTGTAAATTGTGCTTATTTGAGAACTCTCTGACAGTTTATAAGATAAAAAGGAAAAGGTATATTTCAGAAGCTCTCCGTTGACCTAAAACAAACTAATAAATAGTACAAAAAGTGTGTCCGTTCTCTCTTTGAAGCAAAACATCAGCAAGGAGATAGTTCTCGGATGGTTAGCAGTTACTAGAAAATATGATTCCTACTAAACTCATCAAAGAAAGGTTGTTTAAGAGGTAGGTTGCCTTTTGTACTCAGATTACAAGAAAAATTACAAGATCTTTAGGTGAAGTATTTTACAAAATTGGCAGATGGCTTTAATTTGTATTTGTGGTACAGAATCCTGTTCTAATTTTGTTTTTGACGAATGTTCAAGATGTTCTGGCCCTATTAGGACTTTGTCTACTTAAAATGGAATTTGCACACTATAGATATGATTTTTTTTTTTAAAGAAACAATATACTTAAGTTGTTCCAGTGACTGGGAGACCCAGACTTGGAAGTTGCCTTTGTGACTCTCACTTACTAGGCAGGTTGGGATGTGGCAAAATGTGGAGCTCATGCATTTGGGCCCCAGGTCAAAAATGATAGTGTCTTTTTAAGGAATGTCTTTGCTGACTAATTAGTATTTGTAAAGTTCTTAACTAGATTTCTCTTCCACTGTCCCCTCAGGAGGGTGATTACAGTGTGACTGCGTACTTACTGTGGCAACAAGGTTGGAAGGTAATGTTAGGCCCTAATTGTGAGTGTTGCTGGCTGTCTTCTTCCTCTGTCTCTCCATCCCTTCTATACCTTTCTGCTTCCTACTGGAGGGAGCAGCGCCAATGACAGAGGAGGAAGAGAGAAAGACTGGCTGCCTGCTTACAAACATCACAATAGTCCTAAGTGCCCAGGAGGAGATATAGGAGAGGAATTTGCTGCTTGCTCCTCCCACTGCAGCTGGATGCCTGAAATTCCAGCAGAGCTGCTTAAACACATGAACGGGTAAAAATATGTGAGTGTCATGACCACAACTGATCAACATTTTCTAAAATTCAAATTTTCAACAAATTTTATCAGTATTTTTAGTTTCTGACCATCACCTAGAAAGTTTTGATGACATTTTCACACTTTTGTGATGTGGTTTTCTAATACTACAGAGCTGGTAGAATATTTTTAAGTTTCAAAATTTTGATAGTTGACTATTTCTAATTTCACTGAAAAAATGTAAAAAGAATTTTGACAAAATGGTCACTTTTTTTTTTGCAGTTTGTCTACTTTTGTTGTTGTTAGTCATCACACTTGGCAGTTCAACTTCCTAGAACACTCTGGTCTTGATACAGACAGTGCAAAATGTAGATTTATAATTATTCTAATTGTTATTATTTATTATTTAATATTATTCATCCATAAAGGATGGGTCAAATCTTCCTCAAACTCTGCCCCTTCATTTCCACTCCCCAAACATTTTGTCTGGCAGCAGACCACATAGTTGAAGTGGGAAAGACACTTGTGGAAGTCAGAGGAGGAGTCAGAAATCAGGCTGATCATAAGAAGTGTTTTATACTTCTACAATGGAGTCCCTACCATGGTTTTGTAATAAAGAAGCATCATATAGTATTGTCTCCTTTCCATTTCCCATGAATCTTCAAGGCACTGAGAAGGATGGAATACTGTGATTAGTGTCAAGCTTGGAAAAGGTTTATTCACATTTTACAAGTCAGACAGAAGAGTAGATAACGGCTATTCAGCCAGCTTTGTTAGTGGCTTTTTGTGGGAAGAAGGATTTAGTACTTAGCCATACATTGTAATTACACCGTGTACAATAACCCCAGTCCCTCCTTTGAAAAATGCCTTTCCCAGAAATAGTACTAAGGAGCTCTGACTCAAGCCAATCATGCTTTTTGGCAAGACCCCATTATATTTCAAATGCTGGCAATGGACGTCCTTTTGTATTGTAAATTCTGGCAATAGCCAACCAATCCTACTTAAACCAACAGCTAATGTTGGCTCCATTTCTTTTAAATCCCTTGTTCTCCATAGATCATATAATCAGAGGAACAGGCTGCTCATGGCTTCCCTGGTGCTCAACTGCACGCAGGTCATGACAAAGCCTCGTTTTTGGATGGATGTCAGTACATAATGCCTTGCTACCTGTAAGTAAACGTGTGTGTGTATGTATGTGTGTGTGTGTAAAACACAGCAGCCTAATATTTTTAACCTTTAATATACATCTCTCTTTTTGTACTGTTGTTTTTGTCAGAATTAAAGAAAAAAGGTTTGCCGCTTTCTTTCAGCAGCCCAGGCAAATCTGCTCAGACGACATTATCAACATCATATTATAAACCAAAACTTTAAAGCAAAGGTTAAATATTCATTGCACAGTAACCACTCTGTCAAAGAAAAGCAAACACCTGTCCCTTTGGCAAAGTATGTAGTTACATTGCCTAATGCACCAACCAAACACTATTATTTTATCAGCATTACATTCAACCGTTTATAAAAAGGCATCAGCAAATGCCAAATCATTGTTTTTGTGGAGTAGGAATAAGTTAGTCAATTTAATTTACCTTTTTAAGTTATTAGTTAAAAGTCAAAGATTCATCACACGTCACTTTTCTTAACAATGTAAATGCATAATAATAAACACAAGTGTCATAAATCATCATTACTGCACTACAGAAAGTTAGTTATTGTGTATTTATTGTCAATTTGGAGGAAGGATATATATATGTTATAATATATAATACTATATATTATATAATATATTTATACTAAATGGAAAAAGGCAAATTAGTGCAATGTTATATTGCATTGAAATAATCCTAAATAAAATCAGGTAAAAGAAAAAATGTTATGGTCCAACAGCATCACCACATAACACACACCCAGTATGTGGCATTTTGACAACATACTGTAAACAGCAATTACATAATATATTTAACCAGTGTACATTTTTAATTTCATTTCCAGGCTTTGTTTTTAAAGATTTTTTTAATTACCTTTGCTTATTGATGTTAGTGTTTAATGGTCCCAGTTAGGTTCTGCAGTTCACAGAGTACTCAGGCAAACGAAATGTGGAACAATAAGTTTCCTCTTTTGCTGCTCTTGCTTTATCTGGAGAAAACAGCCTTGCAAAACTGTCACAAAATTTTACCAGCCCAGGAACAAAATCAGCCACCCTTTACTTTTCTGATGAAGTTTATGAAAGAAAAAAAATTCCACACTAATGTCATTTTACTTGCCTTAATGGAATATTTGGACATTTTTGTTGTAAGTGTTTCAGTTAGAGATGGGCCTGAGCCAAAACCACTTATCTAAAGAAAACTTTGGGGATGTTCAAAATTTCAAGCTCATCTATATCTACAATTCTGCAAATGACTCCTATCTTGGTAATAGCCTGAACCAAACATCCCAAACAGCTCTTTCACAATAAGGGAGTATGAGTTCAAAATAAACGTATGAATTATGAGGCTTGTACCAATCTTGAGTTTCAATGAGATATTTACATTCATCCCATGCAAATTGACCAAGCAGCAACCCCTGGCAGATTGTGCAGAGAAAATGAGCAGTGTTTTTACAAAATGGGATAAGCCTTATTAGGCTCTGCTAAAATCTTAGCTAAAACCACAGAGCATGCTGAGATGTGATTTTAAAAAAACAAAAATCCCCAAACTGCAAAGGGGCACTGGTTTTCAATGAGAGCTGTATACATACCAAGTTTCACGTTTTAGACATTAGTTGATTTTGCCTTAGCCCTGTTCAAAGGATTGAAACTCCAGTGTCCAAACTTCTGGTCCTGGCTGGAATTGGTCCCCCAGCGATTAGGCATGAAGGCAGGACACTGGTCACATTACTGTACGCAGACAACTATCAAGACAGCTGACTTCACAATTCAATCTCAGTGCCACATAAAAAAAATGCTGGCTTAAGTCAAGATGCCCCTTTTCTGAAATAGTTGAGCCTCTCAGACAGGACGTCAGATACAACCTTTCTAAGGAACAGCAGCAACAGATTGTGCAGGACTATATTTTGGATGAATGTTACACTTCTGGCCAAATTGATAAGTTAGATCCACATCCTCTAGTCTCTTCAGATCAGTTCATGCATGCCCCCCAGAACAATCATATGACCCGAAAGATTCTGCTTCATTATGACAGAATAGATTGTGGCCATGGGTGGTTTAACTGGGGCTTCTTGAGCTCCCCATCTAGCCTCTGAGAAGCTCAAGAACAATCAGCATGCCATCTGGTCATGGATGGTTCTCTTTATTGTCTTGGTGGATGGATGCGCTTGATGTCTTTGGAAGCTGCTGCCATGATAGAGTGGCTACATCACTTACCCAACACCCAACTCACTGTGGCAGGAATAGCTCAGTGGTTTGAGCATTGGCTTGTTAAAGCTAGGGTTGTGAGTTTAATCCTTCAGGGGGCCATTTAGGGATCAGTACTTGGTCCTGGTGTGAAAGCAGGGGACTGGACTGAATGACATTTGAAGGTCCTTTCTAGTTCTGTGAGGTAGGTATATCTCCATATTATAATAATAAACTTTATGCTGTCAGAAGCCATATACCAGAAAGCTATGCAACTTCCCTCTGTTGAACTAATTTAACTCAAAATATAGTAAATATATTTTATTTGTATTAAATCCTTGCATTATGTGTCTCAGGGATGAGAGAAACCACACCACCCAGGTGTATTCCAACATTCTAATTCCCTGAGGAACTTCTAACAGCAGCCATTTTTTAAATAAAAGAAACCTACCACAGTAATGTTTCCTCCTCCTTTTTGTCTTATGTGCAGAATTTCCCTCAAAAATGACATCTGTTTGAGGCCCAGAACGGGCAGCATATTAAGTCATGGAGTGGTAGACCTTTTCTGTACATAAAAGTATCACAGCTTTGAAGTCTATTATGTCATTGTCCTTAAGGGATAGAAATAGGATTTTGTTTCTGTGGAAAAGAGGAGATTCCAGATTTCTCAGTGAGTGTCACAGAAGCACTTGCTTCTAGCTGTGGAAGGTTTGGAGATATCTGGTATTTAGAATATTGAGTTTTGTGTACAGAGATATTAAATTAGCTCATGTGAGTGTTTAAGAGATGGACTGGGAGTGGGGGGAGGGATAGGGGGCGTTAACTGGCTCTTTCTAAGCCCTGATCAATTTAATTCATGATAACTAAGACACCTGTCTCTGCAGGTGGAGGGACACAAAAATAGTCCCATTCAAATTATAATGAAAACAAAAAAAACCTCCAAAAGATTTTTAAAATAATTTTCTCTGAAACATACATGGCTGTGCTGGCATGTTCATCCCACAACAGAAAGGAAGGGGTTAAAAGCAGCCTAGGGAGTTTGCACAGGGAGCAGCCAATCAGGGACCTGTGGGCTTATGTAAAAGGAGCTGCAGGGCCAGAGACAGGCTGCATGGAGCCCAAAGAGAGAGGACTGTGTTCCTAGTGGGCTGCAGGAAGGTAGGACTTCGGACAGAACAGTTGCTGTCAGGGACTGAGGGAGCAAAAGGGAGCTCCTGGCTGGCTGCTAGGACTGCAGGCTGGAGGCCCTGAGAAGACGGTGAAGAAGGTGCTGGAGTCATAGGGAGGTGGCCTAGGGAATTGAAGCAGTATTGGCAGAGACGTTAAGGAAAGGCAGCAGGAGGCTACTATCTCCATGGTACCTGGGCTGGGACCCGGAATAATGAGTGGGCCCAGTTCACCCTCCTCCCCGGAAGGGGAAAACATGGATGGTGACATGGAGGGAGAGCCAAGTCATGAAAAGAACGCTGTGGTTCTGGGGCTGAGATGGATTTTCAGGCAGAGAAGGCAGCAGGAGAGGCACCACCAGGAGAGGGCATGCTGGCTAAGGCCACGTCTACACTACAGGATAATATCGAATTAGCTAAAATCAGTTTTATAAAACTGATATTATAAATTTGATTTCATGCAACCACACTAGGCACAGTAATTTGGCATTGTGCGTCCATGGTCTGAGGCTAACGTCGATTTCTGAAGCGTTCCATTGTGGGTAGCTCTTCCGTAGCTATCCCATAGTTCCCGCAGTCTCCCCCGCCCCTTGGAATTCTGGGTTGAATCATTATTGTCGCGGGTGGTTCTGGGTAAATGTCGTCAGTCATTCCTTC
>NC_133769.1:254251058-254274227 GCF_003597395.2 Chelonoidis abingdonii
CGAATTTAGCGCTACTCCTCTCGTCGGGGAGGAGTACAGAAATCGATTTAAAGAGCCCTTTATATCGATATAAAGGGCGTTGTAGTGTGGACGGGTACAGCGTTAAATCGATTTAACGTTCTTTAAATCGATTTAAACATGGAGTGTAGACCAGGCCTAAGAGAGCTAATCCCCGAGACAGCCAGAAGGAGGCCCCACTCTGGAATGAACTCCATCACAATGGTACATCAAAATATATGATGTGTAGTGTGGTGAAAAATTTTCATTGGCACTTGTTTAGGATGATCTGCATCTCTCTGATGTATGAGTCTGGTTCACATAATTACATTCTACTGCCCTAACTCCTACCTGCAGTATTCTTTCAAAATTATTTCCCTAAACTATTGTGTAGGATTTATGTGTACTGTTAAACAGCTGCCAAATTTCACTCCATAGGCGGCTGCACTTCAGTGGTGGATGTAATGATTTGTGAAGCATTAGGGGATCCTTGCAGATGAAAGCACTGTCTAAATCAGAGCTATCCAGCTTGTGATTCTAGAGCTGCATGTGGCTTTTTTGGAAGCCACAGATCTGATATGAGCTCCTTTTACTCTTCTTGTAAGAGAACAGGCAGAGCGCAAAGCAGATCCCTTCCCCTCTCTTCAAGCAGCCAGGACATTGGCTTATATATTTCTTTTTCTATACAATACACTCACAGCAAGCACAGTGTGTGACATTCTACAACATATGTTCATGATATCTTATGATGCATAACAATGTAACTGTAAAATGAATGTGTATCCCATTGTATAGTATATGAACACAGTGGAGCTTAGTTGGTGCTGAACTGAAAGAACAGTGCTGACGTCAAACATCATAATCAGTAAAATTGCAAGTGACTGATGTAATTCAAACAGGATTATGACTTCATTGGAAAGCAGGAGTCAGTTCTGACTTCCTTTGACTGCTTCACCTATCTCTCCTATTACAGAATACAGGACTGTGAATGATGAATGAGAAATACAACCAACATTTTCAACAGGAAAGCTATCTTTCTTATGCCTGTGACCTATTCACTGAGCAGCTGGCAAATGACTCTAGTGAAGTCATCCTATTCTCCTCCTACCAAAAATCTATTGTGTTGGTGAGATGTCATTCATATTAATTAGTCTTCTCTATCTGTATGCTTTATTCAGGTCTGGAGTATTATGCTAAAATCCAGTCTGATATTTATCAAACACTCCAGAACAGCAACTGAAAGAAAAAATGGATTTTGAGTCATCACTGCTTTCCTCAGTGGGAGTGGCTGTTTGGGATAGTTTCCTTGTGGCTCTGGAATGTAATGAGGAGATGCATAAGAGCAGGGAGTATTCTCACAGAATAAACGTGAAGGTAGTTTGTGTTGCCACAAGTGGAGGTGTGCAAAAGTCAACACTTCTGTGCCTTTCTTTCTTTCCCAAAAATTTAATAAAGCAAAAAATGTTGTATAACTCAGTGGTTCTCAACCAGGGTACACGTACCTCTGGGGGTACACAGAAGTCTTCCAGGGGGTACATCAACTCATGTAAATATTTGCCTAGTTTTACAACAGGCTACATAATATGAACTAGCAAAGTCAGTGCAAACTAAAATTTCATAGAGACAATGACTTGTTTATACTGCTTTATATACTATACACTGAAATGAGTACAATATTTATATTCTATTTGATTTATTTTATAATTATATGGTAAAAGTGAGAAAGTAAGCATTTTTTCAGTAATAGAGTGCTATGACACTTTTGTATTTTTATGTCTGAGTTTGGAAGCAAGTTTTTTTTAAGTGAAGTGAAACTAGGGAGTACGCAAGACAAATCATACTCCTGAAAGGGATACAGTAGTCTGGAAAGGTAGAGAGCCACTGGTATAATCCACTGGCAGTGTGTTAGAGGTCATCTCCTGTGCAAGGCTAGGAATTGTTACCCTAGCTTCAAAGCATTAGTTCAAGCTTTAGCCCCTTATAATTTTAGTTCTGGCAGTCCCCAGTTCTATCCCTGGTATGTTGAGCAAGATGGTGGAGTCACCTTTGCATTTCACTGTAGGCCCCAGCATCCTCAAACTACTGCTTAAGCAAATGTTAATGCCTATAAGATGAGTATTTCTATAAGGGATATCATGATAATGTTGACTGACATAAATCTTTTATATATTTTCAAATATCACGAAAATCAGTTGAAAATACACAAAATAATATTCTGGGTACTACATTTGCCTACACTAGAGAGGAGTGGGTGGCCAGGATAATTTTGAAATAAGGAAATGCATGTAAACAAATAGATCAGCCTAGCAATAAGAGAGATGTATTTTAAACAATACAGACCAGCAAAAAATAACTAATGTGAGTAGGATTCTGACATGAGCCCCAAGCAGTTAGGTGCCTACTTCTCAATGAAATTCAATGGGAATCATGCAGTAATTCCTCTGAAAATCCCAGCCTTTATGTTTAAGTTTCTAAAAAGAAGTTTTTATTGTTATTGTTATGACAGTGCCTACCTAAGGACCAACCAAGAACAGGGCTCATTGTGCCAAAAACAATACAGAGTAACAGAAGGTTCCTGGCCTGAAGAGGTTACAATCTAAATAGACAAGACAGACAAAGGGAAGGTTACCATCTCCATTTGCTAATTTTCTTTTTCTCATAACATAGTCTTATGTGTGTTTTCTTTTTTCATTTGTTTTCTTCTTATTCAATCGAGAGATAGGGTCAGCACACAAAGGGAAAAAAATTCTCATTTCAATAAAATGTCCCTCTAGGCAGAAAATTATCTATGAACAATATTTTGACTATGGGACAAAAAGTAATATTTGATATAGTACCTTTGCACTGTGGTCTTGATCCAGCTAGTAGCCCCCCTATGTTATGTTCAGAGAGAGTGAATTTCCCTCCTGTGGCATGTACTCACACAAGACCTGTTCATCACGTAAGCCTGAAAATAGGCTTAAGTGGGGCTTAAAAAGTGAGACAGGCTTATGTGGGGGGAGCCTCTGCATAGAGAGTGAAGCAGCAGCACCTTGGACTGGAGAATCATGAAGGCTGATGACATGCTGAAGATGTGCTAATCTAAGTAGGAATTTAATACGTGTTAGTCAGTTACGTTACACTAACTAACTTTTGGACTGTTAATAAAGTAAAACAGAGGGATTTTGAATTCTAGGGTGCCATCACAACTCCATCACAATTACTGTATTGCAGTCATCATATTGCACAGAACAACCAAAACGGTCAAGTAATGGTTTTCTTTTCCTTGTTTGCATTTGTGTTTGCCTGCAAAAAGGCACATGTGGTGACCATACAGATATGCATTTTAGAGCTGGTCGGGAATTCCATCTGAAGGATTTTGTGACAGAAACTGGCCTCTTTGCAAAATTGAAATTTTCCACATTTTTCCAGGAAAGTGATTTTTTTTATTTCTCTGTAGGGAAAATTGAAATGAAGGCTGCCCATTGAACTGCGTTTCTCAATTTCACTTTCTGCCTGCAGGAATAAAATGAAGCTAATGAGAGCTTTTCAGGGGAGCAGCCTGCAAGCAAAAATATTCCATATTTGTTTGCCCAAAAGAAAATATTTCTGAAAATCCCTTATCACAAACAAAATAAATACATCATATTTTTTACTTATTTTTCCTGGTTGGGAAGAATATTTTGGGAAGAATTTTGCACTTTTGAAAAAAAAGCGGTTCCAATTTCCAGCCATCTCTATTGCATATTGGTGATCTAAAATTCAAATGGTTTGATAGAGGGTGTGAAGTTATGCACCACGTTTGAACATATTTTAGTTTCATGAGTTTCTTGGAGGAGGGGTTGTTTTTGTTTTTGTATTGTTGCTGTGTGACCTATTTACATATTGTAATTTTTCTGTTTTGGAGCACAATGTATATAACATGAAATCCTGGCTTCACTGAAGTCCATGACAAAACTCCCATTGACTTGACTGGGGCCAGGATTTCACCTTTAATTCTTTTTCATGTAGGCTATTATGTGCTAGCTCAGGATTTCACAAAATTAAATTTTATAGCAACTGTGACTAAACCATTTCTATTTGTAATGTGATACATATAGAATATGTCACAGTATATCTGTTTCATGTTTTTACATGCTCCATAATTTCACATATTCATGTATTGTATTTACCCTATTCTCAACCACTGGGGCCAAGCCTGCACTCCTTGCATATTTGAATTCCTGTTAACTTCAGTGGGAATGTTGGGTGCACCAGAAATGCAGAACCAGGCTGTCCAACAATGTGGAAATAACACATTATGACAATGCACTCTTGGGAGGCATTGTGCTTCGCACTTCACAGGATGAACTCTGATGTACTGAGTTTTCTCAACACCTGCGACATTTTCATCAGAATTACCACAAATTTGGAACTCCTGACACAATCACTAGACATGCAACCGCCTACAGAACTAAATGCAAAAGTCACATCTCTTCACATCAGCTTTCTTATAACAAATGCACAGAATGAGAATCAGATACATCAACTGAAGGAAAACATGAACCTATCCTGCCCACTAATGCTAGTGAAAATTTTATGTCAAAGCTATTTTTTGATGGAAGACTGCATTTTCAATCAAATGGAAATTTTTCATGAACAGTTTCTTCTTCCCATGAGTTTATTTTATTTTTCCTCAGAAACAAAAACAAAGAAAACAAAAGAATGCCTGTTCTCCTCTATGGGGTAGGGTTCCCAATTGGACTATATCTCCCATGATTTACCATAGACAGGACACCCATGATGTATCACATCTCCTCATCAAGAGAGGAGACTGTAGGTCACCAGAGGGGATGGAATCTGACCAGAAAATCCAGTCTATAGAAAGGAATGGCAGCAGGAGGCATCCAAACTACAGCTCTCACTGGGTACTGTGGCAACATTTCCAAAATGAAATATTTTGTCTTTTGTTTTGTTGTTTCACTGAAAATTCAAAACAAATTTTGCAAGGAAAAAAGGCCAACCAGCTCCAAGCAGCATAGCCAGAGTCAATAGAAGTGGGGGAGAATTGTACTGGGGCTTTGAGATGAGGGTTCCCCCAAAATGTCTAACTTGGATGAAATGGGAAGGGGGGTTGGGTCTCCATGAGCATTATTTACCTGGACCCTAAGTTTTCCTCAGTGAGCCCCACTCTAGCATCTGGCTGGAGGGAGCATACAAACTTTTAGACTTACTGCTTACTTTCCATAAGTTTGCTGGGCTCAGATATCATGGTGACTGTCATGTGTGACAAAGTTCCTCCTCCACCTTAGTGGGTCCTGCGCTCATTGGCGGATTTGTTCACCTCAGTGATCTTCTCTTCTTGTGGAACCCACAGTCTGAGTCAGCTCCTCCTGTGTCTGATCAGGAGTTGGGAGGTTTGGGGGGAACCCAGGCCCGCCCTCTACTCCGGGTTCCAGCCCAGGGCCCTGTGGATCGCAGCTGTCTATAGTGCCTCCTGTAACAGCTGCAGGACAGCTACAACTCCCTGGGCTACTTCCCCATGGCCTCCTCCAAACACCTTCTTTATCCTCACCACAGGACCTTCCTCCTGGTGTCTGATAACGCTTGTCCTCCTCAATCCTCCAGCAGTACACTCTCTCACTCTCAGCTCCTTGCCTTCTTGCTCCCAGCTCCTCACACACGCTCCTTCTCCTCTGGCTCCTCCCTGCCTGACTGGAGTGAGCTCCTTTTTAAACCCAGGTGCCCTGATTAGCCTGCCTTGATTGGCTGCAGGTGTTCTAATTAAAGTAGCTATCTCTACTGCCTTCTAGAAAGGTCTTAATTGGCTCCAGGTGCCTTGATTAACCTGGAGCAACTACCATTTGGTTACCAGGGTCCTAGGGATTTGTTTAGCCTGGGGCTAACACACCTGTTTCTCAGTACTTTACTGTAGCCATCTGGCCTTGCCCCATCACACATGTTATTAATATCGTAAGTGGATAATTGTGCAGATGTATCATGTTGTGGTGAAAATTGTGATGGCTATTCAGTTCTTATCTAAAACATACATTTATAAAAGTCTTAAATATGATCTGTCTAGTGTGTTGTATTTAACTGAAGATGAATATTTTTGTCCAAAATTATAATTAGAACTGTACAATTGTTGCATTGATCCTTTACAACCAAATATGAAATGCTTTGTTTGCAGTAACTACTATTTTACTTTTAACAATTAGATATATGGGTCACTTTACTGTAAAACAGAAAACTGTTCTGCCCACTGTCAGTTATGGGTGTGTATCAAATTTTAATGAAAAAGGATCAATAAACTGTCTCAAAATTCACCATCATCTTCTGCATTCAGCTTGCCCCATATAACATGTAATAAGCTAAATTGTTCAATGTTTCGCTTTATTTGATCATTTACAACTAGCACTAATGCCTGAAAAATTGTAATATTGCAATAGTTCACATAACTAGTCAATAGGCTCAGACCCATAATTGTACGTCTTGACTGAAGAACTCCAGTGTTTTAAAACCTAGGTAAAACCAAAGTGTGGCACAGAAGTTTTGTTAATTAAAATATATCATCAATAGTTTAGATCCTAGTCCTGACCTCAATGGCTATTCCCTTCCACTTTGGCTGTAGTACTCAGCATTTTTCAGGATTTGGCCATTATCTTTTTAATGCAAAAAAGGAAGATAATCCAGTTAAAAGAATTTAGATATTGAATGTCCCATTAACACACTTGGAATTACTCACAAGTGTTGCCTGTCTAATTAATTCTTCCATTCTCTATTAGCACCTTTACCTCTATTAATAGAATATTATGTTCCAGAGGTACTATAGAACTAGCTGGAGCATCTGCCACGTAATACAAACCTCCCATGTATTTGCTGGTGAATTCCAAAGCGATGATGGTTGGGGTATGGTGGGGGAGATTAGAGGGGCAAGGTAGGTGTAAGAAGCTGCCATGGTGACAGGAAGAATTTGAGAAACTGTTGTCTTTGCTCTTCTTTCTTCTGTTCATCACAATAGCCTTCATCTCCGAGATTATGAAAAGAAGAAATGTCATGTGATGGTTGAAAGTCATTAAAGAAGCTAGTGATTGTTCAATAACTCATCTAAAGCTTGATCATGGAAGGTGGAATGCATCAGAATTCACATAGAAGTTAGTTAAAATTTTGGATACTTCTTCTCTTTCAAGATCAGGACTTTCAAGATATTTAGTAAGCAATTTCATGTTAAAAACCAGTGGTGTCAGACTTGGCCAACAGCAGTCTTCTCAAGTAATAGAACATGAGATTATTTTTCCTAGAAAGTAACATGTCAAAAGGCAACCTGCTTTGTATGTATTTCCACCCCCATTCTTGCTACTATTGATTTAATGAGGAACAAGAATGAACCCTATAGTGGAAAAGCTCCTTCCATTTTTTAAGGATTCAGGTTAGGATAAAGAAAAAGTGAACTTGAGAAAGGTAATCCATTCCAGTGCTTCAGCATCCACATAGTGAAAAAGTTTTTCCTAATATCCAACCTAAAGCTCCCCCACTGCAACTTGAGACCATTATTCATTGTTCTGTCATCAGGTACCACTGAGAACAGTCCAGATCCATCCTCTTTGGAACCCCATTTCAGGTAGTTGAAAGCAGCTATCAAATCCCTCCCCCCCATTCTTCTCTTCTGTAGACTAAACAATCCCAGTTCCCTCAGCCCCTCCTCATAAGTCATGTGCTCCAGCCCCCTAATCATTTTTGTTGTACTCCACTGGACTCTTTCCAATTTTTCCACATCCTTCTTGTAGTGTGGGGCCCAAAACTGGACACAGTACTCCAGATGAGGCCTCACTGATGTTGAATAGAGGGGAATGATCACGTCCCTCGATCTGCTGGCAATGCCCCTACTTATACAGCCCAAAATGCCATTAGCCTTCTTGGCAACAAGGGCACACTGTTGACTTATATCCAGCTTCTCATCCACTGTAACTGAAACGATTGTACTGTAACTGAAAACTGTTTGTTTTTTAATGTTCTTCCACAAGTTCTTAATTTTGTAAACAAAATGTACAGCTAATTTTGGCAACTCCAAAGACTTTGAAGTTTGTGGTTTTATTTCATGACGGAGCACCATTTCAATTTTTTAATCAATTTATTTTAAGGATCAGATATGCATTATGTATGTTGCAAGTTCACTATTAGGGACCTCTCAAATTTTGAGTGTTTTAGAATCTTTCATGGCAACATAGAAATAGATCTTGAAAAGTGCTGAGTGCCCACAACTCCCACTGAAGTTAGGGGACAGATTTCTTCCCTTCTATGAGTGGTTCCATGCTTCTGAAATGACCTATATCTAGATCTGAGAATATAATTTCCAGCAAATAATTTGTGATTATTTTTGCCTCATTTCTATATTCACAAATTGTACACAGACAGATCTCTATTGTCTTACATTTTTTCATTATATGAAATTATCCACCAAATAATTTTGATAATCATTGACCTGTGGACTGGGCATGAGCAGTTAGCTGTAAGTAATTTGTATTCAAAATTTGAGTTGGGTTGCTTAGCTGCAATTGAATATATAGATCACAGAATGTTGTTCCTTTTCCTTGTTTGGTGAGTGTAACTCTTAGAAGTCAGTCTGTGAACATGTACAGTTGCAAATTCATAAAGTTTGCCATACAGGACTATTCTTCAATAGTCACTTAAAATTTTGTTTCCATGTATATTCCTGCCAACTCATTTGCAGAAAGTGAACACAAAAGACGGGTCATGAACTCAATCAGATTGCTGTATATTTCCAATAAAAGTCATGGACTTTATTTTGCAGTTTTCACCCTGCTATGGTACTATTCTTTAAAATTCCTACAACTCTCCTGGCCAACAAGATGTGTTTTGAATGAGGAGAGGGAGGGTTAAGAACTCATTTAATCCTCCCACAGAGTCCTTACTTTCAGTGGAAAACTTTACCTTGAAATTGTTCTAGCCCCCTTGTATTTCACATGGATGGTTTTTAGTACTGGACATTTCTGAAATAAACATGCAGGATGAAGCCAACACCACAGAGGTTACATTAGCTGCCCTTTTTAGCAGGTCCAGTTGAAGAATATTTAAGACTTATAATGGAGTTTCAATAGAGTACAGTGACAAACTGAAGTTCTAATAGAAAAGATGAGAGAGGAGGGACCAAATCAGTACTGATATTTATACAGCAGAAAGAAATCCTGACTCCATGTCAGTTGATCAGCCAAATGGCAAAAGGATAAAGTAATGCTGTGAAGCAGACACATACAATTTACAGTAAGGTTTTAGATTTTGCTTATAAAGTTCTCCGACCAGGGAAGATATTCTTTAAAAATAGTTGATGGAAACGTCTTCTGTTTTCAGTCCTTCCTTCACCATTTCATGTAAATGGTCTGAAAGTGTATTTGAAAGGATTTTCCTTCCGTATTCAAACATGTCTCAGTGTTGCGACCCATCACTTGATGTGTCAGTCCTACCTGGGGGTAAGGTTATCGATTTCACTTCATGATTTCCTCTTACCCAGTGCATCCGCCAATAAAAAGAAATGCAACTTTAAAAAGAGGAAATAGTATTCCTAACATTAGCCACAATCATTACGGGAGGTGGAGGGAAGGGTCACACCACAAGACAATAAGCGAGTAGCCAACATTTTGAATAAATAACCAAATCAAAATCAGCCATGCATCTAATCGGGACATTTTCACAGCACTGCTTCAGGTGCAGAATACTTTTCCAGGCTAGACATGTGCTTGGCAAAACTAATCAGGTAATCTGTTTCCATTCTCATCTCCAGTTTAAAACATTCTGTGTGTTGGCACTGTGGTCAAGAAGACTTTACCTTTATTGCCAGTGGGTTTGGGTGATAAAAAGAAATGGTTAATTGTAAGCAGGCTGTGACACTTAGTTCAATGGATAGCTGTAAAAGTGCATTAGAAAGCTTAGGTTAAGCTGAGCGTTCTTATTAAATAATTAGGAAGTAATAGGAATTCAGACTAGCATACTAGCAGATGCAGACTCCATCCCTGATCATGGCAATTTTGAGGACCGTGGCATAGACTTTAAGAGCCCTTCTCCCCAAAATTGTATTGTTTAAAAGAGTTATGTAGGAACTTGGAAAATCCAAGAGGAAAATTAGCAATCCAATGTTAGCAAATTACTATTACACTATTAAATAAGATTAGGCTTAGATAGATTAGACTTTTATTGATAAATCTTGGTAAATGTCAATTTCACTGTACACACACAAACTGAAGCAAATGTGTATCCATTGATTGAAATTTACAGATAGACAAAGAAAGAAAATTCTGTCTGAGAACTTTTTAGAGTTTGATTTAAGGATATTTACTTGGTATAGTTTGGCATATGATGTTAACAATTTGTGTTTTAACTGTTAGAAAGCTTTAACCCTTTCAATCTCAATGTCTGCTATCATTAAATAATTAGTATAAGCCCCCTCTCATAATTTCTCACAATTATGAAAATTTTAATCAATAAAAATGAAAAAAATACTAAAAAATAACATCAGTGTTATCTGCCAAAGTTATAAAATAAAACTGAATTCTGCCAAGCCTGAGTAAGATGAAAATCTTACCAAAAGTATCTTATGGGATCCTAGTGTATGGAGTAGCCAGACTACTGGCCTTTTTCGAAGTTTTTTTTTTTATCTAAGTTGGTTCCAGATTCAGAACTTTTCAAAAGCACAAATATTTTATGAAGGAAAACATACATTATCCAGCAGAAGAATGTATTTTAGGAATTTGATCGCCAAAATCATTAAAGAAAGAAAGTTATGAAAATCCTGATTCCTGAATATTAACAGGCACTGACTGTGCCTGAGAAGGTATTTGCTGCTTTGTTGACTAACTATATAGTAATGAAGAGCCCTGAATAATTGTCCATCTGCTGCAGTGCTAAGGAGGGCGGTTGTGGACTAGCTCCTCACCTATGCCAGACCACCACTCGGGCCAGGTGAAGAAGAAAATGAATTAATGTCATCACTATCCACAAACTGATTCAGTCCCTGGTGTAACTTAGAAAAGATAACAAGGTTATTGTAAACTATACCATCTTGTACATGACCCAGGACTACCAGGCCAGATCTACATGGTAAAATCCCCAAACACCTCTGAAGCCTGGTGGAGGATCCAGAAGACAGTAGCACAGAGATGGCAACGCTGGCTCGGTGTTAGCTGAGGAATCCTCGGACGTCTCTTTAGGGGATATTTAATGCTTCTTCATACATAGATTTATAGCCCTTGGAGTAGCAAGAAGGGATCAGAATATGAGCCAGAAACTGGCCTTTTAGTTGAAGCAGGAATGGACAAAACAATCTGAATAAAATAAGAACCAGTCTAAGCTTTCCTTCACACTGAATGCTAACTGAAGGCTTTTCTGAGTTTTAAAAATGTTTGGTTAACTTTTTTGAATTTATTTATTTTGTCTTTTTCCTGGAGATAGGCAGATGCCTAAACTGGAACAATGAAATATTACAAGAAACTATTCTTGGCAGATGTATGAGCTGGCCAGAATGAAGGAACCCTGGAAATTCTGTGTGAAAGCCACCTCTTACAAGATTCATAGCCTGATACCTTTTAAACCACTGTGTTTTATAATGATCTTTGGCAAAACACACAAGATGCTTACTAGAACCAAATCCCCAAAGATTTGAAGGTTCACCCAGCACTAATTTGAACCTATCCAATTACAGTCCAATAATAAAATGTGGTACTATAGAAAGTAGTCGAGTAATTACAGTATAAAACCAGCTCTATCTTACCCATTTCTTTGGAACCTTATCTTGCAGAGGAGAATGTGGTTTAAAATGTAAAAATCAGAACATTTGGTATTTGATAACAATTTACCTCTTCTTTTGTAGGTTGTGAACAACTAGATATATATTTATAAAGCCATCAGAGATGCCTTTTTGTATTTATTCTATTGTGTTTATATCAACAACAAAAAAAACAGTCTGTAAAAAAATTCAGATAGCACATAACTAAACATAATACACTGACAGAAAGAAAGGTAGAAAACTGGCTCAACTGAGTTCTCTTACAGAAGACCTAGGGCTAAATCCTTGGTGTAAATATATTGATTTCAGTAGGGTCAACTAAGGATGAATTTGGATCCTACCCCTTGGAGTCCTAACCAGCCTGGAGAGAATAATCTGATAAACAGATAACACTTGATTAAAGAGCAGAAAACCTAGCACTAAAACAACTTGATCTTCTTTGTTCCTAAAATTGATTTGGGGGACCTTAAAAAACCTCAGAGACAATTGATCCAAATTCAAACAGATTAGTATATAGTTAATATCCTTCTGCTTCTTTGTTTGAATTTTGGTGCTCAGGGATATTCTTATTGGGTTTGATTCTGACCTCACACACCATTAACTTTGTTCAAGTTACTCCTAATTTACACTGAAGTAAGTGAGATCAGAATCAAAGCCTTGGTTCCAAATACCCAAGAATGTCCATCAGTGCTTTAATCATACAACCGTTACAAAGAAATACTAAACTAATCTACTGTTATGGCCCCCGAACATGGCAGCTTGTAATTGTTTAGGGCTATTCCTGTAGCGTAATGTAGAATTATTTTTTACATGCAGACTGCGGGGGTGAGGGGGGTATTTTTCCATGGGATCACCAAATCTCACTTGCCATTTTAGCTTTGCTGCTGGGAAGAAGTAATTTCCTGTGTCTGTGACAAATCTTTAAATGCTTTATTTTGAATTCCAAGCACATATTTCAGCCATGCTTGTCCTCAGATCTATTTTTCAACTGAAAACAAAGTACTATAGTCACAGAGGGGCTGTCTGCCAAAATACAAGAAATAAAAAAGAAAGATTAAAACCACTCTGGTTACATGACAACGTTCACGAGTGAGTTAGCACAAATTATGCTCATAGAAAGGAACAAACTTTTTGCCTTGATGGCTCATTGTACGACCAAGAGGAAGGATTGTGGTTCTAGACCACCTTTCTGTGCTCCCAATTGTGGGACTGTAGACGAGCGGACTCACCCCTGCGGCACCTCCTGCTGGTGCCTTCCGGGAATTAGCTCAATTCAGCTCTGGAGCTCCCTCTGCAGGCCAGTAATCCACCTGTCCTCTGGCCCCCATGTCCCTCCCTGGACCCGGTACCCTTTTACATGGGGTGCTGCCCCCTGGCAATAACTCCTTTCTTTCAGAGTCTCCCCTTCCCAGGGAACCCCCACCCTCTATCCCCACCTTGCCTCAGTATATGGCTACTGCCAGTCATTGTCTAGTCCCTGGGGCAGACTGCAGTATCAGCCTACTCATCACTGGCAAGGTTGGGTTTGGACCTGCTGCCTTGGCCTACCCCCAGGCTACCCTCTGCAACCACTAGTACCCCTTGGCCTTCTGCTAGGCCGCAGCCTGGGGCTTTCCAGGCTGGAGCTCCCCAGCTCCTCAGCCTGTTTGCAGCCCTGCTTCACTCAGGTACCCTGTATCCAGCTCCCTGCAGCCAGGCCCAGCTCCCGGCTCCCAGCCTCTTTATACAGGCCAGCTGTGGCCTGATTAGGTCGTGGCTCAGCTGCAGCTGTAGCTCCCAGCCACAACCTTCAGGGCAGGAGCAGATTAAGCATCCTGATACCAGGAGCGCTCTGTCTGCTTGGGCTGCCCTGCCGGCTGGAGTGCTCTCCCCCTTCTCTGGCTGCCCTGCTGGCTAGAGCTCCTTCTCCCTTCCTGGGCTGCTGCTGTTGCTGGCTGGAGTGTGCCCTTCTTGGTCTGCTGCTGCCACTGCAGCTGAGCAAGGGGTGGGGGGCCTTGCTGGCCAGCCCCCACTCCTCCACCTCTGGAGGGAGAAGCCAGGACCCCACCGCCACCGCCACCACCGCTATTATCACCTGTGAGGGGTCCTTCCTGCCTGGCCACCAGGGTTGCTGCTGCTGCTGGAGCTGTGTTTGCCTGGGGAGCTGCTGGAGCCTGGAGGAGGAAGAAGAGGACTGAAGACCACCAGCTGCTGGGGGAGTGCACAGGAGGACTCTGAAGACCACTGTGGAGGGGGCCTTTAAGGACCAAGTAACTCTTTGACTGTGCTCTAGTGGTGGGGGTGTAGACTGTGTTTGGAGGGGCACAGGGGGTGTGGCGTGGATCCTGCCCCCTGGTCCATCTGTGTCCCCCCCGAACCCCCACCACCACCGCTGTCCCCTCCACCACCCCCACAGACCACTTACCATCTGCCTCGGTTCCTACCTCTGGGACTCAGCTGCTTGCCTGGCCTGCCATGCCCTTTTGCCACTGTTTGGGCCTCCAGCAGCAGCCAGCCGCCTATTGACTGTGCACAAGTGCTCGTGGGTGCACGCACCCCCCTTCCCCAAACTGACCCCTTCCCCTCCGCAACTGGCCTCCTAGCCTTTCCCCTTGTTGCCTGCCCCTTGTCGCATTCCACCCCCCAGCTTTAGTTTGTTTGCCCGCCCCGCCCATCTCCCTTTACAGCATTGTTTGTCCCGCCCTAGCCCTGAAGCCAGCCCCTTGGTCCCTCTGCCCCACTCCCAGCCTGGTTGCTCCCATTCCCTCCAGCCCTTTGCCCTGTTCGGCCCCTCCCCTCGTGCGCCCATGCCCTCTTAGTGCGCTTGAGCTTCCCCCCCATTTGAGTTTGCCCCTTTTGCACTGCACCCCCCAATTGCTATTGTATTCCTCCCCTCCCCTAGTGCAGCTAGAGGAGCCGGCTCTCACTCCCATGTCGGTGACTGACCCCCCTCAAGTCTTTCATAGTCTCCTTCTCGGCCCCCTCCCTCATTTTGGGACCCTCCTCCCCTGCCTGCAGCCGAGCAGGGAGGAGTGGGTGACCTGCTTCCCCTCCACTCCCCTTCTCCGGTATTTCCCGTCCCTCCCTCCTCACCATGGCGGGAGATACATCAGGTGGGATTCCTGGGACTACCCCTGGCCCCCCTCCCCCGCTTGCTCCCTCGACGACCCCCTAGTCTCCACTGCTACTGTCGCTGCCGGACCACCTGTCACCGCTCTCGCTGTGGCGCCAGCAGTGCCGGCCACGGCGTGTCCTCTGCTGCTGCCATGTCCCTCGCCCCCTCTGCTTCTGGGGGAGACCCCCCAGCTGGCGGGAAGGGCCAGGGCAAGAAGAAGGGAAAGGGCCCCGCTAGGAAGACTAAGCCCTCCAGGGCGGAGCCTGCCACCTCTGCTGCGGCCCTGCCAGTGGCCGCGGCGCCCTTCCCCGCTGTTCCCTCCACCAGCTCTGCGGGTGCCCTTCCCCTGGCCGCCAGGGCATACGCCCAGGTGGCTGCAGCCCCTCCACCCGCCACTACGTCACCTCCCCCAACTGCCACCTCTGCTACCATCTACAGCGGCCGGGTCCCCTTCCCCACATTGACCAGGAGGCACGGCATCCATTGCCTCCTGGTGCCCGCCTTGCCCCACGTGGAGACCTACGTGCGGGCGTTGGCGAGGGTGGTGGGGCCCACGGCAATCGTGGCGGCCTCCAAGATGTATGGCAAGATGGTCTTTTTCCTTGCCTCGGAGGCCACTGCCCAGGAGGCGGTGGAGAAGGGCCTGGCGGTGGGGGCAGTGTTTGTCCCCCTGGAGCCGCTGGAGGACCTGGGGGTCCATGTCGTCCTGACCTCTGTCCCCCTCCTTCCTTCCCAATGCCGCCCTGTTGCCCGCCCTCTCCACCCTGGGGAAGCCCATTTCTGTAGTGAGCCCTCTCCCCTTGGGCTGCAAGGACCCCACCCTCCGTCATGTCCTCTTGTTCCGCCGGCAGATGCAGCTTCAACTGCCGCCGGTGGCGCGTGACAGAGTGGCGCTCGAGGGGTCTTTCCTGGTTCCCTATCAGGGGGCACACTACTGGGTGCACTACTCCATGGGGGAGGCCCAGTGTTAACTCTGCCAGGCGATGGGGCACGTCCAGAGGGACTGCCCCTTGGCCCGGCACGGAGGAGCGCCCGGGACCCCTGAGCCCCGGCAGGGTGCCAGCCCCGTCATCGCCGGTGCCCCTGGCCTCCCGGTGCCCAGAGCCGCCCCTCCTCCTTCTCAGCCCATCACAGCTCCCGCTTGGGCCACAGGGGTACCTCTTTCGGCGCGCCCAGACGAGCGGGAGAGCCCCGCCTCCGCTGCCTGCACTCCGGTGGGGCTTGTGGAGGAGGGTGCAGCGGGGTACTGCCGGGCGTGGGAGAGGGCTCTCCCCAGGGGGAATCGTCCCTCCCTCCAGCTGTCCCACCAGTACCTCTCCAAGTCCGTTAACCACCATCCCTGCCCTCCAACCCAACCCCTGTCGACTGGCCCGCAGGCTATGCCACGGAGGGCTGGACCCTAGTGCAGGGTAAGCTGCGCAAGCGGAAGGCTTGAGCTCCGCCCATGCCACCTGATGCAGAAGCCCCCCGTAAGACCAGAAAGGGGACCGCAGACACCAAGCCTTCCGGCATGCCCACGGGATTGGTCCATATGCCAGTTCTGGCTAAGGAAGATGTGGCAGCACCGGAGGGTACCACCATCCCTTCTCCGCAATCCCTCCCTGCGGAGGCCCCTGATGAGGCACCTCCTCTTCCCTTGTCACCTGCGCCCCCTGCAACACCCGAGGTGAGCGTCGCCTCGGGCACCAGTGCGGAGGACCCCAGGGTGGTGAGAGGTGAGCTCCCCTCCATCTTTGAGGAGATCGAGGCCCTGGGTCTAACCCCGGTCACCCAGGGGGAGGACGACCCTCTGCCAGCAGGCCTCGACCTAGCCGACCTCACCCCAGCTCCCCCTTCCCCATGTTCCATTATCCTGACTGCTGCATCTGCCCCCGCCTCTGAGAGTCCCCTGGACTCCTCGACCTGCCCGGTCACGGGTGGCACCTCGCCGATGGCCGCTGAGCCTGTTGAGGCAGCGACCAGTGCCTTGCGGCCGGAAGGCGAGCCACCAGGGGTATCCCTCTGTGGCGCGGGGCAACCGAGTTCCTTCCTGGGCAGGGGCCCCACTGATGATTCTACATCTCTGAACGCCAGGGTTGTCACACCTGCTGTTGAGCCTGAGCCCGGCGTCAGTGGGGACCCCCTCCCTACCCCTCAAACCCCTGAGCCTGGTCGCGAGGAGCTGCCTTTTCACAGTCAGGCTCCTGCGGCCCAGGATCCCATTTCTGTCCCTATCCCCAACCCTGCTCCTGACCCCAGCCCTGCCCTCACTCCTGATCCCGTCCCTAACCCCTCCACCTCCCACGATGTTGTTGCCGCCCCTGGGGCTGTCTCTTTCCCTTTCCCGGAGGGTGCCCCCAGGTAGTGGCCTTTGTGTTTCACAGTCCTGATAGCCTAGGGGCTGCACTCTTCCCTCCACCGCCCCCCATTGAGCCGGGGTCTGAGGAGGACCATGCGGCACCGGCCCATTGGGCTCCATGTTGAGGGTCCACCCCTTGCCTACCCGTCTCAGTAGGCCACGAGGCTGTGCCAGAGACCCCACCGGTGGATCACCGGAGGCCAGTGACCCCACCCTCCCAAGAATCCATCCCTTTGCAGAGTGTGCCAGGAGAAGCGGAAGGAGCTCCGGGTCCTCGAGGACCATCGGGCCCGGGGCGCCTTTGTTTGATCCCACATCCACCTCCTTCGGGAGATGGACCACGGCTCCCGCTTCTTGGATGTCCTGTAGAAAAGGAGAGGGGGCAAGAAGCACATCACCTGCCTTCTGGCAGAGGACGGCATCCCCCTCACGGATCCGGCGGAGATGTGCGAGAGGGCCCGGACCTTCTACGTGCACCTTTTCTCCCCGGATACGACTGATCCTGGAGCTTGCAGAGTGCTCTGGGATGGGCTCCCGACGCTCAGCGTGGGTGACCGGGACCGGCTAGAGCTGCTTCTCTCTCTGGCCGAGTTCTCGGAAGCCCTCCGTTGCATGCCCACCAACAAGTCTCCGGGCATGGACAAGCTGACCGTGGAGTTCTACCGCGTGTTCTGGGACGTCCTCGTCCTGGACCTGGTCACTGTCTGGGCTAAGTCCTTGCGGAGCGGGGTCCTCCCTCTCTCGTGCAGGTGAGCCGTGCTCGCCTTACTGCCGAAGAAGGGGGACCTCCGCGATTTATGGAATTGGCATCCCGTCTCGCTCCTCAGCACGGACTACAAAATCGTAGCCAAGGCCATCTCGCTGGGGCTGGGAGCTGTGCTGGAGGACGTGATCCACCCAGACCAGACCTACACCGTCCCAGGCCGTAGCATTTTTGATAACCTCTATCTGGTCCGGCATCTCCTGGAGCTTGGGTGCAGGGATGGTCTGTCGTTCGCCCTCCTGTCCCTGGATCAGGAGAAGGCGTTCGACAGGGTCAACCACGGGTATCTCCTGGGCACTCTGCTAGCGTTAGGCTTCAGGTCCCAGTTTGTGGGTTTTCTGCAGGTGCTGTACGCTTCTGCAGAGTGTCTGGTCAGGCTCAACTGGACCCTGACCAAGCCGGTCAGCTTCGGGCAGGGAGTGCAGCAGGGGTGCCCCCTCTCGGACCAGCTGTGCGCTCTGGCCATTGAGCCCTTCCTCTGCTGGAGGTTGACGGGGTTGGTGCTTTGGGAGCCGGAGCTGCGGGTGGTCCTGTCGGCGTACACTGACGATGTGCTCCTCGTGGTCCAGGACCCGGGCGACTTGGCACAGGTGGAAGTTTGCCAGGCGGTGTACTCGGCGGTCTCCTCCGCCTGGGTCAACTGGGTCAAGAGCTCTGGCCTGGTGGGCGGGGACGGGTGGCAGGTGGGCCCCCTCTCACCTGCGCTTCAGGCCATCCGGTGGAGTGCAGGTCCACTGCTCTATCTTGGCATTTACCTTTCCACCATGCATCTGTCTCCGCCGGAGAACTGGCAAGGTTTGCAGGGCAGGGTGGCGGAGTGGCTCTGGAAATGGACAGGACTCCTCTGGTGCCTTTCCCTTCGAGGGAGGGCACTGGTGCTCAACCAATTAGTACTGTCCATGCTCTGGTCCTGGCTCAATACCCTGGTCCTGGCCCTGGGCTTCCTGGCTGACCTCTGGAGGGTGGTTCTGGAGTTCTTTTGGCCAGGACTGCACTGGGTCCCTGCAGGGGTACTCCACTTGCCCCTGGAGGAGGGAGGGCAGGGCATGAAGTACCTGCGCGCTCAGACCCATGTCTTCCGCCTCCAGGCACTGCAGAGGCTTCTTTATGGTGCAGGTAGTCTGGCGTGGAGAGTACTAGCGAACGACTTCCTGCACCGCTTCTGAGGGCTCCGATAAAACTGGCAGCTCCTTTATCTCAATCCGAGGGGTCTTCCACGAGACCTCTTCGGGCTGCCGGTCTTCTACCAGGACCTTCTCCGGACCTGGAAGCTGTTCTCCGCGACCAGGTCCGTGGTGGCCACCGAGGGGGCAGATCTCCTCGCGGAGCCCCTGCTACACAATCCCCAGCTCCATATGCAGGTGGCGGAGTCCCCTGCAGTGCACCAGAGGTTGGTCCTGGCAGAAGTTCCCAGGGTTGGAGACCTCCTGGACTACGACCGGGGAGACTGGCTGGATCCCCTGACGCTCGCTCAGCGTATGGGGCTCTCCAGACCTTGTATTCCCCAGCGCATACTACAGGAGGTGGAGGCCACCTTGCCGTCCGCTGCTCAGGCCTACCTCAACCAGGTCCTGCGAGAGGGCACGCCCTGCCCCTCCCACCCCCCTGAGCCCTCCGGACCTTTTCATCGGGCCCCTGCCCTGTGGACTCAACCGGCCTCCCCGCCCCTTCTCTGCAAGCCGGCTGCATGATCTGCAGCCGGTCCTTTTCCAAACCGTGCCAAGGAAGCATCTCTACACACTCATGCTCTACGCCCTTCACTTCCTCACCCTCGTGCCCGCCCCGACACAAAGTGGCGGGACCTCCTGCCACCTCTGGAGGGTGAGGAGCCCCGGTAGGCCAGCCTCTACTCTACCCTGGTCCCGAGGCCCGCCGGGGATATCAGTTGGTGGCTTCTTCATGGGGCCAACTGGGTCAAGAGCTCTGGCCTGGTGGTCGGGACGGGTGGCAGGCGAGCTCCCTCCCCCGCGCTTCAGGCCATCCGGTGGAGCGCGGGTCGCTGCTCTATCTCGGCGTTTACCTTTCTGCCACGCATCCGTCTCCGCCGGAGAACTGGCAAGGTTGCAGGGGGGGTGGCGGAGCGGCTCCGAAATGGACAGGACTCCTCCGGTGCCTTTCCCTTCGAGGGAGAGCACTGGTGCTCAATCAACTGGTCCTGTCCATGCTCTGGTACCGGCTCAACACCCTGGTCCCGGCCCCGGGCTTCCTGGCTGACCTCCGGAGGGTGGTTCTGGAGTTCTTTTGGCCAGGACTGCACTGGGTCCCTGCAGGGGTACTCCACCTGCCCCTGGAGGAGGGAGGGCAGGGCCTGAAGTGCCTGCGCACTCAGGTCCACGTCTTCCGCCTCCAGGCACTGCAGAGGCTTCTTTATGGTGCGGGTGGTCCAGGCGTGGAGAGCCCTGGCGCACGCCTTCCTGCGCCGCTTCCGAGGGCTCCGATACGACCGGCAGCTCCTTTATCTCGAACCGAGGGGTCTTCCGCGAGACCTCTCCGGGCTGCCGGTCTTCTACCAGGACCTCCTCCGGACCTGGAAGCTGTTCTCTGCGACCAGGTCCGTGGCGGCCACTGAGGGGCGGATCTCCTCGCAGAGCCCCTGCTACACAATCCCCAGCTCCGTGTGCAGGTGGCGGAGTCCCCCGCGGTGCGCCAGAGGTTGGTCCTGGCAGAAGCTACCAGGGTCGGAGACCTCCTGGACTACGAGCGGGGCTGCTGGCTGGATCCCTGACGCTTGCTCACGCATGGGGCTCTCCAGACCTTGTACTCCCCGGCGCGTGCTCCAGGAGGTGGAGGCCGCTTTGCCACCCGCTGCTCGGGCCTACCTCGACGGGTCCTGCGGGAGGGCACGCCCCGTCCCCCCCACCCTGGCCCTCCAGACCTTTTCATCCGGCCCCTGCCCCGTAGACCCCGACCGCCCCCCCCCCTTCTCCGCAAGCCGGCTGCACATCTGCAGCCGGTCTGATTTTTTTTTCTGGTTAAGGCTAAGGAACGAAGGGAGGGGGAAATCTCTTTGTGTTAGAGTTACTAAGCTTGAATTTGTATAGCCTCTGGGTGAGGGGGAGAGACACTTAATCTCTCGGTGTTGTGTTTCAAGGAATTGAAGCAGGGTAATCTCCTAGTGTACCCCGGGCGGGAAGATCTGGGAGGAGGTAAAAAGGGGGAAGGGAAGTGGGTTATTTCCCTTTGTGAGACTCAGGGCATCTGAGTCTTGGGGTCCCCCAGGGAAAGTTTTGAGGAGACCAGAGTGAGCCAGACACTGGAATTTCTGGCTGGTGGCAGCGCTATCAGATCCAAGCTGCTAATTAAGCTTGGAGGGTTCATGCAGGCACCCAGATTTTGGACGCCAAGGTTCAGAATTGGGACTTATGCTTTATGACACTCCTGGTCAACCTCCTCCTCGCCCTGGCTAAAATGACCATCTACGCAACCAGGGAGAGGAGGTTGGCTGATGGAGACTCCGGTGACTGTGGGGCTTGTTTCCGATCCTTAGTCCGTTCACGGATCCGGGCGGAGTTCCTCTGGGCGGCGTCCAATGGCTCCCTGGACGCCTTCGAGGAGCAGTGGGCGCTGTCTGGGGTTCTCTGCTCGGTGTCCCCGTCAGGGTCCCTTCTTCTGACCCTTTGACCGCACTCCTGTCCCTGTTCTTTTATTAGTTGTCCCCTGAAATCAGTGGGGTTCTTAGGTCCTGTAGATCCTCCCCTCAGGCTGGCGGAGGGGATCCTTTAGCACTGGGAGGGCTTCCGCCCGCCCACTTCCCAGAAACCCAATAGATACAGGGACTGACCTGGGGTCTGCCAACCCTAGCATCATTTAGAACATCTGAAGGGCTGTTCTGAGTTAGACCAGCAGTAACTACTCTTTAGGGACCATATGACCAGCTAGGAATCACTGGAGCACACTGCACTCTTGTCATACTCCTTCCCACCCCAAGCACACTCTAGCCTTCTCATGAACCATATGCTGGGGGGAGTCCCCAAGTGCCTGTTCAGAGGCAGCTTTCTAGCTGATTTGTCTTGCCTGAGCAGTACAAAGTAACCAGAAGGGGGTTTGAAGAACTCACAAATCCAGTATTCTGAGGATTTTTTAGTCAACAGTTTTGTCAACAGTTTCAGTCAAAGGGCTCATAGTATTCTGATAGTATCTCCTGGGCAGGGGCGTAGCCATGGGTGGGCATGGGTGGGCTGCAGCCCACCCACTTAGCATCCAGGCCCACCCAAATCTAAGCAGGGGAGTAGTGCTGTCACAGCAGCCTGGAGCATTACTTGGGCACCTGAAATCCTGGATGGAGCTATATGGCCACCCTTCAGAAAGCTATGCTCTGGCAGCTCTGCCTTGCCATTTTCTGAGTCACCCCATGCACGTGCCCAGCTTGGCAGGTGAAGTCCTGAGTCTGGGGGCACCAGGGCTAGGAAGAGGACGTGGTATCAGAGGAGAAGCTGAGCTAGCCCAGTCTGTCATTGCCCGTCCACCCGAAAGTCAGGGCCCTCCCAAATTTCCACTCCTAGCTATACCTCTGCTCCTTTGCAATATATGAGCAACCAGTCCTGGACAATAAACTGGTGTGAGCAACCAATGATACATTACTAATTGTTGTTAATATTGAAAATAACACCGAAAATGTTTTCGGGATCTCTCTGGCCGCTATCCCTCAAACCGAATGGGAACAGCTATCCAGCTCCTACTTTCTCTGCTACCATTTCCATCTTCCCATACTTAACCATTAACTTTGTTCTTGCTGGGAATTCTGGACTAGATTTATTTGCGTCTTTTAGGTTTTTTTCTTTCTTGGGGGCTAGAATTAAGACTGCGGCTAAAGGGAGAGGTGCTGGCATTCATATGTTTCTTGTTTTGGTGATTACTACAGTCATTGGTCTCTTGGTTTGTTCACAAGACTACCAATTGTTCCTAGGTGCTAAAAACCCAATATGCCATTTTTAAATGTGCTCTCTACCACGACTCCTAGCGGCAGAATTTCTTAGACCCATCTTGCATCCAGACCAAAGAATGATGTTTGATTTTTGAATAGTAAATAAGAGCATAAGAATAGCCATACTGAGTCAGATCAGTGGTCCATCTAGCCCAGTATCCTGTCTTCTGATATTGGACTATGCCAGATGCTTCAGAGGGAATGAACAGAACAGGGAATTATTGAGTGATCCATCTCCTGTCATAGACTCATAGACTCGTAAGTCAGAAGGGACCAATATGATCATCTAGTCTGACCT
>NC_133769.1:254278456-254390401 GCF_003597395.2 Chelonoidis abingdonii
CAAAACTCCTTTCAGGGGCCCCCTCCAGGACCATGTACATGCCACAGCTTCCACATCCGGTCATCCTCAGTGTGTCTCTCACTGCTGCCTCTGTCTCACTCATGGCCTTCCAACTCTGTGCCTGGCAGTCCACGCCACACACCACACCACGGGACCCCAACAAGCACTGGGCTGCTGGCAGACCCCTGCCCCCTCCCTTATCTGGCTTGTTGGTTTCTCTGCCTTAGTCTCCTCTGCAACCTCCCCCTGGAAACTCCCACTGAAACTCCCCTGTTAGCAGCTCTGTTTGCTGGCTCCTGTGCCGCTGCAGCTGTCTGTCCCACCTTCTGGCAGTCAGAGGTTAAGGAACACCCAGAGCACGGGATTGCATCTCTGACCATCTTGGCTAATAGACCTGTCATCCATGAACTTATCTAATTATTTTCTGAACCCGGTTATACTTTTGACCTTTACAGCATCCCCTGGCAATGAGTTCCCCAGGTTGACTGTGTGTTGTGTGAAAAAGTACTGTCTTATGTTTGTTTTAAACCTGATGCCTATTAATTTCATAGACCGATCCTTGGATCTTGTGCTATGCAAAGAGGTAAATAAGACTTTCACTTTCTCCACACCATTCATGATTTTATAGGCCTTTATCATATTCCCCCTCCCCCCATAGTCATATCTTTTCTAAAAGGAATAGTCCCAGTCTTTTTAATCTGTCATCATATGGAAGCTATTCCATACGCCCTAATCATTTTAGCTGCTGTTTTACTAAGTAAATGTTACCTCAAGTTCCATAATAACATCTACAGTTAACTCAAGTCCATTGTCACTCTGGAGGATATACAGAGCATATACCATAACAGAACTAGAATAAATATACCAGCAGCACCTTCAGGCCTCATCAGGATTAGGGGCCCATTATGCTAGGCACTGAACTATCCCAACAAGTTTACAATCCAAGTACATGTTGAGAGACAGCTGGTGGATACAACTAACAGGCAAAAGGGGCACAAGGAAACAGATTATTATGATTAGCATAATAAATAGCAGTGATAGCACCCCAGCTACCCAGCCTTTGCTGGTTTTTTTGCAAGCATCACGGGAGAGGGAGTATTAAGGAGAATAACTGAATGGTGGCTTTTATTTTTACAGGATTTCTTCCCATGGATAAGGAGTGGCCTGGGAGGAAGCATAAAGGTGTTTGAAGTAAAACTGGAGTGTTGAGTGATAGAGGCCGGAATCATTGAGAGACGAGAGGTGGGGGGTCCAAGGCTAGATAGTGTAAACAGCAGAAAGATTTTTGAAGTGGGGGTGCTGTGCCAGCAAGGGTCCTAAAGTAAAAGACAAGTAGTTTGCCTGATGCAGTGGGAAGTGGGTAGCCAGTGTAGGGATCCAAAGAGGGGAGTGACATGTTCAGAGGAAGAAGCCAGAAAGATGATCTTTTGTGGCATTTCTTAAATAAGAATGGCAAGATGGCATTTGTTGAGTTGAGAAAGGCGGATTTGCAGTAGTCTAGATGTGAGATCATGGGACTGGGACAAAAACTTGAGCTGTGTGGTGGAGAAAAGGCGGGATCTTAGAGATGTTGTCCAGGAAGAAGCAGCAAAAATATCTATCAACTGTTACCCAATCTTGACTGCACATTTAGAATAATAGTAATTACAGAATACAAACTTTACCTAAATGGTCCTTGTTTATACTTATCCATTGGTATGAGACTATGGCACTTGACTGCATATCTATGAGATCAGCTTATCTTTGTCCTCAAAGCGAATAATCCTCATTTTAATATGACAAAATTACTTTTTGAGTTTGGCCTCTTAGCTTTAGGATGACATTCTTTGTGCGAAGTTTTGCAGACTCTCTTGGGACATCTCCATTATTGCTTTGCAAATTCTTTCATCATTTTGTCTTATCCACCATCAGGACCGGCGCTAGGGTTTCTCGCGCCCTAGGCGCACAGCCATTTCGCCGCCCCCCACGCTGATCTCGGGGCTCCAGTAGAGCTGCCGCAGTCATTCCTGTGGAGGGTCCGTTGGTCCATGGCTTTGGTGGAGCTGCCGCAGGCATGCCTGTGGGAGGTCCACCAGAGCCGTGCGAGCAGCCAACCGTCCACAGGCATGACTGCGGCAGCTCCACTGGAGCCGCGGACCAACGGACCCTCCACAGGCATGCCTGCGGCAGGTCAACCGGAGCTGCCTGCCGCTGCCCCTGGCAAGATGAGCCCCCCTGAATAATCCTGGCGCCCTAGGCGATTGCCTAGGCTGCCTAAATGGTAGCGCCGGCCTTGTCCACCATGGCCTGTGACAATATGAATTTGATTTATGACATCATATATATCTTCTGTCCTAAAAAAAAAAGGGGGGGTGGGGACACTGAAAATCCAGGCCTTTGTCATCAGGCTCAGTCTTCTTAATAATTATTTTCCATAACACCACACAGTAGGAGCTAAAAAAATACTTAAATAAAATTAAGCCATATATTACATGAATATTTGCTTATTTTCACAGAAACATTCCTCTCAGTGATCATGAATATGGAAGTGCAACAGCATGCTACATTATTAAACTGAACCTTCTATTTTGCAGCAGCCTGTTCACTTTGGAGGTCAGAGAGGGCAGCAAAGCTGTCTTTTCCTGTAATTACCTTATAAACGTGTCCTTAGCCACTGTTTTAAAGCAAAACTTGCCAGGAATGTTAAACCACTGCTAGTAACTTGGCCTAACGTGCAGGATATGAATAGTTCATGAAAACCCTGCTTTACCCCTTTGACCCTCAGATGCAACTTAATGATGAATCGGGAACAAGCATGTAGACCAAGGGTTGCAGTGCTGCAGTGATACTGCAACCCCTTGGTCATGCATGATCTTTGGCTGTGACTTCAGCTCTTTCCTATTCCTGCCTCTCCAGCTTCCTGTGAATTTTTCTCCGATACCTGTGCTGCTCTGGATTTTCTTGCTTGATCTCACCCCATTGCCATTTCCCCACCTAATTCTCAATATTAAATATATTTAAGAGGTGTGAAAAATTGTGGGCTCAATTCTCATTTACACTGAGTCCTTTACACACTGCTGCGGGTCTTGAAGTGGGTGTACATTACAGAAAGGGAAACAGACTAAATTCTTCATTGGTGTCTCTACGCTAGGACTCTGTCCAGGACCTTTACACACTCCTTGCTGGGAAAGGTTTGCTTACATCTCCTTGTGTTACTATGGTAATACAAGGGCTCTGACCAGGATTATTTAGAATACAGCCCTGTCCCCAGGGTGCTCTGTTATAATCAGGCAGCATACAGCAATATTTCATCTGTATACCAAGTACGTGTATCATAGAATAGGGGAGTGGGAAGGGACCTCATCTAGTCCAACCCCCCTTCTTAAAGGAGGACTTATCCCCAGACACATTTTTGCCCAATATCACTAAATAGTCCCCTCAAAGATTGAACTCACAGCCCCAAGTTTAGCAAGCCAATATTCAAACCACTGAGCTATCCTTCTTCCCTCACTGCATTGTATTGTGACTACGAGGAAACCACATAAACACAATTGTGTTCTCTGACATACAGCATGGTTTGCTACTTTAATCAACACAGAAATGGTGGTGAGTGTGTGTTACAGGGTCCTCTCTAGAGTGATCACAGAGGATATGAGTTATACACACACACAGCTATAGAATCCTGGCTTTTGGCTCTGGAGGTTCCCCAGTTCAATACTTGGTGTGGTAAGTGTCACACATGCATTGGCCTAACTGTGAAGTTTGAGGTATGATTGCCCCAATAACCTCAGACTCTCTGCTCTTACAGGGGAGTATTGTAATAAGTCTCTTCCTTAGATGTGGCACTTAAACACTATTCTGCTGGTATTTGCCTTTATTAGTCCTTTTCAATCACAATGAAAAAGCAAGATGGGTGGACAGAGAAAAATCTGCAAAAAAAAAAGGATACCATATAGGTGGTAGGATTACCAGCATAGCTTTGTTGTCACAATCTGCCACTTGTGTTAATGCTAGACTATGGCAATCTGCTGCCCAGAAATCAGTCTGCTTTGTGCACTTTGATTAAGAGCAGGCACACAAAAACCATAGAGCCCTTTCAGAGAACTGAAAAAACAGGCCTGATGTAGTGTAATTAGAAAATGCTGCAGATGAGATCAGTGTATCTGAAGAAGAGTCCTTGTTGCTACAGGACGTGTCAGGGTTTTCTTTTCTGAAAGAAGACTCGATGATGAGGGACTGCATGTTGTTCATAGTGGTACACCTTACAGATCTTTCTACTCAAGAGCACAAGGGTTCCAATGGGAAAGAACAGGAGGCAGAGGAGTGGAAGGACTCTTTCAAAGCCCTGGGAAGTAGTTAAGGCAGACTCAAATGGAATTCATCTTCTGCTGGCTTTTAGGTCTGGCTAGGGAGGGAGAGAATTGGCATTCTTCATTCCTGTCCCTATCTCTTATCCGGAGAGGCCGCCCTTTCTGCAGCCTCCGATCTTCTATTGACAGAGCTCTGTCGGGCCAGGATGAGGAGAGACAGTGCTACAGAGGCACCTGACTTCCCCTCACATTGCACAGGTCAAGACCATTCATACAAAGGATACACTAAGTATGGAAAATACCCATCAGACCATCTTGCCCTTTCTATCTGGTTCTTACTGTCAGGGGCCACTATATAGTATGGCTACATAGGCAGGTATATGGAGGCAGAATTGCAGGCTTAGAACCTAAGTTTTCATTTTAAAAAAAGAATAAATCACTAGTCCTTATGTCTGTAAAGAAAACATTCAAAATAGGATCTGAATGCAAATTGATCCGGTGGTGTCTGTTTGAGTGTACAGACAACATGAATCAATAACTCCAAGAAGTGTGAATGGTTCTATTGAGCATAATATGTGTTAACTCTGAAGCTGAATGATCGCAAATTAAAATACAATATGAATGATTTCTCTTCTGAACATTTCAGCAGAATCACACAACTAAAGTGCTTAATTGTTGCTGTTGGATATAGTGGCAGATATTGAGCCAGGATGCAGTGGGCCATTTTGTTACTGTCACAGGATGCTGAGGGAGAGCACAATGCAAAGCACTAAATCTTAACACAGAAGTCTTCTAGGGGAGAAATCGTCTGAGTTTTTTTTATTATTATTAATTGTTTAGTACTAGAGGTCACATATTTGCAAATGTACATTAGAGCTGTGCTTTGAAGAATCCAAACTTAAGCTATATAGACTATAAAATAGATGTGCAACTTGCTTATTGTTTGAGCCTGTATACTAACTCATGTTTCAATTAAAAGTAAAAGTATTAGATTATTTAGTTTATGCAATTTTTTGACAGAATAGTGCATTTGTATGTTAATTTTGCTAAGATTAACTTTATTTATCTACAGGAAGATATTCCAAGATTGTTGTACATTTTCTTTGCTTCTGAAATGTTATCACATTTAATTGCCTGATCTTATTTGGGTTGCAATCATAGTCATTAATTAGCAAGAAGGTGAGGGACAGCATCATATCTGACTATCTGTTATGGCTGCTTTAATGAGGAAAATACCTGCCATCATTTTAAAGGCATCCTGTATACTTCACAAATACAGCTTGCTGTAGCATTCTCATTTAGACTGTGAACATCAAAGGAAATTGATGTCAGGTGTGAACAGAAGCTGTTGAATATATCTGTTGAAGAATCTGAGTGGTATGTCTGGATGGGAAAGATGAAGGGCAGCTTAAAACATTAACAAAACTACAGGTAATTAGTGTAAACTTTCAAGGGTAAGGTATGCTTGAGGAATAAAAATGTTGTTTATAGCTATTCCCTGTAGTGCCGCTATAGCTAAGGGTCTGTCAATGTTTTCATTTAGAAGCCCTATTTTTATGGAATTATGAGCTAGTAATAAAAATTGTGCTTGGGGCTAAAATTTGACAATTTAAAGAAAAAAGTTGTTTTTGTTTTTCTAAATTATATGAATAACAGAAGTTTACCTGTTTTGAAGTTTGTTTGCCTTCATATAATTCAGCTGTTGGTTTAAAATCAAATTAATGAAATTTGGCAAGCAATTAGTCCTTAACATGGACTAATCAGTGTTGGAATTTTGAAAAAAAGAAAAGAAAAAAAGAAAAAAAGTAACTGAGATACTTATTATTTTTGCCTGCAAAACATTATCTTTAAAAATCATAAAAAAAATCTATTGTCTACTTCTCTGCATGTGTATCATATGCCAAACTAATATTTACATTCCAAAGAAAGTGTTACAGTGTATTACCTGAAAAATAAACTTTAAGAAGTGCCAAAATGTAAATGCATTTGATAGACTATAATGGTACTGTAGATTTATTGTTTTATATCCACCTTTCTGAGTGGTTGCTAATGGTGTCATCATACCTTGTGTCAATAATTCACTGTCAATATGATGCAGTACGGTCTCTTCCTTTAAAAAAAAAAAATGAAATGGAGATTTCCCAAACCCTTTCTTGAGTTGTTGAAGTTCTTCAGGCTTGTGTCTGTCATAATTCACTTAGCAGACATGCAGTAATAATTCCCCAGAAATGAACTGCCTCTTAATTCTTATTATTTAATTATAGCTGAATATTGTTTCTCTGCAGGCTTTGTTTACTGTAAATGACACTCTTCCTCATTACGTTATAAGAATTTTAATATAAGATATAGCTCACACATTTGAGAGACAGATTCTTTGAAATATAAGTTTATAGGCCAAACAATGCTGAGTCACACCAGAAAATCTAACATTAATATTGAGCTCATAGATCTCAAAGCACTGCAGGAAAGAGATAAATATCATTACCCCTTTTAATCAGTGGGCAAACTGAAGTATAGATGAAGTGACTGCCCCACTTAGCCACTGGCATATCTGGGAATTGAACCTAGGTCTCTAGAGTCTTAGACTTGTGCTTTACCAGCCAGGTGACATAGTCTCTAAAAACTTTACTGAAGTCAAGGAAGTTACATTGGTGAAAATTTAGACTAAATAGACTAATATGCACTCTGTGTTCATATGTGTGCGTTCATAGTGCATCACACAATTAAAAATTGTTACCGTTTGGGAAATTTTACTGGCTCTAATGTTAATCCCATGCTGATATGTATATCAACTTACTATTATATTTCAAAATGGTGAAATCATTCTAAGTGCACCCACAGTACCCATTCTCTTCTCACGTTTCTGAACATATGAGTATATCATCCACTGTAAAGATCAGTGGCTAAAAATCTCCTACCATTTTATTATGGGAACACTCATTTTATCTGTATGTGACTTACCCATCCGTGATCCTCTTTCACCTCTATATATGTACAGGGGTCACTATTGGAATTTCTTAAATTATCAGCAGTTTGCACTTCAGTTTCTGAATTATTCCTTATGTTTACAACAGAAAATAACTGTGGTATCTCAGCTATTTGGTGTAGCAACTGACGATAAGTGGTCACTTTGTAACAGCGATGACCATATACAAAACTGTTTCAGCCTTCTACCAGACCTAATGCTGATATTCGGTCTTGGCTAAGATTTATACAGTTGCCACTGGTGTGAGAGCCACCAGGAGGTGATTATAAGAAAAGTAGCTCTCATTTCCTTGCCCAAGACCATACACAGAGTCATAGATTGTAAAGCCAGAATGGACCATATGATAATCTAGTCTGACTTCCTGCATAACACAGGCCACAGAATCTTGCCCAATGATTCCTTCTTCAAGCCCCTATCTGCTGGTTAAGCAAGATCATCTTTCAGAAGGACATATAAAGGCACCAAATCTTTGTAGAATTGTAGAATCTACAATTCTAAAGAACAAACAGGTTGTCAAATTGTCCTCCTCACATAATGTGCTACCTGCTGGGTAGATATATGCCTGACTCAACAGGAACTCACAGACATTAGGGGTTTAAAAAACATCTCCTACATGACCAGAGGAGCTAGCGAACAGGAGCAGCAGATGGAGTTTTGCAAGGGAAAATAAAGGGGGAGTATGATAGCCAGAAACACCTAATAAACATTCTCTAAATTTAAGCCAGTAAGTGTCCCCCTGCCAAAGGAAAAAAGCCGCACATAAAGAACAAATAAACAAAAACAACACCGTAGAAGAATAAAGGCAGCACCAGCACAGGGGCTAGCCAGTTTATTGCACTGAATGCAGAATGTATGACTATCTGCCTTGTGGGCCAGGTGGCATATGTTGTGCATGTAACTGATGATCCTCAGAGACCGAGTACGGGCTCTTGAGACCAGAGTAGCTTAACTGAAGGAGCTACGGAGACAGAAGTGTACACAGATGAGACCTCCAGTGTGATAGCTTCTGTGCTGTTGAGGAGGATGAAAGTCTCAGAGAAGGAGAACATAAGCTGGAGCAGACAGAAACAATCTCATAGTTGAGATCCTCCTTCCAGATGATGGCATGGCATCCTCTTACTCTCGAATAGCACCGTGGAGGAGAAAACCCCAGTTATTAGGAAGAGACAAGTAATAGTAATGGGGGATTTGATTATTAGAAATGTAGATAACTGGATTTGCAATGACTGGAAGAACAGCACAAGATGTGAAAGAAAGCATAGAATCAAATATAGTAAAATTCCTAAATGAATCAAATAGTACCATAGAATCTCTATGGATAGAAATTCCATGCTTGAATTATAAGAGTACAGCAGTAGAAATATACTTCTGACCACCTGACCAGGATGGTGATGATGACTGTAAAATACTCCTGGAAATTAGAGAGGCTACAAATACAGAAAACCCAATAATAATAGGGAATTTCAGCTGTCCCCATATTGTCTGGAACATGTCACCTCAGGATGGGATGCAAAAACAAAATATTTAGACACCATTAATGACTGCTTCGTGGAGTAGCTAGTTCTGGAACCCACAAGGAGGGAGGGAGTCCTAAGCGGCATACAGGATCTGGTCCAAGAGATGAATATAACTGAACCACTCTGTAACAGTGACCATGATATAATTTAATTTAACATCCTTGTAAGAGAGAAAATACCAAAAATCCCAACACAGTAGAATTCAACTTCAAAAAGGGGAACTACACAAACACGAGGAAGCTAGTTAAATTGAAAGTAGTAGAAACATTCACAAGAGAGAAATGCCAGCAAGCTGCATGGAAACTTTTTAAAAACAACATAATAAGAGGTCAAACTGTAAGTATACCCCAAATAAAAAAAGTAAGAGGACTAAATAGACTAAAAGAGGTGGTTAGAGAGAAAGGCATCTTTTAAAAATGAGAAGTCAAATCCTACTGAGGAAAGTAGAAAGGAACATAACATCTGGCAAGTCAAATGTAAAAGTGTAATTAGCCAGGCCAAAAAAGAATTTGAAGAGCAACTAGCAAAAGATACAAAAACTAACAGCAAAAAATTGTAAGTACTTCAAAGTAGGAAGCCTTCCAAACATCAATGGGGGCACCAGACAACTGAGATGCTAACAGAGCACTCAAGGAAGACAAGGCTATTATGGCAAAGTTAAATGAATTCTTTGCATTGGTCTTCACTACAGAAGATGTGAGGGAGATTCCCACACCTGAGCCATACTTTTTAGGTGGCAAATCTGAGGAACTGTCCCAGGTTCAGTTGTCCATAGAAGACGTTTTGAAAAAAAAAATGATAAATGAAACAGTAATGAGTCACTGGGACCAGATGGTGTTCACGCAAGAGTTCTGAAAGAACTCAAATATGAAATTGCAGAACTACTAACCGTCTTATGTAGCCTATCACTTAAATTAGTCTCTGTATCGAATGACTGTGGGATAGCTGATGTAATGAAGGGTTTTTTTTTTTAAAAAAAAAGGCTCCAGAGGCGATCCTGGCAATTACAAGCCTAACTGCTGCTCCAGGTAAATTGGTTGAAATTAGAAATTAATTAGAATCATCAGACACATAAATAAACAAAATATGTTGGGGAAGAGTCAACATGGCTTTTGTAAAGGGAAATATTGCCTCACCAATCTACTAGAATTCTTTGAGGGGGGTCAACGAATACATGTACAAGGGGAATCCAGTGGATATAGTGTGTTTTAGACTTTTAGAAAGCCTTTGACAAGGTCCCTCACCAAAGGCTCTTAGCAAAGTAAGTAGTCATAGGATAAGAAGGAAGGTCCTTTCATGGATTTGTAAGTAGTTAAAACAGGAAACAAAGGTAGGAATAAATGGTCAGTTTTCCCAGTGGAGAGAGGTAAATAGTGGGTTCTCCCAAGGATCTGTATTGGGACCTGTGCTGTTCAATGTATTCATAAATGATCTGGGAAAAAGTGGTAAGCAATGGGGTGGCAAAGTTTTCAGATGATACAAAATTACTCAAGATAGTCCAAAACAGACTGCGGAGAGTTCCAGGGGGGTTTCATAAAACTGGGTGACTGGGCATCAAAATGGCAGATGAAAATCAATGTTGATAAATGCAAAGTAATGCACATTGGAAAACATAATCCCAAGTATGCATACAAAATAATGGGGTCTAAATTTGCTGTTACAACTCAAGAAAGAGATCTTGGAGTCATTGTGGATCAGTCTATGAAAACATCCACTCAATGTGCAGTAGTAGTCAAAAAAGCTAATAGAATGTTAGAAACCATTAGAAAAGAGAGAGATTAAGATAAGAAAATATCATAATGTCACTATATATATCCATGACACATGCACATCTTGAATTCTGTGTGCAATTGTGGTCACCCTGTCTCAAAAAAGATTAGGGGCATAGAACAGCTTCTATATGGAAGAGATTTAAAAGACTGGGACAGTTAAGGTTGGAAAAGAGATGACTGAGGAGAGATATGAGAGCGGTCTATAAAATCGTGGATGGTGTGGAGAAAGTGAAAGAAGGGTTATTTTTACCACTTCACATAACATGAGAACTAAGGGTCACCATGTGAAGTCAATAGGAAGCAAGTTAAAAACAAATAGAAGGCAGTAATTCTGCACACAACGAACACACAGTCACCCTGTGGAACTCATTGCCAGGGGCTATTGGGAAGGCCAAAAGTATAACTGGATTTAAAAAAATTAGATACATTCATGGAAGATAACTCCATCAATGGCTATTAGCTAAGATGGTCAGCACTGCAACCCAGTGCTCTGGGTGTCTTTAAACCTCTGACAGGGACTGGATGACAGGCATGCCTTCAGTAAACTACTCTGTTCTGTTCTGTTCACTTCTTTTGAAGTGTCTGATGCTAGCCACTGTTGGAATACCAGATACTGGGCTAGATGGACCATTGGTCTGACAAAGTATGGCCGTTCTTAGGTTCAATCCTAATGTGAACAACTCCAGCTTTTGGGGTTGTTAAAAATCTGGAGCCACATTTTGCAAATAGATCCTATCTTTACTATCAAACAAATCCTTAGACCCAGCAGACCTGATCTATGAAGAGTTCATATCTTAATTTAGATCTGGCTTCTAATTTTGTGGTTTATGCCAATCTCCCCCGCCCAATAAATCAGAGCCAAATTCTTCCCTTAGATCCATGCCTGCAACTCCCATTTACTTCAACAGAAGCTTAGCTTGACTGTCTGAGGGGAAAAATTGGCACACAGACCCAGTATATTCACACTCTTTTTGTCAACAAGAAGCAATAGCTGGATGTAATAAACACCTGTCATATTAACTAGTGAGGGACACACTGCATATTTGCAAGCTTAATTGTCAGTCAAATAGAAACTATAGTAAAGAAACCAAAATTCCAGCAATGGTGGGGAGGAGGAGGAACGGCAACAATTCCAAATAAGTAAAACACATAATATCCTATTGAATTCCAAGAACATCTAAAATTACTCTTCAACTGACCTTGGAACAGAGATGTCCAAGCCTTTTTATTGAATAACAATATGTCAAATATTAATACGATCCAAATTATTTTAGGATTTCCTCGGTGACTGACAAGCAGCGATATCCTATGAAAAGCTTGTACAAAATGCTCTTTCACCATTTCAACAAATTATCTTTTTCCTCTCTGAAATTAAACAGTAGACGAGACCTTCTAATGGCTTTCCATGTGTTCATCACAGTTACCTGCGTGAATTTGCTGTAATTAAGCAATCTGAAACACTGACTGACTCAGAGAGAAAGCTCTTCCATACTAGTGGTGTCCTTGAAATGTCTTCATCGTCAAACAGTCTCTTCTCTTCATCGCAGTGAACGCTAAAGTCAGCACTACTGTGTATCAAGCCTTTCACTAGAACAGCTATCGAAATCTTATAAGAATGCTAAAATACACTTTTTAAAAATAAACCCACCAGCAAAGCATTGAGGTCAGAGAAGTGGCCTGTGCAAAAGTATTTCTGCTATGGAGAGAAAGGGAATGGGGGCTGCATAAGGGGATGAATTTTTTGTCTAGTCTTTAAGGTCAAAAATATAATTGGCATTTGATAGAATATGAAGATACACTACCTCAGAGACTACAATGGCCAAATTTGTGCCACTTAATGTCAACAGCTATCAGAGTTGTGATAAAATTAATAGAGGTTTATGTGATTGATAACCCAGCTCATCTGCCGTTCCAGTACAAAAGTCCCACAGGTTTAGCCGCTAGAAATTATGTTTAGATGAGTTTTGAAAGGAAGCTGTTTGAAAGATGGACTTTAACTAGTTTCTGAATCTGTGACAACTCCCCCCCAGAAAAAAAACAATAAAAAATAAAAAAATACATGGTTTTATTAATAACTGTGGAAGGTGAATGTAGCTGATTTATCTGGCAGCAGGCCACCCTACATGCCCAGTCCAATGTGAGTGAATGGTAACAAAGGCAGACATCTAGAAAAATTATGGTATGTGCATGCAAGCAGGGTTTTGGGAGGGGGAGTTGTATTTGGTATAAGGAGGCGGGACATTTCTCATACCAGGATTCAGCAATGGAAGAAAATTAGGCATACTGTAAATACTATATACCTTAAACTGGGGGTCAATTTATTCCCTATCAATTAGTAAATTGCATTCATTTTTCTTGTCTAAAAAGAAAACTGTAATATTGTGGCCATTTTGATTTTAATAATCATATTGGTTTTACTATAGGATGAATGAAAAATGAAATGTCATGGTAAAGGGATAGACGCTGCTTACAGCTTCCATGTCACAGACCTCCCGGAAAGCAGTTTATATAATTTTTACAAATATGTACCAAAAATGAAACCACTTAGGAAATAGATTTTGATTTTAGAAGAAACAAAAGTTCATAATGTAAAATGAGATGTTGCATATACAAATATTTCAGTTTTAACCTGTTTTCATGCTCACACCACAACAAAGGTTTTTTGTGTACCTCTGAAGGAATAGTAAGATTTTCTTTCTCTGTATATATTTTTTTATTTCAGAATTAAACAATAGTGCATTATTTTATGCCACTAGCCTTTCTTTTCTCATTAGAAAAAATGTGGGAAAATATGTGCTAAATTAACAATTTGTCTCCTTCCTTAGTGGATAATATCCTAGAGATATATTTTTGTGAAATGGAATTTCTTATCCACCTGAACACTGTAAGTGGTTGATTTTATAGATAGCCTAATTTAAAAATCATAGGACTGTGACTAAAATGTTGTGTCCACAGAAAATTCCAATATTGTGTTGTTAATTCAAGGCTTCAATCTGTGTCTATTAAAGTCAATAGTAAAATTTCCATTGACTTCAGTGCAGTATCAGACACTTCAGCCCAATCTTTTATTTCAGTATCTATGAACACCAGACAAAAGGGAGGTCACATTCATCATCTCCCAATTACTACAGCAATGATTTAGTAAAGACATATATTGTAGGTCTTTACATATTCCTCAACATTGGCAGCAAAAAAAAAGTCTATCTCATCTTTCAAGACTAGAGGTGAGCAGAAAAAAATGGTGGGGAGGAGATAGTTAGTCAAAAATTGAATTTTGATGAAAAAAATTCATCAAAACTCAAAGCAAAGAGGGCTATCCATCACAACCACAATTCTCTTACTCTAGCACAGTCACCTAACGCATTCACTAAGTGCTGAATCACTACGAATTTTCCCACTGAAGGCAAAGAACTGCTTGCTTTTCTTGGAGAATAAACGCTGGAGCAAATAAATAATAATATGCTGTCCCTAAATGCAGTTTTTCTTCTACTGTGTGTACCTTTAAAAGTCATGCCAAATCACCTGAACAGTAACTGAAATTAAAGAGAAGAAATCCCAGTTTTTTGCTGTGAAATCAATACTTCAGTCTAGGTCATTACTGGCCCAGATCCTCCTCCACAGGTAATCCATGTAGTTCCACCTGAATGAAATTTAAACTTTATAGCAACAGTGCATAATGTCTTACATCATCTTTCTCCATGATACATTCAGTGCACAATTACAGTGCCCATAGGATAAACCTCATTCTTGCAGACTCAAATATGTAACAACTAATAAGTAACAAAGACTGAGGCACAGTTCACATGATATGTGTATGGTGTGCAACGTGTCATATCCAAAAAATGTTTCATGCAGCTAAAGAGCATTTATAAATCGATCCAGTCAACCGTGGCTAGAGAGAGAGAACTTACTGAATAATGTAACCATGGGATAACTTAATGGGACTATCCAGATCTCAGCTGATAAACACTCAGCACTCCTTGTCAAGATATTGACTATTAGAAAACTTGATGGACAGAATAATTCTGTGCATATTATTTGCCTTCACAGGCTAACTAGTGACAAAACAGGACTGGTCATAAGAAATTGAGGGACACTGAGGGATTTAACAACTACAGCTTCATAAAAATGCATGCACTGCAAAAGGAACAGAAGAAAACATTTTTAATAATCACCACCTTTATCTCTGTGGATCACTGAATGTAGGAAAGGATACTAAAAGAAAATGGCATCAAAATTTTCTCAGACAAAAGACAATTCATGTTAAGTTGGCACATACTTACATCTCCTAGCACAATGTAATTCCACCTTTATAAAGTAGTGTGTTGATAAAATGTTATATTATGAGAGGTTGGAGGTCAGGATTATGAAGATATATTGGGAGTATTAAGAAAAATTATGGCAAGAGGCCTGAATGCATGATATATATTGCAAAAGATGTCTATTATAAGTGGATCAGGTAGAGAAATCTACAATTTAGGTTGCCTGCAATGTTCCAGTATAAGACCCTGTTTTAGTTACTTATTACTTTGCCAGGCTTAAAACATTTGGACTGAAATTTTCCATGCTGTGTGTCTGCCTCAGGCTGAAATTTTTAGAAAGTTTTAACTAAAACGGTTCCACTGTTTCTCATAATGAGGTTAGCCACAAATACATTGTTCTGCCAATATTTAAAAAAAAAACTGACAACCATTTTGTGAAGCTCTGCCACCTCCATGCTTTGTAGTAGGGATTTGAAATTTGGCAAGAGTGTTACTCTGGTGTCAGGAATGTGTCTTTTGCTATCACTGAGAAAATCCATCCAAATTTGGCCAACTTCTACCTTCCCTAGAATCTCAGTTCACACATTCTAAATAGAGACACATTAGAGGGTAGTAGCTTAATTTTCTGAAGATTCTTTCTGCACTCAGCATGCACCATCTCCTGATAGCTTCTACGTGCAACTAAACTGGCCTTGCTCTATTCCTGCAGAGTGGTAGAGCATGCTTTAGACTAGAGTTGCAGGGGTAAAGTAGGATTTTCCGTGCAATTTTACCTCCCTAGAGCCAGGGGCTGCTGTGGCACTGTTGAACTGACAGCAGGAACAGACATTCAGAGTTATGACCAGATTTTAATATTATATAGTTGACAGTGGGAAGAGGGATATAACACAGGTGTAAATACACACTCATCACTACTAGAAAAGAAAAAATCAACATGACGTGGAATGCTTTGTCTCCTGCATGTATTCAAAACTCAGAACCAACATAATGGTGTTAGATTGACCTGGTATCCTTTAGGATACCAAACAATCTAAAGTATGGGAAATCTAATAGACTAACAAAACAATTATATGTAAACACGCAGAAGGATTCTCCAGTTATGGAATGCACATCAAAACATCAAACACCAAAAGAAAGAAAGTATTAACGGTGACAGAGTTGAGAAAATAAGGCCATTAAGAAAAAGTCAAGAACCTAAAATAAAAAATCATGTAAATTGAATCATGCTCAGGCTTCAGATTAAGTTTCAGGACTTCTGGTTATGGGATTCATGGATGTTATATGCTACTTTCCCAGGCTATGTTTCTGGTAGCACTTCTTCTGTGCATGCTTTCTCCCCATCTTGCCACTGGCTAATCAGAGGAAGCCGTGCATCATGAACTTGTAACTGGAGAGAAGCTTAATAATGGAGGGATATGGTAGAGGTCTATAAAATCATGACTGATGTGGAGAAAGGAAATAAGGAAGTGTTATTTACTCTTTTTAATAACACAAGAACTAGGGGTCGCCAAATGAAATTAGTAGGCAGAAGGTTTAAAACAAACAAAAGGAAATATTCACACAATGCACAGTCAACCTGTGGAATTCTTTGCCAGAGGATATTGTGAAGGCCAAGACTATAACAGAACTAGATAAGAACTAGATAAATTCATGGAGGATAGCTCCATCAATGGCTATTAGCCAGGATAGGTAGGGATGGTATCCCTAGCCTCTGTTTACCAGAAGCTGGGAATCGGCAACAGGGGATGGATCACTTAACATAAGAACATAAAAATGGCCATACTGGGTTGCTCAGTTACAGAGTGTTACTACAATGGGATCAGGCAGTGGGGGTCCACATAGAACAGGAGAACATAAGAACAGCCAAAGTGGGTCAGACCAAAGGTCCATCAAGCTCAGTATCCTGTCTTCCAACAGTGGCCAATGCCAGGTGCCCCAGAGGGAATGAACTGAACAGGTAATGATCAAGTGATCCATCTCCTGTCTCCCATTCCCAGCTTCTGGCAAACAGAGGGTAGGGACACCATTCCTGCCCATCCTGGCTAATAGCCATTGATGGACCTATCCTCCATTAATTTATCTAGTTCTTTTTTGAACCTCTTATAGTCTTGCCCTTCACAACATCATCTGGAAAGGAGTTCCACAGGTTGACTGTGTGTTGTGTGAAAAATACTTCCTTTTGTTTGTTTTAAACCTGCTGCGTATTATGGGCAGGGAAGGCTCAGTCTTGAATAGTACCAGTTAGGCTGGGAGGAACAGTGACTAAGGGACTTATAGATTCTGGTTGTGCATGCACTTTTGTCCAGGATGATCAGGCAGAGGTGAATAACCTAGGCAAACATCTTCCTGTACTTGTCTCATGTGTCCATGGTCAGACCTACGTTTACCTGACAGCAGAAGTCGGCCTGAAGGTTCAAGGTTGATGAACATGATTAAGTGTCAGGGTAGTCAAGTGCCTGCTTTGGCTGATAGTTCTGGAAAGGGACAGTTTGGGTTTCTCAGCCGTAAACAGGAGATGGAAGGAGGTGAGACCCAGATAGCCCTGAAGCCTGAGAGAAAAGTTCAGAACTGTTTTTCTGTTTGTTTGTTTACTTCCCTGTTTTAAGACAATAAACCTTCTTAAAGGAGACTGGGTGTATCTTTTATAACATATTCATACTATAACATAAATCAAAGTCTCAGGAAGCAGCAAGTTTCAATTATTTTTTTTAAAGTCACTCCTTTTTTTTAATTCAATTTTTTTTTGGGGTGGGGGGGCAGAGGATCTTCTGTAGTTCCTACACGTTGTACGTACTAGGAATGGAGAAGAATCCATGTCATCCTTGTGAACTGTTAATATACCATGCTACTGCCATTGTTTTCTCTTGTGCTATCATGAGTGATGTGAGTGATGCTAAACTACAGCAGTAGAAGGAAGGAAGGAGGAGAGTCAACATGTATGACTTCACAATGAACCAGCCTTACACTTATGTGACTGAAAACAAGGTGGTATGCTTTATATTCTCACATTAATGTTAAGTGCTTATAAAATTGCAGCATGTGATTCACATATGCCAGGTTGCTGAATGCTGTATGAATCAGAATCCAGAGGGTTAATCTTCTGAGTTATCAATTCCTTTTGAATTAGGGAGTTATGATGGAAATTCTAGCCAACAATGTCACAAACCTCAACATTGTAATGATGAAGGCCTTCAAAAGAACATCAGTCCAAACCTCTCATTTAACACTATTTCTCGCTTGTCAGAAAGAAATGGGAAGGGTCTTGTAAGGACAGGCCACAGATCAGTTCTTGGTGAAAGAGATCTTCCCCATATAATTATTTCTGATGAAGTTGAAAGGCAAAGAGAGTTTGCAGGTGGCATGTTAACACTATGACTGGATTTTGAAATGAAACCAGGTGACTTGGAATGAGTATTGAAAAACAGCGCTCATCCATGCAACTGGTGATCAAAGTACAGTTTAAATTCTACCATAACTTGTAAATAAAACTCCATCAATTTGACGCACAATTGATATTTTTTGGCTACATAACAGTAAGCACTACATTTTCACAGTGGATCTTGAGGGTAATTTTTTGTCATATTACTGGTGATCTAGAGCACTGTTCTAAGATTTGGGGTCTAAATTGCTAAAGATGCACTACTAAGGCTGCCCCCACCCAAAAAGCTACCCCCCATCCTCCCTCAAAAAAGTGTTCTTCTTGATGACAGAAGACTAAGATGAGAGATGAAATAGCTCCCTCCTACCAGGTCCAATATGTGCTTTTTTTACTGCACAACACCTCAAACTCAACTGACTCATCACAATTCACCCTTTCCTACTTATGTGCTTTTGGCTTTTATACTATTCCATCCAATCTGCTCAACCAATGATGCCAGCCTCACCACTCTCTAACCTGCCCTCCTCTGATTTATTCCATGCCACTCCCCAGTTTTGGAATGCCCTGACTGAACTGATCCTATTTATTTTAGACTTACAAAAAAGGGAACTAGACCTATGCCGTAGCAAGGGACTGTGGAATTGGGCTCATGACAAGAAAAAACACGAGGGCTTGGAATAGAGAAATAAGAAATATGCACAAGGCACAGAAGAGTTCTTTTTCTACTCCGGGGGGAATTCTGTGTCACAAAATTAAAAATTCTGCGCACAATACTTTAACATTCTGGGAAATTCTGCAAATTGTATTTGTCAAAATAACACTGTATAATCATCCCAGCTTCAATTATTTTGGTAATTTATTTCAAAATATCTGTCAGCAAGTATGTCTGTAATAATACAGAGACACACAAAAATTCACAGAGGAGTAGAGAGTTAAAGAAAACCCTACAACAGCCAGTTGCTGTTTCTCTGCCCCTCCCACTCCAGAACACAGCCATGCCTCCCCAGCCAGATACCCACACCCCCTCACCCCTAGAGCCCAGCCACAGGGCCCCCCGTAGCCCAGACACCTGCCTCCCTACCCTCAGATCCAAGGACTCCAAAGGGAGAGACAGCCTGATGCTCAGTACCAGGTTTGTGTGGAGTTTGCTGGGCACCACTGTCTCCTTCCCTCAGGGCATGTGCAGAACTGCAGCAGCCAGGATCCCTCTAGGGCCCTCCCCCTCCCTCCAGCAGTTTCTTCTATGTGCAAGCTGGGCTTTGTCAGGTCCAGCAGCCCTTAGTGGCAGCCAGCAGTTCATAAGCCCATTTCTGTGGGGAAAAGGAAATTCTGCATGCACAACACTGATTTCTGCAAAATTCTGCATTGCACAGTGGTGCAGAATTCCCTCAGGAGTATTTATCACAAGAATATTTCTAGATCCAGAATTCTCAGTATTTATTCACCCTTGGTGACCCCTAAACATTCAGCACTATAAATTTCTATGTAGTTTACAATGGTTTTGTACATCCTATAAAATAATCACCATTCATTGGTTCATCGGCATTGGTAGAATTTTGGAAAAGTCCGCTATGATGAGCATTTCATTTTTCTTATCCAGCAGGTGTACATCTATTGGTTCCGTTTGTTGCTGACACTGCAAGTCTTGAAACAGTTTGCAGATGCCCATTTCCACATGCCTCTATTGAATTCAAATATTTGAATACCAAATAGCTAAGATGATAGAAAATAATTCCATTAAGTTCCCTGATAAAAAGAGGGTTTCAGTAAGATGATTTTGAGCCTATAAGCTACATTTCAAGTGCACTAGACTTTAGCTCACAAAGCTGTCACATTTGCCAGAATTTTGTGTATGGTGTAAATAAAAGAGTATTATTACCTATTCATCTCACTAGAAGCTGATCTGCCAAAAAAAAAGTGGTTGATGAGTCTAGTATTGTGTTCAGGGACCTTTATTATTAATTTCTTGTTTGTGAGAAGCAAAAAATTAATATAATAGACACATTTTTAGATTAGAGGCATGAGAGGACGTTATTGGGCTGTTCAAATGTTCCTATAGCATACTGTACAGATAAGTGAATATTTGTAAAGAATTATTTGTTTGATGAATTTCATCTTTTACAGATCATGAGTTATCCATGAACAAACAATGAAATCCTCAAATGTGTTTATTATTCAAAATTAATCACAAATTTCTTTAATGAATAATTTGTGAACAGTTAAATGAGAATACCAACAATTCAAAATGTGCATTGTATTGTGTGTTGTAAAAGTAACGCAACATTGGGTCTGCTACTCAGTTGGATGACTTATGCATCCAACCAATAACAGTGTGAATTTTGGATTGCATATTTAAATATAAAAATAACAATTCAAAAATGTTGAAAATCACATAGTCATTTACTTATCACATTTGAGATTCATTTTCAGTAAATATTCAGGTACTTGAATTTAAAACTTGATTTTTACAGATATTTGTGCTGATGAAGTTGGTTCCCTGGGGACCCAACCAAACCACACTTAAAGTCAATAGATAGTCTCCCATTGACTTCAATGGGAGCTGAATCGGGCCCTAGAATATTTGTAGAAAATAAACAGTAATCTTGTTAAAGTAGTTAAAGCAAATTAATTTTTTAAAAATCAAGGATATAATCATAAACAATTATTTTGAAGTATTCACCAAATTCTTGGCCTTAATATTTTGCCAGTACTTTATGCCAGTACTAATGGTAACATTTTATTCATGTATCATTTTTCAGATTTTCAGCCATCTCTTTTTTTAGTTGATGTGGTTTTGTTTTTGAGAGTTTTATTACTGTTTAAGGAAAACATCAATTTCTGAGCCAGTGTTTAAGAATTCAAAACACACATCCACACCCACGAATACATCCATACACACACACACACAACGTAAATAGAATATAGAAGTAGCTCTAGATTCTGCAAGTTCACCTGCGTGGACGTTTATACATTTCTAAGCTTGTCTATAATGCTGATAATTAGCCTCCTGGTATTGGTTCTACTGAAGTGCCTGTAGTGTGTTAGAAATGTCAAAAATGAATCATGATAAAAACCACCATAAGAGCCCTACAATGGAAAAAAAATATCAACAGGTAACAGCCTCTCCCACCTCTTTTCCTGATTACTTGAAAAGAAAAATTAAACAAGAACAAAGATAAAGATTAAGAAATAAAGAAGAAATGCAAAAAGGAAGAGAACTAGAAGCCTGAACATAAATGGAATTATGAGTTCGTGCAGTTAATCTTAAACTTAAAGAAAGGAACCCCACCCTAGATAAAAATAAAACAAAATATGAATACACTAAGTGCTGATAATGTTCCTACTGGTCACATTTATCTAGTCAGAGTTTTAAAAATTCTGCTAGCATGTTTGTTGGGAATAAAAAACCCTGTAGGTCAAGTCTTTCTGAGAGAATGCCAAATGTCTTTGTGTCCAGTTATTTATGGTTTCAGATAATTGTACAGAAAATATCAAATTTGCATAGTGTGATTATTGCTGATTATTTATCTAGCAGTCAAAATGTTTCAGTGGTTCCTAGGATGACAGATTGACAAGTACTTAAAACTCATTCATTTTATGAAATTTGCATGTAATTAGGCAATAATGAAGGGGATGTTTGTGGACAGCGGATTATACTACAATATGCTGGAAGCGATTCAAATGCTTGACAAAGTGTTAACATTATCTGCAGTTTCAACTAAGTCTTGAATGTTTGGCTCAGAAAAATCACTGGAAAAAGGAAATGGGTTATGGAAACTTACTAAATGTATCAATAGAATAAAATACCATTTTTCCCCTTTCCCTCTCCCTCTCTGCAATTTATTTATGCACCTCTGATGAATTGTATTTTAGATATTTAACTCATATCACATTCAGTGTGGTTCATCTGTAACAGTTTCTCTGCCATTGCTCTAGTCATTATCGTGGTGGAATCCCATGAAAAATGGCCAGTACTTTATGCCAGTACTAATGGTAACATTTTATTCATTTCTTGGCTTGGTTTCTTGGCATTAGTGTGGGATTTGAATTTTAAAGCTCGTGCTTCTTTGAGATTCATACAACACAATGTGGTTTTGGAAGCATTGATTTATCATGCGCGAGGTACTTTGTTTCCTAACTAGGTATTGCAGAACAACCAAGACCTTTTACACTTCAATTATGGTAACACTTTAAATGAAGGTAACCTTCCTAAGTACTTGATAACAAATGATAAACTGAAATGGCTTTTTTTCCCTAATAAATTAGTATAAAGTCACTTATAACATTAGAAGAGTCCTGTTTATGTCTGATTACTTTTAATGCTTTATAAAGGTGCAACCCTAACTTCAGGGGGAGGACTCTCCATGGGCCCAGCATTCTGCCTGCCTGCAATCCATTTTCAGATCTGTGCGTACATTTGTAATATAATATGTACAATACTAAAATCATATATTGTATGCATACATAATTCCCTCTCTTGGAACATATTTGATCATTTATTTTAAACCAATTCAATTATTTTTATTTTACACAGGTTATCCTAATTTTAAATTCTACCGAGGTAATATATATTATTAGGATTCTAATTTTGTGCCTGCTACATTGAATCCCTGCATGACTTCTAGTAATCTTTTTTCTCTCCATGGGGAAGGTTGCACTCTGTCAGCTCTCTTCCATTTAAAGAAGTCATCCTTGCAATGTGAAGCAACAGGCTTATTCATGTCCATAGTATCTCCAGTGGTCAGACCTGATTTCAGGTATGCCTAGTATGGTGGTGACCCTTGAAGAATACTCAGTATCCAGGGAGTTGGTTGAGACCCATGTCTAATGGAAGTTATTGCTGGGGACGTTTTGGTGCCCATGTGTCAGCCAACAAAGGTCACCTACAGCTCATTACGTAGGCATATGATGACCAAAAGGGTAAGCCTGCTCCAATATGCTACTTCACAGTGACATTAAGGGCACCTCCTCGTCCTGTGAGTTTACCCTTCTCCATTCCCTTCCTTGCCTTGGCACATACCCTCCTGGGATGGGTCTGATCAAGTACTATATTTTGCACAGTTCTAGCAAAGGTATTTCACCCTCCCTTGCCAAAACAAATGGCTTAAGTAAGTCGTTCATAAACAAGAAAAATATTTCTGTGCACACCAGTTACTATATATCAGAACAGACTTTCTTTCAAAATTTCTAGTAGTATTTTTCAGAAAAGATTTCATACTGAGGAGGGGCTGGGGGGAAGGGGAAGCATTTAGGCCCCTGATGGGCCTTTCTCAATGAGTTATCTACGTCGTATTCTCAACAGCTTTATATAACCTGAATTAATTACTAAATCTATCCCCTTCATTATCTAATTAACTCATTCCACTGATTTTTTTTCTCCTGTCTTTAAAAAGCTGTTCAGTTACTAACATTTCAGCATCTGTCTCTCTATTCTGATAGAAGGGATGATAATCTGGTAGCTCTTTTAGCTCATCCAGACTTCAAAAATTCCTGAATCATCATATTCTTTGTCTGATATCAGTCAGGTACCCTTGTAGTAGCTTTTTGAGTAAAAGATTTTCCAGTGTCAGGCAAGCAATACGAGATCCGAAAGAAAAGACAGATCCTGCCATCCTTATCACAGTGGGGTTAAAAGTGAAAAGTTAAAAGGGAAACTGGGCAGTAGATTGAGAGGCAATAGGAACATGGGACAGTTTTTGCAGATGAGGAAAACCAGGACATACTTCTAGTTTGAGAGGGAAGGAGTCAGAGAAAAGGAAGGGAAAGGAGGTCAGGCACATAAGCACTGGGAGGGGATGATATTGAATGACAGATGGAAAGATTAAAGGTACGAGACCTCAGAACTTGTGACAGGGGAAAAGATTAAAAGATAAGGTTTGGGCAGGAGAAAGAGAAGAGATGGGGTAAAAGCGGCCAGTAAGTCCCTCGGCCCATGCCGCTTCCAGCAGCTCCCATTGGCCTGGAGCAGCGAACCGTGGCCAATGGCAGCCTCAGTTGGCCGGATCTGCGGACAGGGCAGGTAAACAAACCAGTCCGGCCTGCCGGGGCTTTCCCTACACAAGCGGCAACCCCAGTTTGAGAAACACTATGTTAGGTATATACAATAATCTAATCTTCAATTTACAGTAGCATGGATAATAGTGGACAGGGACTGAAGGTGTTACATAGCAATGAAACAATTCCCTGACCACAGAACTATATCTCCAGTTTCCTGTTTCCATTTCAGCTGAAAATGTCAAAGGAACATAATTTCTCCTAACACTGCAGCATTCTATTCCTGACCAAGCCCAGGAAGTGAACAGCAGATGAACAAAAATCGAGTGAACATTTTCAAACTTCCAACAGGGTTTGGTATAATTCAAGGGATGAGTGACTTATTTTATACATATGGTTCACTTAGCTCTAGTGATAATCTATTCCACAAGATAATAGCCTGGGGAAACAAGACACATTTAGAGCTTCACTGGACCCAAAATCTAAAAAAGGGCCTATCTATGGCTGTACGCTCAGTAGGAAGGGATTGGGGTAGAATTTGGATAAAATTCTAAAGCATTTGATCCAGTGCCGTAACAGAAGTTTAAAAAAAAATAAAGCAAACAAAACTGAAGCATGTATAAATGGAGGTATTGAAACTAAGTCAGAGAAAATATCCTAGCACTACATGAAAAACTAGTGAGGCCACATTTGGAATGCCATATGTTGCTCGAGCCATCTTTTATTAAAGGGATTTTGGAGCAAGTATCATGGAGGGCAGTAAGAAGGCTACCGAGAGGCCAGAGGTACAGATATCTCAAAGGGTGTAAAATAAGAATAATAAAATAAATGTCTGTTATTGAGAAGGGAATCTCACCCAAGTATTATGCATAATATTTTAAAGGAAATAAAGAGGATAGATGTTCCAGTGGTGAGTGAGCTAGTCATAAGTAAACAAATGTGACAAATAAAGCTCAGGGAAATGAGGATTCTGAAGAAATTTAAAGAGAATTTCCTTTCACCGGGCCAAATTCTTTCTCTATTGGTATTCAGTCTTTATCCACTGATTTCAATGGGCATTTGTCTCAGCAAGGAATGAAAAAAGAAGTCAAATCAGAGACACAAGATGAGTGAGATTATATATCTTATTGGACCAACTGCTGTTAGTGAGAGATGCAAGCTTTCGTGCTTACAAACAGCTCTTCTTCAGGTGCGGGAAACTCCACCCACCTTGTCTCTCTAATATCCTGGGCCCAACATGGCTACAACAACAAAGGTCAAATCAGGCCTTTGAGATCCATGCACATCTTGGACCCTCCCTGTATAGAGATTTTTCCTGCCCTGTGTGGAAGATGGAGGTAGCCACTTCCATAACTCTATTCTCACTCCTGAGACACGATAGTTCAGTGTTTCTCAAACTGGGGTCACCACTTGTGTAGGGAAAGTCCCTGGTGACCCGGGCCAGTTTGTTTACCTGCCCTGTCCACAAATCCGGCCGATCGCGGCTCTCACTGGCCGCAGTTCGCTGCTCCAGGCCAATGGGAGCCGCTGAAAGTGGTGCGGGCCGAGGGACTTATTGGCTGCCACTTCCAGCAGCCCTCATTGGCCTGGAATGGTGAACCGCAGCCAGTGGGAGCCGTGATCAGCTGGACCTGCGGACAGGGCAGGTAAACAAACCGGGCCGGCCCTTCAGGGGCTTTCCCTACACAAGCGGGGACCCCAGTTTGAGAAATGCTGCTATAGTTGTTTTATTTCCCTCAGAACCATGAATTTCTTCCCAGCATGCAGTGGGAGTGCACACAAGCATCATTCCTTAGTGTCCTTCCTCTTCCTCCCCCCTCCCCAAACCTTGCTGTGTTTGGTCCTTGAACAGGGTTGTGTGGGTGGGGAGGGAGAAGGAAAGCCTGTATACAAATGTGGCCCTGTGTAACCCCATTGAAAAGAGGACCACACTAAGTCCTCCATCTCTAGAAGAAAGCAGAAAACCACCCCATGGTTTGGTGCACTAGAACATTGCTGAGTCAGTTTTAAAATGCCACATTCTATTTTTCTATCCTCTAGCATAGCATACTGTGTGAATGAAAAAGAATGAGAATACCATTCCGTTACTGTGTTGACACACCTGGCCATCTTAACCATTTGTCTGTAATTGGAGGTGAAATTCACTCCTTGGAGAATCAAGGGAATTGCTTTTCTTTTCTTTTCTTTTTTTAAAGTATCTTTTCAGTGTTTGCTAATTAAAATAATAATGTCCAAATGAAGGTTACTAAACAGTTATAATTTTAACACTTCAACCCTTCCAATCAAACCTATATTGATCTCTTTCCCTATGAACCAAAGGCTTTATTCATCTGTTCCAAGTTATTTCTTTCTAGCCATTTGTCATTTACATAACACTGAGTAACCAGTCTTGGGAATGTCCTAAATTACAGAAAGCCTCTATAATAATTTTTGACACAGGGGACTTCATGGAGAAATCCTTATATTCATCAGCTGCAGATTCATTGCACTTTCTGTTTAGCTAACCATTTCCTAGTGGAACAGTGATATTTTATTTGGCTGGCAATAGCTGCTAGCACAGGAGAACAGTTGTATTCCTGAAACTGGCTATCGGAAAGAATTTCCTTGCTTATTTTTCCTCTGTGTATGTGTGCATGCATGTCTTAATTTAAAATAGCGGGTGCAAGAGTCTTTTTAGTTATTTGTTTGTTAGTGCATCCAGGCAGATTTTTCATATTTCAATCATATTTATGGTGTATGTGCATGCTTAAGACATTTTGTTTAGAATGTCCTTTTTCCTCTTTTTTTTGTGTATGAAGTGATGCAACTTTAATCAGATATGGTACTTCATTAATAATGCTACAATTCCTGTATCACTGTTGCTACTTCCTGTGTTCTTCGAAAAAGCTCAAATGGCAAGGTTTTTCTGTATAAGAAACTGTCATAAATCACCTCTTCTGTGCCAGAATAAAAATTCCAGTACAGCAAGAACTTTATTGCCTTACCTCCCCAGAAGCAGAAGGCAAGGACTTTTTAGTCATATGCAGTATGAATGACCAGCTCCATCCATTTCCCCTTGGTCTTCTTAAATTTTGTTTGATTTTTCCTCCTTTCCTGTAAGCATGGAGTATTTGTGCAGTGCTCTTCACTTCTTTTTATCACTCTACCTCTACAGTGTTTCTCAGCAGGAAGAAGTAAGGAAAATGGCTGAGAGTGGGACCCCTAAAAAGAAATTCCTAAAATGAATATATATAATATATGAACCTTTACTGAAGTTGCAGTTTCCTATTTCACAGGGCTATAATGGATTTTTCTTTCTGAATATCTGAGGTCTCTCTTCAAGTCTGGACCTCTACAGACCTGTCCCTGTGTGGAGAAAATGTAGATGCTGCTGAAGTTGTGATTCACTGAATCAACTACATTACGGGTTCAGATATGTTGTATTAGGGGCCTTCAGCTTCTCAGGAGCTGCAACATTTGCTCCAAATTTTCCTGTCCCCAGTCCCTTCAGTTAACTATCTGTTCTGGATTCTTTGTCAAGTAAGTATGTGGGGTTTAGGCAACTCCTCCATCTCCATCTTGCAATAAATAATAGGTAGGGGGACTCCCAGGCCTCTCATTGTTTAAATGCTACTTTGCTCTGCTGTTCTCTCAGGCCATGACTAGTAGGACATCATACCCTTCCCACTCTTCTAATGCCTTTTTCTGTTTCTCTTTCCTGATTTGTTGAATGTAACACTTAGAATCCGGTTTCTCTTGTGATTTCTCACATTTACAAGTTCCAAATTCTCTCTCTGTGAACATTCTCCAATATTCATTTAAAAATTGCTCTTTCTGCAAACATTCCATCTACTAAACTTAATCTTGAGAACATTAGTAGCGATCAAACATAAAAGGGCACAGCCAAAGAGAATTCAGAAGTTTTTATTAAAGCAAACAGGGGCGGCTCCAGGTCCCAGCACGCCAAGTGCGTGCTTGGGGCGGCATGCCGTGGGGGGCACTCTGCCGGTCACCAGGAGAGTGGCAAGCAGCTCCGGTGGACCTCCCGCAGGCGTGCCTGTGGAGGGTCTGCTAGTCTCACAGTCCGTTGGTTGTGCCTGCTGAAGGTCCACCAAAGCTGCGGGACCAGTGGACTGCGGGACCAGCGGACCCTCCACAGGCACACCTGCGGGAAGTCCACCGGAGCCGCCTGCCACCCTCCCAGCAGCCGGAAGAGTGCCCCCCCACAGCATGCCGCCCTGCTTGGGGCGGCGAAATGTCTAGAGCCGCCACTGAAAGCAAATATTTGCTGAACCCTTCCCTCCCTCCTCCCCTGTATATAAAGATACCCAACATCAACTCTGCTAAAACTTATAAGAACAGGCACACAACACAGCATAAACACTGCACACCTTCATCTAAGAAACAGTGATGTAGAGGCCTCAAAAAGTTTGTAGTTCATAAATGGTTCAGATGGACCTTCAAATGCTATGATGCTTATCATATCATGTCTCTCCTTCCCCATTAGTTCCCCCATATAACCACACTTCCAATCAAATGTCTCTATTTTCCCCTACCTGCTTGAGGAAGGCCTGATAGGTTGCAATACCCCAGTGATTCAAAGGCAAAAGGAAAACCCTCTCTCCTTCCAGCACCCAGCTGCTTCCTTGTAGGACACAGGAAAGTCCCACTGATCCCAGCATTCAGTTCTTCGTATCCTGTGGTGTGAAAATCAGGCTCCTGGAGTTTTGTTGAAGGGGGGGAGATCATCTTGCCCCCCTAGCTCTGAAGTTTCCTACCTTTTTTCACCCTGCTTAGTTGCTCCTTTGGAGAGAAACTGCACAGTCAAAGCAAGCGAACTACAAAGGACTATTATTTTGTATTTACCCCAGATAAAACCTATTCCAAAAAAGTCTCTCTCAGACTCCATTTGTTTGTTTACAGATACAGAATGTATGTTTGAGATTCTTGGGCCATCATTCCTTGGTGAATTAAGAGCTGTACTATATGTAGGCCCTACATGCAGATTTCTCCCCTCAATGGACATGCTAGCACTGTCACCATTAGCCCCTCCCGCTTAATGATGCCCCATCCCTGCTGCAGCTTTTTCCATCACAACTTCCCTCGTAGGCAACACTTATGTCCACACTCTGCTCTACAAAAAGGGTAAGGGGACAGCTGCCTGGTTCCTGTGGCCCCTCCTGTTAGCTTATCTGGTTCACCGTGTTTGAGCAGCACTTTCCTGGACCAGGGCAGGAAAAGAGAAAGAGAGGACAGACATTTCCACTTTTCTTCTCCTCCTAGAAGAAGCTATGTCATGATGAACTGGGGGGCGGAAATTTTGAAACCCCTTGACCTGGAACCACCAGGAAAGATCCATTGATAGAAAAATGAGGAAAATATTATCTGCAAAGGATGCTGCATGCAAGGAAAAGTATTTTTACTTAGTACCTATTTATAGGAGATCATCTTACAGTTATAAATATACTGCCATCAAACAGAAGTAAAAGAGTTGTTGGCAATGGTCTGAATTCTCAGCTGCACCAAGTATGTGTGAGTAGAGCTGAGTAGCGGACCCAGTCATGTCTCCCTAATCATGTAGACTTGGCCCAGCTCAGTATCGGTTAGACCACCTTAGCTCAACCGTAACAGTGCTGTGACTGAGCATGCCTTACCCCCCCCCCCCCCCGTGGCAAGGCCTTCCTTTGCACAAGGGACTGGAGAGAGAGTAGCCAGCCAGTAGAAACAAACTAGAAGAGATCTACATCATCAGGAGGCTCCTCCAGACTAGGGCAATACTCAGTTGGGGTGAGAATCTGATCTGATGTGCGTTTAAGAGAGAAGAGCGCATAGGAGCTGGCTTGAAGTGGTTTCCATCATGTACAGGGTTTACAGTTTGGTTCAATGGCTCTCAGCTCCCCCACTATACAAACTGTTCCAGCACCCATAGAAAAGTGAGATGTAAACATTTCATTTATGGCCTTTGAACTCTCTGTTTTCCCCATCTTCCTCCCTCCCATCCTTCCTCTCCCCTTCCCTTCCCCATTCTGCCTCACTCTTGTGTTTTAAGATCTATTTAATTATACCTGTAGAAAAGAAAAGGCTTGTATCAAAAGAGCAATTCCCTCTTTTGATTTTCAATTCATTTCCCCCCCTCATTCAAAAGAATAGAAATATACAAAGTAATTTGGTATATAAAATGATTCCCCATAATTTTAATCCTTTTAAAGTGCTTGTGGAGATTAGCACAATTTGATTTATTTTGACAAGGGGTGGTAAAAACTTTAGAACATCTACTAAACCTGTCTTAAGAGCCTGCTGCTGTGCCACAGGAATGAATATTTCAGGTGTTTCAGAGATTTCAGAGATGATTTCCTAATGTAACTAAGTGAATTAAAGCAGCACAAGAGAAGACTTCAGAGTAAATAGAAAGGAGCTATTATTTGAGGATGTTTGTCAGCACCAAAGCCACTAACATATTTTTATTTTTGTTTTTATTCTATTGCTTTAATGTTTCCCTCATGCTTTTGAAAATAATCTGGAAACACATATAGTGAAATTCACTGGTGGGAGAAATTTTCATAAGGCCTGATCCAAAGCTCATTGAAGTCAATGTGAAGACTCCCATTGACTTCACTGGGCTTTGGGTAGGGTTGCTAGTGCAGGGAGTCTGCATACAGCCCCATGCTCTCCTTAAAGCCTTAACTTCAGTGAGCCCTCTGTACTGGTGTGAATTGCATCCTAATGTTAGTTCCAGGACTATACTGTCATGAGTTAAGTAACTGGTGAGCCAGAGACATTCCCTTCACTGCAGCAGCTATTTCACTAATTGCTAAAAATCACTACAATTCTTGTTTAAAGTAGCAATTATTCACAGAACATCAAATGGGAACATAAGAGTTCATAATATACACAGTACCTTCAGGGGAACTACTCGTGCTTAAAGTCAAGCAGATGTCTTGAGTGTTTTGCCGGATTGGACCAGGGTGCTCAGCACTTTGCAGGATCGAATTCCAGAAGGAAAAGACAATGCATATTATAAAAGTAAAAGCCAAAAGCGCAGTACCTTTGTAAAAGCAATATATCTAAGGAGGTTGAATAATTACTTCAGCATCTTGTTTGTGTATTTCTTTAGTAGGTTAAATACCATTTTCTGTTGCATACTGTTTATGCTTTAAAAAGAGGTTTTTCCGTGGTTTTGGTAAATGTTCTAGTGCGCAATATTTACATTATTGCACTGTATATTTTAGCATATCTAGAGTAAGAATTTCAAATGAGAGTCCAAGCCGGAAAATGAGTGATTCATTATTGTATTTCTTTTTCTGGTTTCCTTTTGCTCAACCATTTTATTACCTTTGTTTTTCAGAAGGCCAACTTCAGAGTACTCTAAAAGGGGCCAGGCTCTTATCTACTGTATTTCTAAATAGATCTGCAATCATTTAATTTAAGGAGAACTGGAATTTCAGTGTTGGTAAGGTTTGGAGTCCACATTGAAAAGAAGTGAATATATGGCACTCACCATATTAGATCCCCATAGTCTTACTTATTCTTAGACTCTTGGAGCTGTGCTCCACTGGTAGATAATACTTTCTTTGATTTAGTGCTAAATAATATTTACTGTTCAAATGAACATGTAACTTTTTAGAAAATAGCCTTTCTAGGGAACTGAAGCCCCAAAAAGGAGATGCTGAATATGCAACTGAAAAATGAAAGAACTTACTTCCTTGAAGCATGCAACATGTAGAATGCAGAGAGTGATTAGCTAATGCATTACTTTTTTTTTTTACAAAATAAGTATGAATGGCAAATTAGTTCAAAGAAATAATGGTCTGTGCAATCACATTAAAACACACACAAATGAAAAGAGGACGATGGCGAATTACAGAGTAGGCAAATGACTGATCTTTATGTGTGGTTTTCACTAGAGCACAAGAAGAAAGATTACATCCCTACAGCAGTCTTCAAAGTGTTGGAGTCAGAGAGTGGAACAGGAAATGAAGTGCAGTTCAGTGACCCTCTGTGGCCCTAACAGTGGGAGCTGGGAAGCACAGCATTTCCACTTTATTCACTTCTTCTGTAACCACTGCCAGTGGAAGGCCTCCTCCTCCCTTTTATATTACTATTGTTTCCTCTCTCTCACTCGCTCTCTTGGCAGCTATCTGTCTAGATTGATCTAGCTATCTAGCATATTTTATATATAGATATATATACACACACACACACACACACAGGCTTATGTGTACTGTATGTACAGCCTATATACTTTTCCTGTAGATGTTTGTTCTGTGTCTGACACATGAGTTTATACTGTGCCATGTAATTTTCTATGTGTTTTATTAGTGATAAAACCAAAAGTTGGTCACCTAGGTCTGCTTCAAGAATGATATAAAGTAGAGGTTTCAATCTGGACTATAATTTTCTCTCTAATGTGGGGTGCTTTCTTTGTCCAACACATTGGCAAAATACTCTAGCCTCAGAGAAAGAAGAAATTATAACTATAGCCATATTGTGATGTCACATAAGAGATGCTTGACCTTGACTCCTTGATCTATTTTCATACTATATAAGAAATATGTATTTTAACATTTAATAAAAGGTTTACTACACACTGCATCTGTCCATAACATTAAACCTATATAATTATATCACAAGACTGTCCAAAACATATTCAGGAAGTAAAACTGAAAGATGTTAACGTTTATGTAGCCTTGTAAGTAAGTACTCTTTAAGGCATCCAAAGGGACTATTGATGATCTTAGTGAATTTTTTTATTATTATTATTTTGTAACTGAAGATCTCTTGATCTTTAAAAGGGATTTCCAGATTTTTCAGTGTGTTTATTTTAAAATGGAAATCTATCCTTAATCACATCCAGATTTACCAAACGTTTTATAGAGGTATAGAGGCAGCTCGGATTATATTAGCTTTTAAGCATATACAGAGATGGAGAGCTTGAAAGAGCCAATTATACCAATAGTTTTCAGATAGCCAGTGTCAAGATTTTTAACTTGATCTCAGAAGATGAGACACAGTTAATTACTGAGGATACTTTGTGAGGGAAAAACTTACAACTCAAACCTTATTGTATTTGTCTTTCTCAAGTGAAATAGTCTTCCTCACCAGAACACTTTGATTCATTCCCTTCTAACACTTCATAAATAATTGATGTTTTGGGTTGGCCAGCAAACTGAAAAATCAGAGGAAATATTCAATTAGATCTGTAAATTGTCAATAAATTGGAAAAGTCCATTTTGGGCTAGCAAATGTGCATACATGTATGCGTGTCTCCCTGTGCAACCTTTAGCCCAGTGGTTAGGGCATTTGCCTGAAGTGTGAGAGAGTCATTTTTGAATCCCCACTCAGGAACAAGGACTTGAAGTCAGCTCTCTCCCTACCCAGGGACGGAAGCATCCTTACCATCAGGATATTAGTTATTCTGACGGTGAATTTCTCTCAAACTCTCCTCTTGAAGTTGTTCCACTTTATAGAAATACTTAATTGTGCCAAAGAGAACAACTCTGTAGCCTGGTGATTAAGGCACTCACTTGGGAAGTAGGTGATAAGGATTCAATCCCTTGTCTTCATTGGGCAGAGAGAAGATTTAAATTACATATCCTACACCCCAGGTGAGTGCCTTAATCATCAAATTACAGAGTCATTCTCCAGGTATGCGTGCACTAGAAATGTTAGTCAACTTATATGTCCACCCCACTTTCCTTGGGACGGTGATGCGTGTCCTCACCAGGAGTCCTTCCACCCACCTAAGAAGGTCAGTGTGAGGAGCTGAGAGCCTGGTCTCTCGGGTCCACTGGCAGCTGTCTGCTGGGAGCCCAGCTGTCCCACAGGCTCCCCGCAGGCTGCCCCCATCCCCCACTAGGAGCGGGGAAGCTGCCATGGGCTTCTCCCCTCCCCATTCTCTGCTGGGAGCCAGGGGAAGCTGCCCTGGGCTTCTCACCCCTGGGGACTGGGGTCTAGCTGCCCCAGTTTCTCAGGCCCACCTGCCCACTCCCTGCCAGGAGCTGGACTGCCTTGTCAATTTCACAGATCAAGGAGCTATGATATTGACAAGGCTGTCTGGCTTCCAGCTGGGAGCAAGGTCCAAAGCCGCCAGGACTTCTTACTGGAAGTGGGGTCCATTCTCTCCCCAGCTTCCAGCCAGCGCAGAGTCCAGCTTCCCAGCTCTACAGGGGAGCAGGGAACAGCTGGGCTGTAGCTGCTCAGCTTTCTTGTCACTTTCACAGTTCCTGATGGTACTTGGCTTTTGTCTTCTAACCATCCTGCAGTAGTATCACTCTCTAGACTGCCTGTCATTGGATGTCCTTTTCTGTAGCCTCTGATTTCTGTCAGCTTCACTGTTGAAACTGGAAGATAATGCAGCATGTTAATGGAAAAAATGTCCTGATCCCTGTGATGGGGTATACACCCCACACAGGCCTGAGCAGGGTTAAGGTGGCCAGGAAAGCCAATTAACTCCACAGGCTGCACCTGGAGCAGGAGCCAGGGAACAGGCTGCACAGGTGGCATGGGGCCTATAAAGCCAGGTAGCAAACTACAGACTAGGCAGCCGTGGAGAAAGGGCAGTCATGCCTTGGGAAGAGGAAGGAGAATTTGGGAACTCCTGGGAACAGCTGTAGGAAGGTAAGCAGCAGCCAGTAGTCACTTCCTGAGAATAGGGAGGAAGGTTTGAAGGTGGTATGCGCAGAGAAAGGAGAGGAACGAGAAGTGTGGGAAGGAGCAGTCCAGGGAAGGAGCAGTGAGGGCGAAGACAGGAAGCTCAGAACTGTTGAGCTGAGGGTCCCTGGGCTGGAATCTGGAGAAGAGGGTAGGCCCAGGTTCCCCTACCAGCCACCGAGGGGGTGATGTAGAACTGAGGTAACCAATGGGAAGACTGCCTAGGACTGCTGCTGGAAGGGGGAACTCTGAGTGACCTAGCCAGAGGGTTGAGTCACAAAGGAGATGTTGTGGGTCCTGGAGTGAGAGGGGATCTTCAGACCAGAGAGAGAGACAGAATAAATGGCATGCAAACTGTGGACAGTGGTGTTGTTCTTGAAAACTAATCCCCAGAGTGACCAGGAGGAGGTGCCAGACCAGCAGTGAGAGGAGCACCCCTGTGACAATCCCCTCCCGCCAACTCTCTGATGCTAATTTATATGCCCAGCTTGGAGTGTCAGCTAACACCAGTAATCTGATCTCTGCCTAGTAGTACTAGAGGCTTATCAACATGCACTCCAATTTCTCTGGAGCACTTAATCATGGTAAACCCTTCTATCTCGCGGGGTTTGTGGTCTGATTGCACTACTACTGGGTTGCCATATATGTACTGATGGAATCCCTCCACTCCAAATACCACAGCCAGAAGCTCTTTTTCTATGTGGGAGTACCCCCGCTCAGTCTCTAACAGGGTTCTGCTGGTAAAAGTGACTGGATGTGCCTGCAAAATAGCTATACCCAATCCTTTCTCCAGTGCATCACAATGGAGTGTCAGTATCTCTCCTGGGTATTAGTACTTCAGGACAGGGTACCCATTATCATATCTTTCAGCATGACAAATGCTTGCTCTTGGGGATGTGCCGTCCACCTCTTATACAAACCTGATTGAATATTTCCGAGACCTTCTGCGCTTGCACATCCTGTTAAAATGGTTCAACTTCCTTGCAACACTGTTCTAGTGCGAGGTACTTCTTTACCTGCTCATGCTGTCTGCCACAGTAAATTCATCTTGCTATGGATATGGAACCCTGGCCACCTGCTCTACTTTGCTGTTGTCTCACGGCATGTACTGCTGGGGCTGTTGTGCCTCCTAGGACTTTCATTCTTTCTCTTAAGCATCTGTCTGATGTGAGATCACAGGTTCTCCCACAGGTAGTGATCCCAAGTGCCACAGACTATTCTGTCTCAAATCAAGTAGTCTACCAAGTCCCCAAAATGGCATGTAGCAGGCAGTGTGCACAAAGCAGTCATATAGGAGTCTATCACCTCCCCTACAGATTGGAATGAAACACCTATCTCTCCAGGTACTGCTTTGGAGAGCAATTTATCCCCAGGATTCCCAGGACGGCTGTGAGGCTTAAGGCAGTGGTGAGCTTCAGAGAGCTGCAGACCTTTCTCCGTTGTTCCCTGATAAGGTAAAACAATAGTTGGACTTTGCTGCTGTCATCCTCTTCCTGCATGGCCAGGTCTCCATCTCCAGTCCATTGCTGGCCTAGGTTTCTGTTTGCAAAATCCAGGGTGCCAGAGGGCTTCACAAATCATGTAGTGCACTGCATAGGACTCATAATTTAAACATTGCCATCATGTTTCATTAGCAAAGAATTAAGCTGAATGCAAGTTAACTTGAAGAAGTTGAAGTGTATTGAACCCTGTGCACTGTTCTGTTCAGGTGGCTGAGTTGCTTCCAGCCTAACTCCCCACATTCCCTATTTATCAGGTGTCCCCTCAGTAATCTCTCCAGGGAACATGGGCCCTCTGATTCCAATTCCATTGGTCATGATAATGAGAGAGGAGAAACCTGAGTTCAAGGCCCTGTTTCAGAGTGTCGATTCAAACTTGGGTTTCCCACATCTGAGGTGAGCGCCCTAACCACAGGGTGAAGAGTTATAAATGGGGATACAGAGAGACACACAAGTAGCATTCTGGCACTGACAAACTTTCCCCAGCCAAACCTACGGCATCAACTTTGTACATCGTTTTGAGTTGGCTGAAACTGCATTTTTTTAGTGAATAAACTATTCAACACATTCTGGCCTAGCTCTATTCGCTTCTGCACACCTCACTGCAATCTAATGCCACTCAGGTCTCTGGAGCAGGGAAGAGGATGAGTAGTTTTCTTTACCAGGACAGACAAGAAAGAGACGAGCAGATTGTTATGCAAAGGGATATGATTTGGAACAAATCTAAACTAACAATAGTACTTCAGACATAAGAGAGAGATCATGCTCTCCATTTTCTGCATAAGGCTATTCATTATAACACTGTCTTTCCAATGCAAGCCTTCTTCACCATGGCTCAACAGCATCAGGCTGTATTGTACTTCCCCTCTATATGACAGCACCAACAAAGCTCTTCACTTACATTGTTTGGCTCCTGGTGATTATGTTCAGGAGTGGGAGTCAGATACTTCAAAGCCTTACAGAATGCCTTTGTTTTTGCATATTTCTGAATTAAGTAAAGAAAACAATTATTCCATTTGCATATGAGAATCATGTTGGAGACCATCATTTTTTAATGCTTTTAATTATATTTGTAGTAGTAGTATTCCAATTTTAATCTAAAAGGATTATATAGAAGTTTTAAGATATAGGTGCAATGAATATGAAATTTCAGTCTGTGCTTGTGTACCCCAAATATGAGTGTTCAATTATAGGTTTGTCTATTTCTGTCGTTTTCACTTTAAATCCTCAATTTTACAACAGAATCTGAATCTTCATTCTTCTTACAATTTGAATCTTCATTCTTCAAAAGAAATGCCTAATATAGTACTCCTGAGAGCCCAACAAAGAAACTCCTAAATGAATAATTAAGAGGTGAATTAATGTTTTTATGATTCAAAATCTGGGAATATAAATCTGTTGCGTCATCATGTGGGCTGCAAACAGAATAAAAGGTTATGATAAATGCACACTCAAAATAGAAACTTTACCTTTTCTTCTGTAGTTCCTTTTTGAAGCCAACTCCTTGGTTATTACTCTTGACTATTTCCAAATCCCATGTCAAGACCTGTCTTTTCCTCAGCCTAGGAATCCTAATTCACTTTTGCTATAATTAAAGGTCCCTGAGACTCTCCATTTCCCAAGGCCCATTGTTATTGCTGAAACTTGTCTATTACATCTTCCTCACCTTGGCCGTACCCAGATGGAGAATCCGCACAGCTTACTTCAATTTGTATGTGTGAGGTATAATTCAGCCACTCCCTCAGCATAGCGATCAAAGCCTCAGTTCACTCTTTGCACTAGGTTTGTGCTGCATCTAAAGTGATCTTCAAGGACTCTTTCTGGCTTCACAGAACAGATTTTGTTTATCCGTTTAACAGAGCAGCTCTACTGAAGAACAGCCCTGCATCTCTGAGCACAGTAATCACTATAATAAGTGCAAATATAGAAACTGTGGGTCCATTGTTCATACACTTGGTCTGCTGTGAGCTCCCTATGAATGCTCACACCAATAGCCTATATATATGTGTATGGTGCATATATGACCCCGGGTGATGCCTTTATATACAGTTATTTATGTGGACACATCCCCTTTTAAAGCATAGCTTCACTTTTTCATTGAGTATTCACTTTTTCTGAAGGTGAGGGTCAACATATGTGACATCGCTGTGAACAGAAATAAGGGGCTGTGTCTGAGTCAACTGCCGTTATGAAGGAGGTTGAGGTGGGCTTCCTTTGATCAGCAGGGGGCATAATTTATTCTTTATAGCAGGAAAAAAATCCATGCCATTGCTGGCCCCATAAATAACTTTAAAATATTGATATCAGGGTGTAACATATCCTTCCTTCCTCCCCATGCCACCTCCCCTCATGTGAGCATCTGTGATAAAGTGACGTTTTAGCTATCCTACATAGCATGATAAGATTGGCCGTGATGGACATAAACTGAAAATCCAGCCAGACATCTTAAGGGCCTAGCTAGAGACTGATCCAGGTGGTGCTTGATCTGCAAGGAGACTACATTTGTTTGGGATTCATTTACCATGATGGTGATGGTAGGAAACATATTCCAGTAACCTTTAGAGTTCTTTAATAGTAGGTTCAAAAGCTATTTGCATTTTAACCCCTGAATTACCTAGAGCCAAGGCGATGCCCTTGTGTGGTTTATAGAGCAAGTTTATTTCACCTGTGGGTAGATTCATCTGTGGGATCCTATCTTAGGCACAATTTAGAGTAAGGTCATAAAGATACTATCAGCAATAAAATGCTCACATTCTTTGCATTTCATATTTGCCCTCCTCTGTATCAGTTTTCATTTGGCTTTACAACTGAGGAATCCTTACAACATTGGCAGCAGAAGTACCTTCATTTCTTTACTGTGTCTCTACTTAGTTTCATCACTATTTTGGTAGAGGACTTTGGGGGTATGTTTACATTGCAATTAAACACGCACAGCTAGCCCATGTCAGCTGACTTGGGCTCGGGCTGTAGGGTTGTAAAACTGAGGTGTAAAAATTTGGGCTTGGAGGACTCATTGGGTCCCAGAGCTTAGGCTCCAGCCCAAGCTTAAATGTGTACATCACAGTTTTGCAGACCTGCAGTCTGCAAGCCCAAGTCAGCTGATGCAGGTGTAGATTTACCCTGGGTCACTTATTTGTGAGGTAAAACTTTCTTATTTTTTCTGTGTTTTCAGTGTGAATTTATAAGTCTTCACTCCTCACCATTTGAAAATACTTTTACCATGATTCATCAAACGTAAACCAAACATTTAGTGGGCAAATGTTCATAGGTACTGTGAAGTTTCACTTCACAGATCAACAGTAGAGCTGTCAGGGCCAACCATAAGCCTTAGCAATGGACAAAGTGGAGAAATGGATCTCTCTGTCTCCACTCCCACAGAGCCCTGGTTGACTAGAGAGCTGGAAGGAAACCCCACATTTACCTTCTGCTGTCAGCTATCCTAGTACTCCAACAGGGGTAGTCAATAGGTGGACTGCGGGCCAAATCCAGACTGCTAGATGATTTTGACAAGACTACAAAATCATGTTATTTACTCGTTGCTGTTTTATTTTGTTATTTTTCTCTGGAGTCTGGACCTTGACTATACCTTAACCAAGAAATTTGGACCTTGACAAAATATAGACTGTCCCTGGATTGAAGGATGGGATCAGAAGGGACTATGTGAACTGCAGATGCAACACAGCAGGCTGAGAGGCATCACCAGAGGGCATCCTGATTGTATGTCCCTGTGCCCCTGCACAGCATGTGAGAATCACCGAGTCCAATGGGAAAGAAACCTCTGATTGGTTACTGAGGGATGTGTGTGTATGGGGATGAAGGGGAGGGTGTACTGGGGCTCTGTGTTTGCTGTTAAAGATGACTGTTGCTGCTAACCCTTGTTGTTATTGAAGAAGGTGTTGGAGTGATTTCTGGGTGAATTCATTTCTCCCCAAGGCAGTAGGCAGGGTCTCCACACCAAGGGGAAACTGACTACGGAGCCCCCACCACAGTACAAACATCTAGTTCCCTTTAAACATTGCCTCATTCCCATTTCAGGGTTCGAAAATCGTTCCCTAGACGATTAGATTCCTTATTTGACCCATAACAACTTTTGTTGAATTTCTTCATTCTCCTTATCTTGAAAGGATCTAGCACAGATTACTTCCCCCCACTGCATGGATCAACATGTTGAAGGGCAAGGAAGAAGCAAGGTTGTCCCTACTCGCTGAACACCTGCATGGGAAGGGAAACTTGCAGCCTGCCAGTGGCAATTCTCTTCCATGCACAGCCTCTAGTCAGGCAGGTAGCCTGTGCAGAGGAGTAAGAGCACTTCTTCCCTTGTGTCCCATACATAGACACACAAGAAGGCTTATGATTGAGCCCTTATATTATTGGTGCTAAATCTAAAGATAGGTGAAAAATAAGGGTGAAGATGAGAAATTGTCAGAAATGTTTGTATATACATCAAAATGCACATGCCAAGAATAATGACAATGGCCTTGGTAGCCAATAATTCATGATTTATGACACTAACAAGACACTAGTGGAAAAACTTGATAAAACTCTGAACTTCCTGCTGAATCCATATTATAGTTATGTTTAGGAAATAGTGATAACTAGCAGTACCCCGATGCAAGTATATCTGATAGTGTCCTAAACTATGCCAGAATTTCATTGGGCAATGGATATTAAGATAAGTATGTTATAAAATGATAAGTAGTGCCAGCAGTATTGAAAAGTAAATCTTAAGGATTTCTGTTGCAGGATTCTGTTTCTTTCTGTAATTAAACCATGCTAACATTACTGACTAATGGATAGATTTGGTAAATGTGTGCATCTTTGGATTTTCATCTGTATTTTCAAACAGCTCAGCACCCAGTGGTTCCCATTTAAAGGCCCAAATGGGAGCTGATCTTTTTTTTAGAAACCTTGATCCCTTGTGCTAAGGACAAGGCCCTTCCAGTTAGAGCAGTCCATTTTTTAAAAAAATAAGCAAGGAGTAGAAGAGGAAGTGTTTCATGTCAGCCAATAATTAAAACTTTTCATTGAAACAAAGAAATAGTTTCAGATTAAGCTAAACATTTTTTCTTAATTTTTGAGGGATTTTTTACTTTTTAAAATAAAATGGAGGTAAAATTAGAAATCCTTTTGAATCAAAATTTAATATTTCAGCTTATTCGGAATATTGTTGTTGGTTTTTTTTGTCACTAAAACAATGTGGTGAAGTTAGCATGAATTCATAGAATGTTTCAGTCAATCCAAATAAGTATTTTCATGAGGTAAAAAAATGTTTGAAAATTTTTGCCCAGCTCTTACAATATGTAGTGTTTAAGTTTTGAGTAATGGCAGTTAGTGGAAACAAGGAAAGTTTAGTCAAAGGTTTGTGGAGTACATGGTCATTATGTGAATTTAAATTGTTACTTTAACACTCTAGCCACTGAAGATATGCTTGCTCCCCTCTTCAACTTCCTACCTTCATCCTTCCTTTTTGGTTTGCTACATCATAAGTCTAAGTTTTAGCCGATGATTTCAATGGATGAGATCCCTGCTATGTCTCTTCAGATCAGCCTGCTGGGATAAATAAGGGGAAGTGACTTGAGTGCATGCAATTTAAAGAGGATATGCTGGAGCTAGTTGCCGGGTGTCCTACCCTGAATTAGCTATTGGCTAGATGTGTCATGAGACATTATGGGAAAGGGATGTGGGGAGATAATGATGAAAGAGGCAGAAAATATGAAAAGTGATGAACGAATAAGTAAATTTATGAGGCACTGGTGAGCTTGAAATAAACAATTGAATAAAATTCTCTTGAAGTTGAACTTTTAAGTAAAATAGGGCATTCTTTGTAAAAATACATAAAAGGAGATCCCACAACTATTGTATTCTTTAAAGAAATTATGCATCTAAAATTGCTGGTTTTGGTATCACTTTTTTCTGCAAGTAAAGTAAATGACTTTATTACAAAAGAAAACAGAAAATTTAGGAAAATTGCTCATTTGCATGAGTCTCCCTGACCAAAATATCTGTCAGATCTTGCTAAAATTCTTTTGCTAATATTTTTTTTCAAACAATAAGCATGTTTCTCTTCTCTCTTCATTGGTTTTACACCATTTGAACTCCATAGATTTCTGCAGACAAGTTCTGGATTTGCACTAGCATAACGCAGGGGGAGATCAGGCACAATTGATCTACATTCTTGTAAATAGCTGTCACTCTCCATTGGCCAAAACCTCATGGCTGATGGGTACCATTCTTAGATCAAAGGCAATCTCTCTAAAAGTCATATGACCAGACTATCTGTGTAAGGACTCTCTTCTTATTCCAGTGCCATACTTTTCTTTACTGACCTAAACCTAGTTAGATAAATGGCCTCCCAGCAGCAGCCAGCACATCCCTTGGCCCGTGCCGCTTCCCACAGCCCCCTTTGGCCTGGAGCAGCGAACCGCAGCCAGTGGGAGCTGTGATTGGCTGAACCTGCAGATGTGGTAGGTAAACAAACTGGCCTGGCCTGCCAGGGTGCTTACCCTGGCGAGCTGCATGCCAAAGGTTGCCGATTCCTTCATAAGATCTTCCCCTTTTGTTTTACATTTCTACTATTTACAAAATTAATACTCATGCTGTGTTTAATGTTCAGTACAGATCAGTATGTTAAGTACCTCTGAATCATACTAATTTTCTAATTATATGACCCATACATGTAACAACTTGGTTATGTGGCATAAACATGGTCACCAGGTTCTAGACCTGAAAGTTCTGAGTGACATCTATTAAAGTGTAAGTTCTTTTTTTTTTTTTTTGCCTTTTCATCTGATTTGGCTAGCGTCTTCATGTTTGGCCACTTTGGAGCTAGGTTCTTCTCTAGAATCAGCACAGTAGTTCTGAGTTGCTTTCCCATCAAGAATTGTGCTGGACTATACCCAGTAGCTGTTATTGGTGGTGTTCTTCTCCTTGGAAGATCCATTCCCTAATATCTTTTCTGTAGGATTTTCTTGACTGTCTGTACAGCTCTATCAACTACTGTCTGCTTGTGGCTAATGTGTACTGCTAGTAATATGATCAAAATCAAATATGATTTTGTATCACTTAAATTCTGCTGTATGAATTGTGATCTTTTGTCCATCACTAGTTGATCTGGAATACCAAAATGAGCAAAAGTTCCCTCAGGTTTCTCTGTAATACTGCAACATGTTATGTCTCTCAAGTACATTATTTCTGTATACCTGGAAAAATAGTCCATTATGACCAGGTAATGATGACCTCTGGATTCACATAAGTCTGCAGCTAGTCTTTTCCAGGATCTATCTGGTAGAGGTGTTTGTACACTGTAAGGTTCAGTAATGTCTCAAATTTATTTGTACTGGGTATCCTTTCAAAAGTCCAATATGATGAAATATTCCATTGAGTTTTTTCACCTTTCTTATTAAGCCCATCATACCTATCATGCTGCAGCTGAGAAGGTTGTTGGTCTTTGTTCCTTTGACAACATGCACTCTGAATACATAGCTTCTGTTTCTGTGGTGAACTGTCCCATGCAGTTCAAAATACCTCAAGGGCTAGGCAGAGCTGTGTCGGGAGTTCCATTTTGGGAGGCATTGTAGGTGATGTAAATCTCTGCTGAGATGACTCACATCTGCTTCTCATTCAGTTTTAAAGTCAATAGTCTTTTCATGAATGTTCAATTTCACTCTCCAGGCAGGCTCTCTGTTGTCGCATGTGATAATCAAGAAGCATTGTCTCTGGGATCTATCTGGAATATTAATCAACTCCTTGACTGCCTTGGTATGGCAAACATCTGCAAAAAATGTCCATATTTTGTGCATGTATTACACCTTGCACCTTTGGCTAAGATACACCTATTGGGCTATGAATTTTTCCACATCTTGTATATTTAGTCTGAAATGCTTTGTAGGTTGCCTGGAATTTGTTCCTCTTTACCTCAAAGGTCTTAGGGTAGTGACTTTTAGCATTGATGCTATGTCTGTTTACAGCTTCTCAACTAGCTGCATGTTTTTCAGGTTGTTCCTGTCTTTTGTTCTGCTGTTGACTAGTTCAGATTGCTTTGCTATCTGTATAGCTCTTGATAGATTTAAGTCTGTCTTAAATTGTAGTTGCTGTGGGAGGTTTGTCCGTTAACCCAATAACCAGCCTGTCTCTAATATTTTCATGTTTTGCAGCCCTCAAATCATTTTCAGACAACACATGCAAATCTCTTCTCAAAGATTCAACATTTTTCTCTTGGTTCCTGCATTATCTAGTGAAAACATGCTTTTTCAAAAAACACATTTCTCAGAGGTATAAAATATGCATCAAACATAGCCAGACCCCTTTCAGAGACATCTTTGTGACTTACTTCAGTAAAGTCAAAGATTTAAAGATATTCTCTGCCTGTTTCCCCATTGCATAAATTGAAGATATCCGCATATCTCCAGTTTCCTTGTAGAGTTTGATTGCAATTAGGACTGTCAAGCAATTAAAAAATCAAGCACGATTAATCGAATGATTACAAAAATTAATTGCACTGTTAAGCAATAATAGAATGCCATTTATTTAAATATTTTTGGATGTTTTTTTACATTTTCAAATATATTGATTTCAATTACAACACAGAATACAAAGTACTATTTCTTTTGTTTTTCATTTTTATAGTGTGAATATTTATAAAAAAAATAAAATTGAGCACTGTATACTTTGTATTCTATGTTGTAATAGAAATCAATATATTTGAAAATGTAGAAAAACATCTACAAATATTTAATACATTTCAACTGGTATTCTATTGTTTAACAGTGATTGTGATTTTTTTTAATCGCAATTAATTTTTGTTAGTTAATCATGTTAGTTAACTGCGATTAATTGACAGCTTTAATTGCAATGTGAATTCTTGCGAAATACTACTTCCACTCTGTCCATTCTGAAGGTGAATTAAAGCTGATGTTCTCTGAGGCATTGAAGAGTAGCATATTGATGAGATCTGGCAATCTTTCTGGCTTTTTTTCCTTCTGTCTGCAACCTTTGTTTTCTTTTTATTTCTGTTTTCCTCCAGCACTAGTTTTCTGTTGGCGCCATGTCATGTATTACTTGTACTGGCACATCAGACTCTCTTACCCGATATGGACAAACTACAGAGCTTTCTTCAAAGAGAGCAAGAGCAGATGTTTGCTGTAAGAATCTTTAATGCACTATCAAGAATGACCATTATGAATTTAAATTAGGTTTCTTACACCTAGTGAGCGAATTGTATAATACAGTTTAGCATTCCATTACAACTATGGCAATTGAGGCCATATAAAAGAATTAGGTAGGCTTTGCTCTCCTCCTCCAATGCACTGGTCAGCACAAGGAAATAAGCTGAACTCGTGTAGAGAATAGCAGCAGGCACACTATTTGTGTGGATCTGCAAGCTCTGAGAGATGCTCCTTCTTGAGCCAGAATGCCTTTGTCAGACTGGGTTAGCATTTGTCAGACTGGGTTAGGCATAGTGGGAAAAACATTTTATTTTACTCAGTACTAGCACTTCTGTGAATGAAAACAATAAGTTTTGGGAATGGTTATGAATTATACTAAAGATGGGGATGATTGACATGATCACCTTTAACACTTTTTTACTTTCATGGTAGTTTGATAGGTACCAATTACGCACAGGACAAATGCTGAAGTTTTTTCATACAGGTCTGCATACAAATACATATCCAAAGCATGAATGTAAGCTGTTTGGAAGTCATGGATAGACAGATTACTAGTCGGATACATTCATGCAAAGGAAGGCATGTTATACTACAGTTTAATATGTTCTTTATTGTAGACAAGAAATTCAGATAGGTGAGAACAGGTCTTAAGTCATGTATATTGTAACTATGTAGTGACCAACCACATATATTGCACCAAAATATTGAGCACCCTTAAAATACATACACACGTGCATATGCGTGCTCGCGCACACACACACACACACACGATACTAATCAATTTCAAGGTAAGCCAATGTTCCTTATAATATATTAGTTGTAATTCATGTGAATCTTATTTCACATCTCCAGTTTTCTTTGACACCCATGCTTCAAACTGTGTCGTGGAAGAGTGGTGATTAGTAGGCAATCTGTCTTGACTTTAATAGTCATGACACACCTGTTTCTAGAAATGTAGCACTTCATCTTCTCAGTTCCTGATGACACATTACCACTTTTGCTGTGATAATCAAAATAAGTTAAATTCTTAATCTTTTAATGCAAAACTCTGAATCAGGTAAGATAAATTTAACCACTGAAGAACTATGGGTCTGCTTCAAAGTCCACTGAACTGAATGGAAAGATGCCCATTGACTTCAGTGGGTTTTGGATCAGTCCCTATTCCATGTTCAAAGTTGTACAGGACAGTGTGAATTAAGGCTGGGGGGAAAAAACCTTATTTTCACTCCTCTTAATTTCCTTTTCGAGGGTCTAATCCTGCTCCCATTGAAGTAAATGGCAAAGTCTGCATATTCGCTTCATTGTGATTCCTACCATTACTTTAACATAGTTTAGGTAGTTAAACTCATTTTGGGCCAGAATCTGACACTGACTTTATCAACATTTGTATTGGTAATACTTTTTAAAAGAACTACATTTGATTAAGGTCTCACTTACTTCTGTTGGGACCATGTTTTCCAAACACACTCCCTCCAAAGTGTGTGTGTGTGTGTGTGTGTGTGTGTGTGTAATATATGAATTACAATATAAATGTTGCTGAAAGTCTCACTCTCTCTATTTCCCCAAGACTTTGTTGTGCAGCCATTACTATGATGTAAATAGCTACAGTAAAAAAAATTAGTTTTAAAAATACATTGACTAGATAAATTAATAATTAGAGAGTTGTGTAAATATGGATTCTTTCCTTAGATTATTCACCCAAGTGTTTAGATTACTCTGAACATTGAAGACAAGAATGATTCTGAGCCTTCTGACTGCTTCTGAGATATTCTTCTTCGAATGATGTCACTATATTCTGATACATGGCACCATAAACCACATGCAGGAGTCCATCAAGAATGAATCTCCTCCTTTTGGACCTGACCTGAAGCCCACTGAACTCAGTGGGACTCTTTCTATTGACTGCAGTGGGTTTCAGATTAAGCCCTTTGTGTGTTAAATGAAATACCATACACAGAGACACAACATAGACTTTCATGTAAACCTCCTATGGATGATCAACCTTACTAGGTTGTTTTTTTTTTTCCAAACTGACTGAATAATCCTGTTAGATATTCATTGTACACTAGCATCACAGGTATCATTGCATGTGAAAGTTTTAATATCACACTTACCAGAATTTTGATAGCATATGATGGTGTAAAATTTAACAATGTATTTTTCTGGCTGGTGAATATTAACTACTGCTGAGCCCAGGCCCAACATATAAATAGCTTGATTAAGTATTTAATTGGCCAGTGTGAAAACTTCTTAAATATTCTGCCACTTAAGATTACCAGATACCAAGTGTGAAAAATTGAGACATTTTTTTTAGAGGTGGGGATGGTGATGGTATAGTTGCATATAAGACCCAACCCCTAATATTGGGATGCTCCTGATAATATCAGGCTGTCAGGTTGCCCTTTTTGCCCCTCCATACAAGGATAATCATTGTGAAGGACTTTTTTCTTTATCCTGGGACACTTGGTCTTCCAGTCTCATACCCGATCAGAGCAGGTTCCAGTGTTGGATTCTAATATGAGGCGGTTGTATAACCAATAGTCTATATAGACTTTCCTTACCACTGACTTAGATGCACTCAGTGCTTGGAGCTATACAAGATCACTCTTCCAGAAAGCACTATATACCTGGACAAAACCAGTCTGCTAGCTAGAATGGCATACCAGATTTCCGCTGTGGGGCCTATATACCTGGTGCCAATGGGTTGTACTGTCCTCCATTATCTATTTGGAGGAGTGTGCTTCACTTTTACTTACTGGATTCCCCAACTCTATAGAAGGCATCACCAGAGAGCCTTACCAACAGGAGGGGGAACGGGTTTGCCACAGTCTGAGGAAATTGCAGGAACACGAAGGAGCCATGTCATAGACTTGGGAGGTGAGACAGTGCATGGGACTTCATAGCTTTTGCTGGGACCAGGACCAGAACTTTTCCCTACTATCATAACACACCTTAATAGACACATCTAATAATGAATCAAGTATCATAACCTTTGACTGACTGAAGTTGCATCAGCACCTCACCTTATAAAATCATTGATGCCACTTCTCTTCCACTCTGTCCTGATTCAGCACATTAAAAACATGTGTTTAATAAGACACTACTCATTCTGGGCCTGAGTCACAACTTCAGATTGGAACACTGCTAAATTTTAGGAGTGTTTGAAAATCAATCCCAGATATGGATCCAAATTTGACTAATGTTTTCTATCTTGATCCTGGACTCAATAAAAACTATATATTTGAACGCGTCTGCTTTATGAAATCTTGAAAATCTGGATCTCTGCAGTTGGGGGCACTGAGCATTCTCTGTCATGGGCTTAGCATTTTACAGGCTAAGCATTTTAAAGGTTTAGTTTAAAAATCTAAAAGGTTACCCAGATTGAAACCTAAACTTCAAAGCTTGGTCAGAGAGGCTGCATGGGTGACTCAAAGCCCCCTTGGAGGTGCTAGGCACTGTGGCATCTGAGTAAATCACTCTTTAGTGATACTACTTGATGAAAGCGATAGTCCACAGAGGTCAGGACCCAAATAATCAATAATAAGTGGGAGGCCTCCTGCAAATGCCTCTTCTCAAACAGAGAGCCCACAGCAAAGTGAGACAGAGCATAGTCACTGAGTGAACTTCCAAGGTAAGGAAAGTTTGGCAACAGGCGTAGGAGTCTGAGGGATTTAACAACTAGAAAGGCACCAAGTCCCCTAGAAAAGCAACTGATAAAATAAAGAAAATCCAATCCACTTAACAAATATACCCTAGAAGTAGGCTAAATAAAAAAGCCCCAAGAGTAAAAATGGAGACAGAAGACCAGCAGCAATGTGGGGGGCTACCCAGTTTAATTGTCATGAGTGCAACATGGCTGATTATCTGCCTTCTAAACAGGCGCAATATGTGCATGCAGTGCAAGCAACTCACAACCCTTAATGCATACTGTGAGCTCTGGAGGTCAGAGTGGCTGAACTGGAGGAGCAAAGGGAGACAGAGGTACCTAGAGGAGACTTTTAGGGACATAGTAGAGCAGTGCCAACTCCTGTCCAGGATGAAAAGTCTTGAGGCAGCAAAGCACCAAGCTAGAGCAGAAAAAAAAGAGAGAGTTGGGACATACCTTCCAGATGATGTCATGGTATCCTCTTACACTGAACCAGGGACCCCAGTTATTAGGAAATGACAGGCAACAGTAATGGGGGATTCAATTTTTAGAAATTTAGATAGTTGGCTTTGTGATGACCGGGAGAACTGCATGGTAAATTGCCTGATGGGTATAAAGGTAGCAGGTCTCACAAGACGTTTAGATAGCTTAGTACGTAGTGCTGGGGAGGAGCTAACGGTCATAATATAGTAGGTACCAATGACATAAGGAAAGGTAGGAGAGAGGTCCTGCAGGCCAAATTTAGTCTGCTAAGTAAGATATTAAAATCCAGGACCTCCACAGTAGCGTTTTCTGAAATGCTTCAAGTTCCATGCGGAGGGCCAGTTAAGCAGAACTGCAGTCTCAATGCATGGATGAGACAACGGTATAAGGAGAATGGATTTATATTTTTTAGGAACTGGGGAATCTTTTGGTGAAGGAGTGGCCTATACAGGAGGGATAGGCTCCACCTAAACCAAAGTGGAACCAGACCACTGGTACGTAATAAAATTTAAAAGATTGTAGCTAAGGGCTGGGGGAAAGCTGACAGGTTCAGAGGAGCACATGATTCAGTCAGAGGCATCCCTTAGGGATGAATTTATTAAGGGGAACCTCTATATCCCACTTAAGAAGTTGGTAAAGTACAGGTAGGCACTATTGAGCAATAGTCAAACAAAATAGTCTCATTTAAAAATAAGGCAAGCAATTTAATATTGATAATGAACAAATACTTATATAGAAACGCTAGAAGTCTAAATACTAAGATGTGTGAACTCAAGTGGCTGACATTAAATGAGGATATTGGTATCCTGGAAACTTGACGGATTGAGAATAATCAATGGGGCATGGTAATACTAGGGTATAAAATATATAGGTCATATTGGTGGGGGAGTGGCACTCTGTTAAAAGAAGCATAGAGTCAAATAAGGTAAGAATCTTAATCAAACTGTACCACATAATCTCTAGGAATAGAAATTCCATGCTTTGTTCTATGAACAAAAAGAGTACAGCAGTAGAAATATGCTGACAACCATCTAACCAGAATGGTGACAGTGATTGTGAAATGTCAAGGGAGGTTAGAGAGGCTACAAAAACAGAAAGTGAAATCATAATAGTTGATTTCAACCATCCTCATAGTGACTGGGTAAGCATTACCTCAGAGATAAAATTTCTAGACATCATAAATGACTGCTTCTTGGAGCAGCTCGTCCTGGAACCCACAAGGGGAGAAGCAATTGATTTAGTCATAAGTGGAGCACAGGATCAAGTCAAAGAGGAGAACATAGCTGAACCACTTGATAATAGTGGCAATAACGTAATTAATTTTAAACATCCTTGTGAGGGGATAATATAAAAAAAAACCCAGTAACATTTAACTTTAGAAAGGGGAACTACAGAAAAATGAAGATGCTAGTTGGATGAAAATTAAAAGGAGCTGTCATAAGGGTTAAATGCCTGCAAGCAAATGGGGACTAAAGAGGCTCAGACTAAACGTATACCTCATAGAATCATGGAAGATTAGGGTTGGAAGAGACCTCAAGGGATCATCTATTCTACCCCTTTACTGAAATTAGAAAAGACAGTAAAAGGACTAAAAGAATGCTGTCAGGGCTAAACAGCAAGTTCTGGAAGCCATTACAGGCAAAAAGGCATTCTTTAAACTTTGGAAGTCAAAACCTAACGAGGTTAACAGCAAAGAGTGCAAACTCTGGCAGGTTGTATAAAAATATTATAAAGCAGGCCAAGAAAGAATTTGAGAAGCAACTTGCTAAAGATGCAAACACTAACTGATAATATTTGTAAGTATATCAGAACCAAGCAATGGTGCTACTAGATGACTAAGGTGCTAAAGGAGCACTCAAGGAAGACAAGGCCATTTCAAAGAAGTTAAATGAATTCTTTGCATCAGTCTTCATTGCAAAGGATGTGGGGAGATGCTCACATCAGAGCTGTTCTTTTTGGGTGACAAATCTGAAGAACTGGCCCACACTGATGTGTCAACAGAAGAGGCTTTAGAATAATTTGATACAAATTTTATACCTAACAACTGTGCTATACAACCTATTGCTGAAACACAACTCTGTACCAGATGACTGGCAACTAATGTAATTCTAATTTTTAAAAAGGGCCAGAGGAGGTCTTGGCAATTACAGGCTGGTGAGCCTGACTTCAGTACCAGACAAATTGGTAGAAACTATAATAAAGAACAGAATTATCAGACATATAGATCAACATTATTTGTGGCAGAAAAGTCAACACCACTTTTGTAAAGGGAAGTCATGCCTCACCAACCTATTAGAATTCTTTGAAGGTGATGACAAGCTCATGGATAAGGGTGTGATCCAGTCCATATAGTGTACTTGGATTTTCAGAAAATGTTGACAAGGTCCCTTAGCAAAGGCCCTTAAGGAAGCTAAGTAGTCATGGGATAATAGGGAAAGTCCTCTCATGGATCAGTAACTGGTTAGAAGATAGGAAACAAAGGGTAGGACTAAATGGCTGATTTCACAATGCAGAGAGGTAAACAGTGGGGTTTCCCAAGGATCTGTACTGAAACCTGTGCTGTGCAAGATATTCATTAATCATTTGGACAAGAGAGTGAAAAGTGAAGTGGTAATGTTTGCAGATGATGCAAAATTATTCAAGATAGTTAAGTTCAGAGCTCACTGCAAAGAGCTACAAGGGGATCTCACAAAACAGGGTGACTGAGCAATGAAGTGGCAGATGAAATTAGTGGAGAGAAGTGCAAAGTAATGCACATTGTGAAAAAATAACCCCAACTACACATATATAATGATGGGTTCTAAATAAACTATTCCCACTCAAGACAAAGGTCTTGGAGTCATCATAGAAAGTTCTCTGAAAACTTCAGCTCAATGTGCAGCAGTGGTCAAAAAAGCTAACAGAATGTTAGGAATTTTTAGGAAGGGGATAGAAAATATCATAATACCTCTATAAAAACGCATGGTGCACCCACACCTGGAATACTGGGTCCAGGTCTCATTGCCCCATCTCAAAAAGAATAGTATAGAACTGGGAAAGATTCAGAACAGGGCAACAAGCATGACCAAGGGTATAGAACTGCTTCTATACAAGAAGAAACTAAAAAGATTATGGGTGTTCATCTTAGAAAAGAGACAATTAAGAGAGGATATAATAGAGGTCTAATAAACCCTGAATGGTGTGGAACAGGTGCATAAATAAGTGTTATGTCCCTTTCCCACAACACAAATACCCAGGGTCATCTAATTAAATTAATAGGCAGAAGATTGAATACAAACAAGAGGAAGTATTTTTCATACAACACATGATTAAAGCGGAACTCACTGTCATGGGATGTTGTGATTGCAAAAAATATACTGGGTTCAAAATAGAACTAGATAAGATCATGGAGGATAGATCCATCAATAGCTATTAGCCAAGGTGGTTAGGGATATAAACTCATGCTTGGGGTGACTGAAAATCTCTGACTACCAGAAGCCATGAGGGAAAGATGGGTGGATCGTTCCAGAATTGCCCTGTTCTGCACACTCTCCCTGAAGTTCTGGTCCTGGACATTCTTGGAGACAGAATCCTGCACTAGATGGACCATTGATCTGACCCAATATGGCAGTTCTTCTATTTAGTGTAAGAGTGCTGGGAGGCAATGGTGGCTTGTAAAATATAGTCAGTAAGACTAGATGATCTGGTGGTCCTTTCTGGAATTAAACTCGATGAGTCATCTGTAGACACTGGAGCTGGGATTGCTAATGGGGAAAGCTAATAGGATTTGCATGCCTCATTCCTTTAGGCTCTTTTGACAATCCTTCTCAGCCTGGTTTCTTTGGCTAATTATTTATTGTACTGGAGGGTACTCTTTTAAATACAATAGAAATTCTCTTTTTTAGAGCACTATCTGAAAGATTACAAACTTGTTAAGAAAAACATCTTTTCTGACAAAGGAGGTTATAAAAAGATAAATATATTGGTACCTGATAAAGGAACACATAGAAGTGGCAGCAATTTATGTCACACTACCAGTATATAGCATTATTTACCCGGATAGGAGGATAGAATACGCAGAGAAAATGTCCATTTACCACACAGCTGCCATAATGTAGTGGTAGAAAGTATTTATAATATGGCAGAATTCAAAGGCTTCTGTCAGGCAGGGAGCTTCATGGAGTTGCACTCTGTTCAAACATAGATAAGAGATGATTTCTGCCCCACTTACAGTCTTAAAGACACAAACAGATGAAGAGTATGGGATGAGGATTTTGATTTTTATCTGGGATAGAGATGGGTTGAGAAGAAGAATGGTGAAATAGGAGTAAGGGAGATATTAAGAATAAAGGAGTAGGAAAAAGGAAGAGAGACCATCACAGCTCTATCTATCTTAGGTCCTTATGTGCCCTCCCACCCACAGTTTATCATAACATCTGAGTGCCTCACAATCTATTTATCCTCACAACACTTCTTTGAGGTAGGGAGGTATTATAATCATCCCTATTTTACAAATGGGGAACTGAGATACAGACAGACTAAGTGACTTTCCTGAGGTCACACAGGAAGTCTATAGCAGAGTAGAGAACTGAGCCTTGAACTTTCAGGACCCAGGGTAATACTCTAACTACTGGACCATCCTTTCTCTGTCATCAGCTGCCCCATTACAATCAGCAGGTGCAGTTTTGCCATCATCGCAGTGGTCAGTCTTAAAAAGGATTTTGAAAGAAGTGGGTAGGTGTACTGAATTTAGTCAGGAGAATTTTACCAAGTATATGGGGCAGGTTGAGAGAAAGCACAAAATAGACCTTGCTGAAATATGCCATTTATTTTTTGTGGGACTTTTCTAAATACATACTTTTTTAAAAAAATTCCCATGAAAATATTTTGGTTTTTCAGTGAAAAAATGAAAGCAAAAAAATTTTATTTTCAAAATTAGTATTCAGAAGCAATGTTCTGATTTTAAGTTTAAAAAATCAGTTTTGGAAACCAAAATTTTACCAACCCAAATTTTTGATTTTCAGTTTTTGGCTTTACTGAAAAAAAATGAATTTCAACTAAAACGAATATTTTCTGCAAAAATTTTCCTTTTGGTCAAAAATCCATTATTTGTTTTAAAAAATATATATCTTGACAAAAACATTTTGACCAACTCTGGCACAAAAGGATTTGAGGGAAAAGTTGACCAGAGTAGCCATTAGAATTCTTTTACAAAATGCTATCTAGTGAAAACCTTTACTGTAAACTATTGCTGTTTCCTTCTCAACATAACTTACTTATTACAAGGTTTCAAGTGGTCTGAGCCAATAGAACTTACACAAAAATTGGGACCATTTTGGTCGGTTATTTGAGGGGGGAAGGTGGAAGGGGAAGAGAGTGGCATGGCATTCTGAAGTAGCATTTTTCCATTGGTCAAAAAGGATAGTAGTGTTACTCATCCGTCTATCATAGAATTTTCTATAGATTTCCTGCTGCCAGTGATAGCACCATAACAATGTAGATGTGTGTGTGTGTGTATATATAATATTCTCTGGGTGAGGTAATAGCTTTTATTGGACCAACTTCTGTTGATGAGAGACACAATTTCGAGCTATATAGAGGTACTTAGAATGTATCTTTCCCAGACCTGAGGAAGAGCTCTGTGATGCTCAGAAGATTGTCTCTTTCACCAACAGAAGTTGGTCCAATAAAAAATATTATCTCGCCCACTTTTCCTCTCTAATATCCTGGGATCAACAAGGTTCCTACAATACTCCATAATACTGTACACATACAAGGGATGGGAGCATGCACTGACAATGGGTTTTTATATGTTGCAGGTTGGAAATACATATCCTGGTTACATTGGTTTGGCTTTTAAATTCTTGAGGATGGCACTGGCCATTTGCTGTTTGTGGAACACCACATCAAACACTGCTGTGTCTGCACTCTGGGTCCATCCTTGGCTAGCCTGCAAGTGGATAGATGCAGTCACACAGCACCCCCTAACTGGCAAAATCAGACAATTTTATTTTGGTAACCACTCTACTTCTGCTGTCTGATATTAAAAGTAAGGCTTTCAAAAGAAGAATAGCTTTAAAAGTTTTTTTAGCTGAACAAGAACTATTTATGGTGTTGAGGATTATGTTAGTTCCAAAAGGAGAGAAATAATAATAATTAAATTCTATTTTGCAAACATTGGTTAGATATGAAAAAGGTGACTAAATGGTGAATCTGGTTATGATTTTTTAGTGGGGAGGATCATCGATCACTGCCTTTTACATTACTGTAAACTAATTTCATTTGTGGTACAGTTTATATTATTACACTGAACTAATTCACTGATATTTTAATGGTAGTATACTATACTTTTACTATGTTAAGTATTAAAGAATCATTCAGCTAGTGAGCTGTAGTACCTCTAGTTTTTCATTCTAATGTACAGTACTGTAGTTAAAATAGTTGAATTTTATTAAATTTGAAATAGTCTGTGTAAGAAAGTTGCTCTCTAAATTACTACCTACTATTTAAAGTACTTGTGAAGACTGTATTGAAAATCCCATTGCTTTGCCATCAATCCCGCTTAATTTAACTTTTGTATTCCAAGACGTCATCTTCTAAATGTTACAAGATTAGACCACCAGGCCTAGAAATAAATGGTTGAAATCATGTAGGTAGATATATTGTACTTATATTGTGCATCTGTGCTTAGATTACACATGCTGCATTCAAGGTGGACTGCAGAAAGAGGTGTATATATGACACCGTAGTTTTTTGTACAAACCATAAGCTAATCAGAATTCAGATAAGGCCATAGCTATATTAGGTACATGTTTCAAACAAAATAGTTTTGACAATTTTCAGCACAGATGGAAAGAGGCATTTAAAATAGTTGGGCCCAAAAATTAAGATCTAGATACACATTTTACCCAAAATAAACAACATTTGGAGACACAGTTTTGTTTCAAGTTTATTTTTTATCAAAAGCAATTTAAATGACCCATTCTCACAATGTGGAGATTTGCAGTACAGAAATGCTTAACAAAATACTGCCAAAGCTACTTCTCTCCTTATACATAATACTATTGTTGTTTTTCATTTCTTTAGAATTATAACAATGGTAGTAACTACTGATGAGTGTATTTACTTTTTGTCATGGATATTCTTTTGGAGATAGAGCAAGAATACTAATAGAATATATTATTTCTACTGTGTTGGCAAATCTAGGATCAGGGGCCAATTGTGCTAAGCACTGTGAAAACAAATAATAAAAAGACACTACTTGCTACCAAAAAAGTTATCATTCTCTAACTACATCCCTATATATAAGCAGTAGTGACTTTCTGAGACCATAATTGAGACTCTGTTCTGCTATTGTACAGAAAAACCAAGTAATATGAATATTTGAAGGTACAAACTTAGCCAATAAGGCCCCAAACCTGCAATTTATTCTATGCAAGTAGATTCCTGCACCAATATGCCACCCAACTGACTTTATTGGATCTCCACCTGGCACAGAGATCTACTCAGATGGAGCCCCAAATTTAGCTAGATTAATTTTTTTTAAAGAGTGAAAAATTACTGAAAGTGTAACGAAACAAAACAGTCCCGTCCTTTCAGGGCCAGTTCCAGGAGTTTTGCCTCCCCAAGCAGCCAAAAAAAAAAAGAAAAAAAAGCTGCTATTGCGATCTGTGGCAATTCAGGAGGAGGTCCTTCATTCCAAGCGGGAGCATGGGACCCTCTGCCGAATTGCAGCTGAATACCTGGACGTGCTGCCTCTCTCGGAAGTGGCCGCCCCAAGCACCTGCTTGCTAAGCTAGTGCCTGGAGCCAGCCCTGCATGCTTCTACCCTTCCCTCTTCCCTCCTCCTTCCCCCATCAAAAGAAAATCAGGTTAAACAAAATGCTTTGTTTGACCTAAAACATTTTTTTTAAAAATTCAGCTCAACCACTGAACTGAAAAATTGATTATTTGCTTATCTCTAATCACATACTACTTTTTTTCACAGGATGGACACACAAGGGGGCATGGGCAACCATAAATCTTACATTTTCTAACTTTTGAGTACTTTCCAACTTTAATAATGCTCTTTGAACATAATTATTTTATGTAATTCTGAAAATAGCCTGTAGTTTGTACTATTTTTCTAAGCAAGCTTGACTCCTGATGGGGAAGCAGCCAGAAGTGTGTAAATTTTAAACCAAAGAAAGAAAATAAGGGCATAAAGAAAGCAGTAAATGAGAGAGGGCTAAGAAAGATGGAAAATGTGAGCAAAGTGAGAGCCTGGGGAATGGAGGTGAATAGGAAAAAATAAATAAAACTTTTGTCTAGGTGTGCTTATCACAAGAGGGTTTAAAGCTTTGGAGTTCTGTTTATTTTTTTTCCCCAGCTCCTAAACTAAGAAGTTGAACTGAATGTAATAAAGTATCTAGAAATAAATATTTTATTGTTTTACTGAAGGGTTGGTAAAGTTTTGAAAATATGGCCTTAGGGGTAATCATGTCTAGCAGTTTCTTTTAATATGTTGTTTAGACATTCCTTGCCCCTCATGCTCCTCCACCCCCTCTGTACACATGTTTTATAAAGTTAGCAATGATTTAGATTATTTAGATCTTTTTAAAAAAAAAATCTCTTTTTTTTTCAAAGGGCTTTTTACTTAAAATGTTTTTGTAATGTTTTTATGTCTCTGTTTGACTCTTTCTTGAGTAACAGATTTTCCCCCATGTATTATTTGGATAAAGACCTTTCAGAATCCCTCTAGAGTTGTTCAGTTTGGAAAACATCCTATAGACATAATTTGCTGGAGGCACTGCAGGTTAAAAGTTTACATGAAGACAATAGACAAACCAGAGATACTTTAAATCAAACTCAAAGAAAAAAGTCCCTTTTTACTAAGCCTAAAAAGACCTTTATTTAGTATCTTGTCAGAAACTAAAGTGTATTATCACATACACTGTAAACTTTTGATCTCTGTTCATTTGCTATATGCTCCATTAGTATTCTCTTCTCAGTGCTAGAGCATTTCCCATGGACTCTCAGAAATTCCTTCCGCATTCGTTGGAATTAGGCATTTGGATCACAGATGCCATCAGATAAAAAGTAAAATAAAACCAAGTATTTCCTAATTCTTCATGTTGTAAAATATGATATCACTTAACCTCTGAAACAGATTTCCTTCTCATGTACATACAGAAGGCAAGCAACCGAATACCAGTGTTGTAAAAAAATAATTAAAAAATAAAAAAGAAGGGCATTTAAATTGCCCTACTTGTTGCTGAGCTACAATGTCAGAGTCACTAGTTCTTGCATCTGACTCTGACCACATCATGAGTCATTCCAGTTGAGGTATTACAGAATATCACAAAACACTATTACCTGGTATTTTCTCCTTCTAGCACTTTCAAAATAATATGTTCTTTTTAAACAATATATTGTACTTCATCATTTTGTCTCAGATTAAAGAACATTATCTTTATTTTCTTCATGAAGAGATACGACTTACTGTTTTCCTTGCCTAAAAAAATGCAGCATTTCCTCACTTTCCTATTCCAGTAGTTTTATACTGTAAGCACATCATGTCCCATTTCTGTTCTCTGAGATACACATTTTCAGATACCTGGAAGTCATGGGGCGGGGAGGGGGAGAGAAACAAGGTCATTATGGTGGTAATATTTATTGGACCAACTTCTGTTGGTGAGACAGACAAGCTTTCAAGCCACACAGAGATCTTCTTCAGGACTAAGAAAGGCACTCCCAGCATCATAGCTCAGTGCAGGGTGGAACAGATTGTTTAGCATAAGTAGTTAGCACATATTGTAAGCAACCATTCAAGGTAAAGTTGCCCATTAACAACTCTGCAGTCATAGGACAAATAGAGGGGATTTTGGGAGTTGCAGATTGTTGTAATAAGCCATAAATCCAGCATTTCTGTTCAGTCCATGATTTTTAGTGTCTTGCAGAGTAATGAATGTAAGCTTCCAGGCTCATCTTTTGAAATTGTTGTGCAGGTTTCCTTTGAGGATAAGGACTGCTAGGTCAGATATAGAATGATCACTTTGTGAAAAGTGTTCACCCACACATGACAGAGTGTTTTGTCTTTTGTCACTGCCTTGTGTGAGTTCGTTTGAGAGCACAATGATTGTCCACATAGTTGTTGTTGAGGCATCTAGTGTATTGGGTGAGGTACACCACATGTTGTGACAACTTTATACTACCAGGATCTTGAAAGGTGCATTGTAGCAATCAAAATAAGTCTACAGATTTTGCATCTGCTGTTCTGGCAGAGTTTCATGATGCTCTGAGTTGGTATGTCCTGGTCTGTGGGGAATTTGCTTCTGATGATGAGCTTGGAGAGGTTATGTGGTTGTTTGAAGGCCAGAAGTGGGGGTTCAGGAAAGGTTTCTTTCAGACTGGGGTCCCCATCGAGTATGAGTTGTAGCTGTTTGATGATACCTGTATGGGTTCCATGAGTGGGGTGGTAGATGACAACTACCAGAGGGGAGATTATTTCTGTATTGAAGCAGGTTCTCTCAGGGTATTTGGGTGGCCCATTACATGATGCGATCTACTTCTCTGCTGGAGTCTGCTTGCTTGGTGAAGGCAGTTTTAAGTGTGTTAAGGTGCATATCCCAAACTGTCTCCTCAGAGCATATTCCATGGAATCTGAGTGTCTGGTTGTAGATAACAGATTTCTTGGCATGTTTGGGGTGAATACTGGATCTATGAAGGTAGGTGTGGTGATTTATGGGTTTCTTGTAAAGGGTTGTCTGTTGTGTTCCATTGTTGAAGCTGAGTGTGGTGCCCAGGAAGTTGATGCTAGTGTGGGAGTGTTCCAGAAGGACCTTAATGGATGGGTGCTGGTTGTTGAAGTTATGGTGGAAATCTATGAGTGAGTTTAAGTCATCTGTCCAGAGGATGAAAATATCATCAATGTATCACAGGTATTTCATTGGTTTCATGAGGCATTTCTCCAGAAATTCTTCTTCCAGGTGGCCCATAAAGAGGTTGACATACTGAGGAGCCATCCTTGACTTGGACAAAGTGTTTGCTATTGAATGTAAAATTGTAATGGGTGAGGATGAAATGAATGAATTTGGTGATGTGTTTGAGATGGATATCTGGGGGTTGTCCATTGTCTTGTAAATATATGAGGCAGGCAGCTATGCTGTCCTTGTGATGGATGTTGGTGTATTGGGAAGTGACATCCATGGTATTCTGAGAGAGATTGGTGCTCTGAGGGAGGTGATTAATACTGTGGAGTTTGTGGAAGAAGCCAGTTGTGTCCTGGAGGAAGCTGGCTATTTGAGTATTGAGTGGTTTGAGGATGACTTCTACAAGTCCCAAAATTTGTTCAGTAATAGTGCCATGGTCAGATATAATAGCTCTGCCTGCATTCCCTTGTCTGAGTACATGATTTTGGGAATCATGTAGACGGTCCCTGGGGTGGGTTCATGGGGAATGAGTTTGTAGAGTTTCTCTTGCGGTCATTTGGGGAAGGATTTGATGATATCCCTTACGTACCTGGGTAAATTGTGATGTGTGGTCTTCTTTACGTTCTTTAAAGTAGGTGGTGCCAGAGAATCATCAGTTGTCCTTGTTAACATCATCTTTGCTGTTGAGGACTACAATGGCACCACCTTTGTCAACTGGTTTGATCACTATGTGGTGGTTTGATTTCAGGAACTGTATGGCCGTCCTCTCAGCAGAGGAGAAATTATGGTGTATATGGTGTTTGTTAATGCTTTCTCAGTCCATTTTTTTTCCCTGAAGCAATCAATGTGATGATCAAGAGTGTGGTTTTGTCCACTCTTGGGTGTCCAGTCAGATGATTCTTTTTTATTACGATTGTCGGTGGAGACATGGTTATTGAGAGTGGTGTTATCATTGTTGTAAATGAATTCTTAGATTCACATATTTGGACATTGAAGATTGAGCCCTCTTCAGAACTGGCTGCCCAATCCTCCTGCCAAGAAAGGTGGTGTCATGGCTGGAGGGAAACAAAGCAGAAAGGAAAGAAAATATATTTATGTGGCACTCATGTTCCAAAAGAAGTAGAGAAAGCTGATCATTTTGTGGATGCTTCAAGTAAAAGAACTATTAAAATAGCTGACAGTGGAAGAGAAACTTGATATAGTCTCCCCTCTCCCCAAACCATGGTGGAATGGCAATAAAAAGGGATAATGTAATATCTAGTGCTAAACTAAATAGGAGGACTGATTAGGTTGTAAAGGTAGGTGTGTAGCACTATGCTTGAATGCTTCCATACAATCTAATGCAATAAAATTTCTGAGTATAGCAGTCCCCATAGTATAATCTGTATGGATAGAAAACTCCCGATCATAAAAATTAAAATGTACAAATAGTACTAGAGGGTTATACTACCAGACTCTTCCTTCCCTGGTCACCCCTCCTCCCCCAAAAAATGTTCAAAGAGATCAAAGGGGATAAACCTACATTAACATTTTCAGTAGTGACCATTGGTTTTGTATGCCTCGGTTATTAGGGGCTCAATCTGACGCACCTAAAGGCCTGATTTTTCAGAAGTGATTTACCAATTGATCGGATGTCAGATTGGGAGAAGGTTTAGAGAAGTATTTAATAGCTGTGTCATGGAAAAGCTAGTTCTAAAGCATAAAAGTGAAGAAGCCATTCTCAACTGAGACCTACGTAGCCCATTAAAGATGAATTTTTAAAAAATCTTAGGTCAAAAGTGAGTAAATTAAAATCCTTAGGCTCAGCATGAAACCTACTTATGAATTCCAAATACAGAATGTATTTAACCCCTTTGGAGGCGGGGGGAGAAGTCAGGAAGGCAAAGAGAAGGGGGGTTAAAGACACTTCCCCTCTCTGAGCCATTATTTATTCTTACCCTTTGTTGTTCTAATATACAGTATTTAGAATGTATATTCTTTTGGGAAAGGAATGTCCCTTGCTATGTGCCTAGCACAATGGGGCCTCTAGGTGCTACTGGAACACGAATAACTATCAATACTAATAAATAATTAGCAATGAGGAAGCTAGAAGCTTTGGCAACAATCAGTGAGTCCTCTGGACCATGAAGTTAAGGGGGCAGTTAAGGAGAATAAGGCCATTGCAGTGAAACTAAATGATTCTTTTCCATTAGTCTTCACCACAGAGAACAATGAGGAGATACCTACCTCACACCTCCTATTTTCAGGTAATAAAGACAAGGTACTATCATAGGTAGAGTTCAAAACAGCTGCTGGAACAAACTGGTAAACTAAAGAATAAGAAGTCACTAAGACCATACAGCATTAATTAAGAATCCTTAAAGAAATTTACTAATGAAAAGGCTGAACTGATAACTAAAACTTATAACTTCATTAGCATTTGTCATGGAAAAGTGGAAGGAAGTGAATATTGCATCTGTCATTTTTGTTTGTTCTGTTTGTTTGTTTATTTCTTTTTAAGGGCAGTAGGGTGACCCGGGGAATAACAGATGAAGAAATATGGTTGAAACAATAATTAACAAATTGATATAGCTTATCTGAACAGTTAAAAAACCTATGACAATGCCGATCAGAAGAGGCTACTAAGTAAATTAAATAGTTACAAGGTGAAAGGCACTGAGGAGCTGGAGAGGGTTCAGGTGCATCTTTTGTGATCAGAGCTGTCCATTGAGTTTGTGAAGGAGAATCCCATCTTTCTCTTTTTTAACTTTTAAGTAAATTTCCATCCCTTTTCCTTTCAGAGAGATCTTGGAAAGTATGAACTGCTATAAAGCAATTGCTAGGATTGTAGAGAAACACATCTGGATTCCAATTCTTTATGAAGAGGCTGAGAGGGACATATAGATCCTCCCACACAGTAACATATTATTTCCTCCTTCATCTTTCCCAAAAACAAACAAGCAAACAAACAAAAACCCATTTTTTTATTTAATAAATCAGTTAAGTCTGGGTGTATCCACCCCAACCTGGTATTATCTTTAGTAGTGTGCTCACAATGGACAGGAAATGATTATATCTGAGAATGGGGAAAAAACAATTCTCAGCCTGTCCCCTAAGTACTAAGCACACAGCTTCCGTTTGTTAAAGTTCTCAGCCTTCTCTGAGGCTGGGCCTAGCTGGTTGCTCGCTCCAGCAGCTGCCATACTGCAGATGGCGAGGCATGTCATAGACTCATAGACTTTAAGGTCAGAAGGGACCATTATGATCATGTAGTCTAGTCTGACCTCCTATACAACACAGGCCACAGAATCTCACCCATCCACTCCTGTAACAAACCTCTAACCTATGTCTGAGTTATTGAAGTCCTCAAATCGTGGTTTAAAGACCTCAAGGTGCACAGAATCCTCCAGCAAGTGACCTGTGCCCCATGCTGCAGAGGAAGGTGAAAAACCTCCAGGGCCTCTGCCAATTTGCCCTGGAGCAAAATTCCTTCCCGACTCCAGATATGGTGATCAAGCTAACCCTGACCATGTGGGCAAGACTCACCAGCTAAGCACCCAGGAAAGAACTTCTCTGAGTCAACTCTGATCCACCCCATCAAACATCCCATCACCAAGACAGCGGGCATATTTACCTCTAATATCAAAGAATGAATTCAATTTGCCAAAATTGGCTTTCCCATCATACCATCCCCTCCATGAAACTATCAAGCTTAGTCTTGAAACCAGAATATGCTTTTGCCCCCCTACTCCCTATGGAGCTGCCCAAGAACTATCAACTCCTAGTCAATGGTTAGAAACCTTTCGTCTAATTCAAGTCTAAACTTCCTAGTGGTCCCAGTTTATATCCCATTGTTCTGTGGTTCCACGTGTACTAAGCTTAAATAATTCCTCTCCCTCCCTGATATATTTATAAAGAGCAATCATATCTCCTCTGAGCCTTCTTTTGGTTAGCCTAAATAAAGCCAAGTCTTGAGTCTCCTTTCATAAGCACAGGTTTCATCCTCGGATCATCCTAAGTGGCCCTTCTCTGTAAGCTGTTCCAGTTGGAATTCATCCTTCTTAAACATGGGAGAACCAAGAACTGCACATCAGTATTCAGATGAGGTCTCACCAGAGCCGTTCTAATAACAGTATACACCTCTTATCTTTACTGGAAATACCTTCACTTGATGCATGCCAAGACTGCATTAAGATTTTTGCAGCCATATCACATTGGCAGCTCATAGTCATCCTGTGCATCAACCAATCACTTCCGAGGTTCTTCTCCTCCTCATGTTACTCCAGTTGATGGTCCCCAATTATAACCAAATAAATTCTTGTTATTAAATCCTAAAATGCATGACCTAGCACTTTTTTCACTATTAAATTTATTCATCCTATTACTATTACTTGCCAGTTTACAAGGTCAATCCAGATCTTCACCTGATGATATCCGGTTCCTTTCTGTATTAGCTTCCTTTCTCCCCAGCTTCTGTCTCGTAAATCTTTTATTAGCATTCGCACTTTTGTGCCAAGGTCAGTAATAAAAATATTAAAATAAAGACTGGTCCCGCAAAGAACTGATTCCCTGAAGGAATCCACAAGTAACCTCTTTCCAGTTCTGTAGACAAGTTCACTTTAGTACCACTCGTTGTCAGCTTTCCTTTAACAGTTCCTTATCCTTATTATAATTTTCATCTTGATCCCGACTTTTCCATTTAGCCCTAATAATTCCATGTGAGGAACGCGCTATCAATAAGCCTTATTTGAAATCGACAGTAAATAGAGCCACTAGTGTTTCTTTGTCTAAAATCCTGTTACGTTCTCAAAGAAGGAGATCAGGTTGATTTGGCACGATCTCCTTTTGTAAAACATGTTTGTTTTTTTGTACCTCAATTCATTTGACTCAAATGATCCTTAAACTACTTTCTCCTCAAAAATTTTTCCAAGACCTTGCAATACTACAGAATGTCAGCACTGAAAGGCACCTATAGTTCTACGGCTCACTTTTTTTTCCTTTCTTTAAAATACGAATATTTTATCAATTCTTCCAGTCATACGGTACACTCCTCTGAGTTTTACTGATTCAACATTTCATTCTTAGTCTATTAAGATGTTGAGTTTGGCTTCTACCTAGATGTGGTCAATATCTGCTCCATATCCTCATTCCTTGTTTGTCGATCCTAACATTTACCTAGATCCTCATTAGCTCTCATTAAGACTGAGGCAAAGTATTTGTTAGATTTTGGCCCGTGCCTAGATTATCTTACCTCTCACTACATCCTCAGTGTTTAGCGGTCCCACTTCTTCTTTCTTTGTGTTTTTCTTCTTATTTATTGGCTATACGACTTTTTACTATTAGTTTTAATTCCCTTTGCAAGGTCCAACTCTACATGGCTTTTGGCCTTTCTCACTTTATCCTACATGTTCTGACCTCAATAAGGTAGCTTTCCTTGCTAATCTCTCCCATCTTCCACTCCTTGTAGGCTTTCTGCTTTTTCTTAATCACCTCTCTGAATGCTTGCCTCATCCAGTCTTTGGTTTACAATTCGTTGCTCTATTGAGTTTTTTCCCCTTTGTCTTGGTGAATGCAGGCTTCTTGATAGTTTCCTGCACACTTTGACTGAAGTAGATTCCAGGCCTCCTCTGCTTTAGATCCAAAGTCTTCTAGTCCAATCCACTTCCCTAAATAATTTCCTTAATTCTTTTGAAAGTTAGCCTCTTTAAATCAAAACACCTAGCCCAGATCTAAATTTTTTGTTTATCCTTCCATCTAGTTTGAACTGAATTAGCTCATGATCACTCAAACCAAGGTTGTGCCCTAAAACCACTTCTTCTATGAGGTCCTCACTACTCACCAAAACCAAATCTAAAATGGCATCCCCTCTTGTCGGTACTTCAACTACTTGGTGAAGAAATCCATCCGCTATCACATCCAGAAAAATCTGACCCCTATTATTCTTGCAAGCACTTGTCCTCCAGTCTATATCTGGGAAGTTAAAGTCTTCCATGATCACACAATTCCCATTAGTGTTTACTTCATTAAAAATATTAAAGAGGTCACCATCCATATCCAAATCAGATCCCGGCGGTCTGTAGCACACCCCAAGCACTATCTCAGGGGAGGCTCTAGAAGATTTCTTTTCTAATGTGATTTTTGCTCAGACAGACTGTGTCTTATCATTCCATCACTTCTTATTTCTTTACAGTCTACCTCATCAGTGATATACAATGCTACTCCACCACCTTTGCCTTTATTTCTGTTTTTCCTAAACAGCACATAGCCTTCAATACCTGTACTCCAGTCATGACTATTATTCCACCATGTTTCTGTTATCTCTATAATATCCGGTTTCACTTCCTGCACCAGTAGCTCTAGTTCCTCCATTTTGTTACCTAGGCTCCATGCATTAGTATACAAACATCTTAATTTTTGCCATTTGGCTTCACTGACATTCTTTACCCGATTAGGCACAGGCATTCTACCACCACTATTAGACTGGTTTCTACGCTACCATTCCTCCTTATGTCCATTCTCATATCCACGACTGTATCCTTTGTTACTTTGTTTTCTTCCCTCTCAATGTTAAATTCTGGTGTGGAGATTACCTGGACATCTCCCAACCATCTCCCCCGAATTCCTAGTTTAAACTCTCTTAATCATTTGTGCCAGCCTCCATCCTAGAAGTCATGTACTCTTTGTCCCTGATTTCCCTGCTGCAGGCCACTCTACCATCACAGGCAAAGGCAAATAGGGAAAAGCTGCTGGTGCACTGAGGGAGAGGGCTGCAGCCACCTCTTTTCTTTGCCATCTTTTCCTTCCTACCCAGGTCCATCTTGCTGTTTCATGAGCTGGCACTGAGAGGGGACTGGAAGCCCTTCTCCACTATCAACCACTTAACATGCCTCACTAGATCCACTCTCCCTTTTCTCTTACTGCCACTTGAGCTAGGGTAGACTGACAACCATCATGGAATACCTCGCCCATCTCAAAGTCAAAAGGAACCCATTCTAGACCCAATTTGCCCCTTTCCTACTCAGAGGCCTCAAGACAACTCATCTGCTGCCAACTGAAGCTTCAGGAAAGCATGCTATCACCACTATTGCTGAGAGGAACAGTTGCCAGATAAAGAAGCCTCCGGAGATGCTGGGCACGGATAACCATAGTGAGTCAAAAAGGACAAGGCACAGAAAGATTGATGAATTTTTGTGGCGGAACAATATGGAGTGCATTGATGTTTCAGAGATGGAGGAGAGGGGGAAAATATACCATATAGCCATTTTCCCCCACTCTTGATACCATGTAACACAACTCACTTGTGCAATGTTGTTGCCATTTTGCTCACCCGTCCCCAGGTCTCCTGTAAGGTTGCTCCCCTGCAGTAACCTATTCTGCAACCCTGCAGACCTCAGTTCTCTGGTGTACTGGGAGTATGGAGTCCAACCTGTGCAGTCGCTCTTACTGTGGATCCCCACCTAACTTGGGGACTGTGAGGTACAGAACGCTTTGTGCAGCCCTCTATCAACAAATGAATTTTGCCTTCCCATGCTAGGATCAGAGGCAAATATTTCATTGATATTATAAATGAGATGACAGAAATGCAAAGGCTCCTAAGATTTTCATTTCCATAAACCTTGCCTAAGGCTCCAGCTGGAAATACCCCTGAGGGCCATGTACAGTACAGTATATTCCTCCACTACTTCTTTGGCCAAATATATTTTGTCCATGAGTCATGCGTGCACAGCAGAGCATTTCAAAGACCCATCTGGGAGAATAAAGCCACTCACCTTCAAAGTGCAGTGCAATCTCAAAAGGTTCAGAGTTTGGGTTTTGTTTGAATTCTTGGATCCTTCTCTGAATTCCTTGACACTGTATAACAGGCATCTTTGCAAGATTCCCAACATTTCTGCCTCTAATCCAAGCCACATAATAACCCAATAACAGCCTTTTTCTTTGTATTTCCACTGGAACCAGAAGTGTATTTCTATTGGGGTGGTTGGAGGGAAGGAGTAGGAACTATCAGAACACTTCAGAACTTTGAAGGAGATTTGGTTCAAGTTTCATTCTAGGAATGAGTGAAAGTTTCAAACACTCTTTTTAACAGTGTTATAATTATTTTTTTTCTGTATTTATGTGACTATTAGGTGTTAATTTTCAGGGCTTCATTGTTGTGCGTATAACACCAAAATCTGCCTCATGTGCCATCAAATTATCAAGCTAAGATTTCTGCTCTGATTGTTCATGTTATATTCTGTTATGAATGTCTAATAGTTTTATTAACTTAAAGCCAAATAAAACCAAGTGCACGCAGAACGTGGCTGCCATCCTGGAAGTTACTTTCCTAGTATAAAGAGTTTGGGTGCTGCAATGACATCTGACTTATCAAGGAATTTGTCTTCACATTTAGTAATTAGAAAATATGACTGACATATCATTAGGGTGACTTTTGTTCGAGAAAGACTTGAGGTGACTGATCAATGCTTTCCTTTTTCTTAACGGTGGATACTTTTTTTTCCTGGTTAACTCTATTAGATTTTGCCTACCATGTGGTATGTAGGGAACACAGCACTCTGTTCTAACCAATACCCTGCTGATTCAGCACAATATTCCATGTTTAGAAATCTTTACATTTGCTCCCCAGCAAATTCCTTATTAATTTCAAATTTTATTACATAACGGCTGTGACCCTGTACAGCTGACAGAACCTTTGACCATAAATTGTAGGTAATTCATTGGCTTGTGATTCAGCAGTTCATTTGGTTTAACCTAGTTAAAATTTCTGGAAAGAAAGGCCTTTAGGTCTGATTTTTTAGACAGACTACTAGAGCTGGGCACAAAAGTTTCAGCAAAATAATTTTCTGAAAAAGCTCTTCTGACAAAACGTTTTTTTCATATTGATTTCAACAATTTCATTTAAATGAAATTAGGAAAAAACATTTTGCTATCCCATTTTGACATTTTTGGATGAAAATTTTTGATTTTTCACTTTGAAACAACTTTTCAGTTTGAAATTTAATGTATTTTATATTTGAATATTTTTAAATAGTCAAAATCAAAACAAAACCATTTTTAGTTTATTGAAACAAAACTTTTTGACTAACCTGAAAATAATTTTTTTTCTGGATTTTGTTTCATGGAAAAATTCAGAATTTTGGTGTTTCACCCCAATTCAGGTGAAAAAAAATTCAGAAATCTCAAATTTTTGTCAGGACAGAAAAATCTGTTTTCCAACTATTTCTACCCACTTGTGTTACTGAAGTAAATGGAAGCACTGGGAGTTCAACATCTTTGAAAACTTCTTCTTTTTCCTTTATGCTGCTTTTACTGCTGAGGGTTGCGGTGGCAGCACGGAGAGCAGGCAGGACCAGACTTCCATTCACCCCACAACAGGCTCCAGCTCCTCCTGGGGAATTCCCCAGTGTTCCCAGGCCAGCCAAGATATATAATCCTCCAGTGTATCATGGGTTGGCCTTCGTACCTCCTCCTAGTGGACATGCCCAGTAGTGTTCCAAAGGAAGCCTCCCAGGGGGTATCCTTATCAGGTGCTCAAACAACCTCATCTGGCTTCTCTTAATCTTTCAAAACTAGGCCCTTAAATAACTGTTCCATGAATGTAGAACTAATGCCTCTTATTCCTAGTTGTAGAGCCAAATCTGTGGCCACTTTTAAAAATAAAGAAACATCTCTTGGCCAGAGCTTCTGAAACTCAAAATTTCAAAAATCATCATAGGTCTAGATTGTGGCTAGCCCCTTTTGAGGGTGCACAAAAGATGGGGAGGAAAGGTGTCAGATGTGTCTTCCACATCTTTTACTCCTGTGCAGAGACCAGCACAATTTCTGTCCCTACCAAAAGAAGAATATACAAACTACGCTTTGCTAGCATGCCAAATCACCCTAAGGGACATGAGAAGGAGGCATTTCCAAGGCAGGGTCTAATAAGCACAATTTCGCCTTTCACGATGTTTTATTTTAACACGTCCTAAACCATCCCTTTAGTGGATCCTATATTAGTACACTTTGTTGTTTGAGGAGACTGTGAACAGACTAAAAGTAGAAGGGGTTTTTGCCATGCTAGAAGGGTTTTTTACTATGGTAATAGTCGGCTGGATTCTGCAGCCTTACACAGAGTAGTGTGCTGCTCTTTCTGAGTAAAGGTGCTAAAATCTGGCCCAGCACCAGTAATGAGCACTAGCCAATTGTAAGTGTGTTGTTTTTAGAAGTAAACAGCAGGGATACAAATTTATCCATGCTCAATTTATTGAGATAAAAGCACAAACTGAGAAAGGACAAGATACTGAAAGTCTTCTGCTTTGTTTGTGATATGATCACCACAAGAGTGTCTCCTCTTTACACATTTCTTTAATACTTTTTGGCAAGTGAGCATCATAGGTACTGAGAATGGTTTGAAAACATGTCAACTTTTAAAATAAAGATGGTATATGGTAGCTTCACTTTTTGGCTTCTCCACATTATTCTCAGTTGTATTAGTGTGCAGATTTAGTAGATGGTAAAGGAAAATGCGTAACTTTTGAGAAGAGAATATAGCTGACCTAGAGGCCTTGCATTATACCCTATGGAGTTCTCAGGACACCTTTTTTGGTGGCCTCAGAGTGCAGCCACCAACTCTTGCTGGTGGTCGCTTTTACACTTTTTCCTAAATTACTTAATTAGCTTTAGGAAAATCAAATAAGTATGCACATATACACACCTAAATCATTGTAATTGATTTATTGCTAGCTAGTAAGTCTGTTGTGAAAAGTGATATGAACAAATATACAAGTATCACTTTTCACAGCAGCCTTAATCAGCCCTTGCAAGCTTGGAGGGAAATTAAGCCCTGGATGCAGTGTTGCAGGAGGTAATAGGTGGCAGGGGGTTGGAGCCTGAAGCCCTGTGCCCAGAGCCCAAAGCCCTGCGGCCAGAAGATGGGGCCCAGTAACAGAGCTCGAAGCCGTATAGCCAGAGCCTGGGACTGGAACCTGAAGTTGCGCTGCTAGATCCTGCCACCCACCAGGTATCTCCAGAGGCGGGCAGGGCCCAACCCCTGCTGGTGGTCCCAGCAACCAACACCAAGGCATAACATCCATGAGCAATGGGGATGGGGAGGGGGCACTACTGTCCCCTCCCCCCCCATCACAGCCAGGAGGCTGTGGCCACAAGAAAAGCCCCTGATGGACACATTTGAGAAACGCTGCCGTCCTGCACATCTGGGGGGAAGGGAACACACCTTGTGACATTCTTGAGCAATTCTCTCTAGCCAACACTTGGAGCAGCTGGAGAAATACAGTTTCTTTAATGTGAGGGATGGCCACTGTCATGTGGAGCCATTAAGGATCATGAGAACAAAAAGGGTCCAGGCAACTTAGTACATCCTTACCAAACATTGTCCTATTGCATATAGAGTACCCATTGTGTATTGGCAGTAAACATACCTGTATCATACCTGTAGAGTTGTAATTTAAATAAAGCCAAACACTCCTTCACAGCCTGAGTAGCTCTGAGCTGGGGATGTGTAGGTGAGGATGAAAGGAGAAATCCTGCCATTCACATCATGAGGTAGAAGCAAAGTAAAGAAACCACTGCTTCAGCGTAAGGGGACTGGATTAGCATGTAGGCCCACACACTCTAGCCTGCTCCTGCTCTGTGTCCAGATCAGCTTGTGGAGTTATAAGGGGCCAGATTAATCCATGGGATAATTTCATCGAGGTCTGTTTATTCCAATATATATTTTTTAAATATAACAAGGGGGATTATTTTCTCTGTTCTCTTTTTCTGTTAACCTAAAATAGCTCTAAGGTGTGAATCTTATTTACACTAAGGTATCTTAATGCTGTTCCTGAGGTGTAAAGTTGCCTTATTATTGGTGTAAATTACAAGCTCCTAAAAAGTGCTAGAGTGTTGTAAAGTGATCTGAGAAGTTTATCTACATGGAGAGTTAGGTTATGTCTGCACTACATCATGTACAGCAGTGCGACTGCACTGACGCAAATACACCACTGTAGTGCTCCTGGTAAAGTTCTCTAAGCCGACGGAAGAGCTTAATCATTCCTGCTTCCTCAAGAGGCGGTATCTATGTCAGTGGGAGAAGTATAACTTACATCAGCTCAGGGTGTGGATTATTCACACCTCCGAGTGACATAAGTTATACTGAACTAATTTGTAGTGTAGACATAGCCTTAGTGTGCAGAAATCTGGGGTGTAAATCTACTGTGCTCTAGCCTGCTGTGCACTAAGTCGCAACGTGGACCTATGCCCTAAAAGTTCTGTAGTGCGCTTTGACCTACTATTATTTGAAATGGGTGTGTCCATGCAAACCTGTGGGTCTTTAGTTTTTAAAACACTCGGTCCTGTTTCTTCATCTGTTTCCAGCCATGGGTGGTTCTTTTCTCTCTCTGTATTCAATCAGGAGCTCCACTTAGGAGAAGGGTCACCTACAAGATGGAGGCAGAAGAAGCTGCTGTATCCTGAGCATCATATCATGTCAATGTGATTAGAGAGAGGTAGGACTGCATACTTTCAGTATCCTGGGCTTCATTTCATTGTCATTTCACAAATGTAAACTGCATTTTTTTGCAGACTGACAGCCTGCTTCTGCCTGAACTAAGGGAAACGTCTCTCCACATTTATGGAACAGTATTTCCTGAGACAAAAGGCATTTGTTTTGGGGGAAATCTGAAATTTTAACTCAAGACAGCAAAATGTTTTTCCTCTTCGTTCTCCTGTCTAACATGGTTTTTCTTACTGCTGTCACTGGCAAATGAGGATTTCTTTTGCTCATCTTTTCCCTTTCGTGATTAGCCATGAAGAATGGCATTACGAAAAAGAAAAGCATACTCTGAGATAGCCTTATGAGACACATGTCTCATTCAGCATGATCTTTTTCCAGTCCTCAGTATTTTATCTTCCCAATAAAGTAGCATTTTCCCCACTGATCGCTCTCCTACTGAAGCATGAATTTTAGGGCTTGTAACATTAGACCTTTTTTTATTGATCTTCATGAGTTTGCAGTGGGGACTTCAAGGTTATTTGGTCACCAGGGTTAACTTTGCAGCAATGAAAAGCAATAAACTCTTTTAGTGTAGGTGGGTATTTATTATGAACATTTCATTTCCAAAACTGCAGTACTGTTAGAAAGTATTGGAAAAAAATAAGTTCTTGTTTCCTTTGACATGTCCTTTCTTTAAGCATTCTTCTTAACTTGCTGCCCCCATGACCCCTTTAGTAGCAGATACAATTCATTTCTTATGCAGACTGACAAAAAAGATGCATGGTATATGGCACTGCATATCTTTACTTCATTATTTCCTCATAGCAAAGACTTGAAACTGTAATGTGTGAGAAAGAAAAGGTGCCAACATGACATTTACTACTGCTAATATGAATCTGATTAATTCCACAACAAGAAACATTATATTAACTCCTTATATTCTCTTGTGTGCTTTGCTGTTCAAACCAAATCGATAAATCAGAATACTCTGAGAAATAAGATATGCTGGTAGAAGCAAGCAAAATCACAAAGTGATAATTTGCAAGAAGTTTATTGTAAGGTGAGCCCAAGGCTGTATGAATAATATGATTAGTGCTTTAAGGATATTTTACATTTGCCTTGTAATGTAAAATCTTTTTAATGTAGTGGAGCATACTTAAGGTGAATTTAGTTTTAGTTAAACTTTATTTTTAGTAGAGCAGAATGCAAGTCACAAGTTGTTTCACTACATTGCACATACAATATGCACAATGAGTCTCCATGTTCAGTGAAAAAAACTTTCCAGTAAAGGACTTTATTTCTCCCTTAGGTATTCCCTCCAAATGCTTATTTTTTGTTGGCAATTTTGAAAGAAAAAGAAATGAACAAATCTATACCATACAGTGATTCATTTTTTCATAGCTCATTGGATCATTATGATTTTTAATAACATTTTTAATTGTGGTGGGTTTTTTTAAAATGTGTGTGCTTTTTTAAGTGAGTGGTTATTTGACTTTATTTTCTTTGTTTAGTGTAGTGCTGTATGAAGCAAGTTAAATATTGTAATTTTACCTTCTTCATTCTGCTATCTATCTGCAAGTTTGAAATATCAAAAATGTAGAAGCTGTGAAAAATACCATAGAATGTGCTCAAGTATGTACTTATAAGAAAAATGTTTTTCATTACGGAGGAGAGAAAAAGAAAGAAAGAAAGCAAACTAGCTTAGAGGGAACCAAAAAATGTATTTGATCTATATGTGTAATGTTTCCCTTATGTATGACATGTATATTTAAGCATATATGAAATTGTGAAGAAATAACCTACAGCATTTGAACACTGAGGTATTTTTAAATGCAGGCTGACAAACATCAGATTCAGATGTTTGATGACCTTGTGAGTGCAACATTCTCCTTGGAATAATTTCTTTTTATTCCTTTATTGGATCAAATTTAAAATGTCTGTAGAACTATTACAGTGGAAAAAATAATCTAGCTGCTAACACAACTATCTGGCTGTAAAATATGGAAAAGACAAAAGAAAATGAAGAAAATACTGGAGAGGATAAATAGCATTTTGCCAAAGTTCAGAGGCTATTGGTAAGCAAGTGAGGTTAGGTCTGGCTGTTGCTTTGTAATACCAAAGCAATACAAATAACTTTGAATGCAGGCAAATGACACATAGGTCAGGATTTTAAATGTGAACACATGCTTCAGAGGAAACCATACAGGAATAAAAATTGTTCCTGTTATGTTAGTTTAGATTCTGAAAGAAGCTTTTGTGTGTAAAGATGTAACACGATTCCATGCCTGGAGCCATGCCCTGTGGTACACAGACCACTATGTCTGTCCCAAAGCTAGAGAAACTTGCATGCCTTGTATCTCCAGACTGGCACTGGCTTTTGTAACATGAAATTTACGTTTACCAGAGTGATAAAATGAAAACTTTTGTGTCATTCTGCAGTAGGATTTAATGGGGAGAGAATTTGAGTCTTGCTGAAGGTAAATCTTGAGTATCATTGCTTTAAAAAAAAAATTAAAGAGCAGTTCTGTTTCAGTATTATAAACTCTACTCTTTGAATACTTTCCAGAAATCTGCTGGTTTAATTTCTTAGTCCCATCTGTTTCCCTCTCACTGGCTATATTTGTTAGTATTTCCTCAAGCAGCATGTTGTATTGCCCTTACTGTGCTGGAGGAAAAGGGCACAGATTGATCATTTTACAGGACAGGGAAACATTTATTTTGGGCTGGAGTGCAGTGCATTGCCTTGCTTCCTGCTCTGAGTTATAGAAAAACTTCTTCAGGAAAAAAAATAGTAGAGACTGTTTTGGTATAACAGGGAAAAAAAAGAGGCAGCAATGTCAGGAGGGCCATTAGGCTGCTTATCTGTCTTTCTACTTTGGCAAGTGAAAGCTCCCAGCTCAGCATGCCATGTGTCAAATCTATCATTTGATATGTCAGGAACCATTATCCCCTCTTTTGTCACCAGTTTTGACCAAAGGATGAAAAATTGCTGTCTTACACAGACAAAATTATTGCTGAAAAAAAGGGCAACTCTGGCACATAGGAGTAGGCCAAGGTGAAACACGAGGAAACTCTCCTTAGATTAGGTCTGGGTTAAGAGAATATTGATCTGTGTGCTAAAAACTGTTGATCTCTCTGAGCAGAGGATGACAAATGGTGGCAAACAAAAAATTGAGTGTCTCCAAGGACGTTTGAGCTGCTCTGTGTTTTCTGAGAGTATTTGTTTGGTTTGTGGGTTCGGCTCTAGGGATTTGAACTAAAATAAGCAAATATTAAACAGAAATGAAACAGCCACAAAATGATACAGTGAAAAACTACAAGAAGGGAACATGCAGCTAGAAATCCAGTTCAGTATTAGCATTGATAAATGGCCCAAGCATGAGAAATAACAAGTGTTAACTATTGAAGCTGAGCATACTGTAACATATTTTTGGACACATGCATGAATGCCAAAGGTAAATAGGGTTGCCCCTATATAGCCAACACCAGAATCTAGTCCTTTGTTTTACATTATGTCTGGAAAATACCTATGTTGGACCATACATAACACAGACCGTAGGACATTAATCAAAGCATGTTAGCTGCCTTAATTCACAAGTAAATCATATTGACGACAGTAATAAGTAGGCACTGTGTAACAGGGTGAACATCCTCTGTGACAAGGAACATCTCTTCTTCTTTTATTGACCATAAACAAAGGCAAAGGGAGTAGGTGGGAAGAAGCCAATAGCAGGGAGCAATTGAGCAAAGGTCCTTCCCTCCCTCTGCTCCGATTAGGAAAGGAGGGAAAGCAGCTGTGGTTGGTCCAACATCCACCCAGGAAGCCCATGTAGATTCTAAAAGAACCAGAAAGAGTTGAGTGTGGGGTGGGCCCCCACCCCCAGAAGAAGGATTCACCTTGCTAGGTGAGTCATTCCTGGGCGAGAATTCTATTTTGCTTTATGTTTATACTGTATTGTATTGAGTTTGAATACGTTGGGAATAATACCCATAAAAGGCTTTGGGGCCTATATAGGGTTGGGAGATGCTGGAAACTATGTCCACATACAACCAATGTTGGAATGGAGCCATGCTTTCTCAGTTGTGAGACCCAGAACAGGTGTGACTCTCCAAGTTTGGTTCGGCATGAACCTCCGGCCTCCAAGCCCTAAGGCCATCTTATCTGAACAATACTGGTCATTATTCCTCCCCCATTCCTGCACAGGGCTGCCAAGAGTTAAACATCTTCTGTGACCTTCCTGCACTTGGCAGACCTGCCTTGTCACCCATAAGGAATGCATTGATTCTCCTCCTGTCCAGGGGTCACAATGGAAGAGGAATTGTGCACGACTATACTTACGCTCTCCCTTCTGTCACTGCTTTTGCTTCTGGATCCAAGCCAGCCCAGAGGTGGTGGTGGTGAGTGAATCTGGCTGCCCCAGTGTCCTCCAGCCAGGAAAGGGCAGAGATAGAGAGGAGAGAATGGGATGGGTGGTGGAGGCATCATGTGAAGCAGAATAGGAGGTTATGCGCTGAAAGGGAGGCACTGAAGGAAACATGGGTAGAATGGGAGAAGCTGCTCCAGAATCTCTTACCCCACCCCCAGGTTCATGGCACCAATCAGATCTGCTCCTGGCTCTCTCAACCACTTCCTGAAAACCCTTCTACTTCCCCATCCACCTACCCAATAACCTCCCCCCACACACATTCTGACTCCCTCCAGCTACACCAACCAAACCCTAAATGTTCTGAGATGGGATTTGTGCTTTAGAGGAACAAAGAGGGGTGGAGTATACCAGAGATCCCAGAGACAGTTCTGAATGCCCTGGTCTTCTGTGGATCCTGAGGACTCTGTAGAGTTTGGGAACAGAACCTCTAGTTGTTTACTGGAAGGACAAACACTCTCTTCCCACCTTTGAAGAATACTAGAAAACTCTATGAAGGAATCTGTGTGCAGATGTTATCTTCCAGGCACTCTCCCAACGGTAGGTTTTTTTGGAGGAAGGGATGATCCAGGCCTTAAAACCCACAAATGCAAAGGAGTTCAGTGTAAAGGCTGAAGCTAAATCAGCTGATTGGCAAGTATTACAGCATTCTAATTCTTAGTTTGTTGGCTTAGTTCCAGGCAGAGACTCAGTGTTCCTCGATATTTCTACAGCACCTGTCATAGCAGGGCCCTTATTCTGATCAGGTCCTTTGGCAACTACTGTAACAAAATAAGTAATACTAACTGCATCTGGGCACCACACTAGGATGATGAATTCATTGCATGGAGGAGAGAGAAACCATTTCCTTGCATTTGCAGTAGGCTTGCATGTGAAACTATAACTGCAGATGAATCTAACAAAACTAGGTGAATGAACAGCATGGTAGTAGTTGAAATTAAATTAAGATAAATGCACAATAATCGAGATTGTAAGGAATAACTTTATGCATGTACATTGCTGAGCTCTAAATTAACTGTAATCACTTAAAAAAAGATTTGGGTGTCATGAACAACTCGGTGAAAATACTTACGCAATGATCAGCAGCAGTCAAAAAGGCAAACAAAATGTTCAGTTGCATAAGACAGAAGTGTGATAGAAGATAACACTGGAGATATTATAACGCTGGTACATAAATCAAAGGTATGTGTGCACCCTGTGTTCAGTTCTAGGAGAACTGGTTGGAAACAGAACATTTTTTTTTCCTGTAGGTGAATGCTGATTCAGGAAATTGAAACATTTCACAAAAAAAGGCTCAGTTTTGTTTAAGCTGTGATGAAAACTTGCCTGGTTGCCTGCCAGCTCACCTGATTCCAGCTCTTTGGTAGTTCACCTTGTTGATTGACTGGGAATTGAGGGATTGGGAGCTTTAGCTCCTAAACTGAGCTCCCAGGTTTCTTGGCTCCTCGTAGTTCTCCTGGTGGCGGCTGCAGAGTCGGGTTCCCAAGGCTTCCAGGCTCCCAGCTGTCTTTGGTCTACCAGAGGGATAACAAGGAGCAGGAAATCCTGAGTGCTGGACCCCAGGTTCAGAGCAGCTCACGGCTCCTATGGTTTACAGGGTCTAGAGCACTGGAGCAGCCTGCCATGTAACCTACCCCTGAATTGGAGACTTGAAGCATTCCAGGATCTGCAGTTCTGGAGCAGTCCACCAGGTGGCCTACTCTGGAGCCAGACCTACATTCTTGTTCACACAGAATTTCAAAATGTTGGGATTTCACTGCAAATCAGAATAAAACTAGAAGAGATTCAGAGACTGGGAACAAAAATAATTAAAGGCATGGAAATGTTTCCTTATGTGGTGAGACTGAAAAGATTGGGAATCTAGTTTACGGAGTTGATAGACCTGGATCTAAATAAGGTATATGAATTAATGAATTAGAGATGGTAAATCTGGTGCTCACTCTTCCCCATTCTCATAACAGAAGAACAAGGGAACATCCAGTGCACATTACTTCTGAAAAAAGGTATACCTTTTTTATATACAACAAATAATTTCTTTGTGGCAATGAATTCCACAGGTTATTATTGAGGCCAAAAGTTTAGTATGATTTTAAAAAAAATAGAGATTTATGTGTATGTGTGTGTATATATGTGTGTGTATGTATGTACGTGTATATATAGTTGTAGGCTCACACACACTCACACATGGTGTGTGGGGGTGTGGATGGGTGTGTACGTGCCTATAACTGTATTAGTTAGGATTAACAAACATAAAGGATATAAACCTTCATGCTTCAAGGCATAGCTATCCACTGACTGTCTGGAGTTAGAAAGAAACATCCCCTGTGTGCAAGTTACTCATAGTTGGTCTTCATGGGGATTCTTGTCTTTTCTGAGGCATCTGATAGTGTTGGAGACAGGTTACTGGACTTGACAGACTACTCTGATCTAGTAAGGCATTTCCTTTGTTCCTAAGAGTTCTTTTTGTTTGTTTGTTTACATTTTTCACAGGCTTTCTTAGTGCCTCAGGGAATAATTTATAGGCTGAAGAAATAAGAAGTCTGATGTTTTCACTATAATTCAGATTCTAGATGGTCAGTAAACTGTCACTCATCTATCTTAGCCCCAGAAATGGGGAGGAAAGCAATGAAAAACATAAATACCACTGTCAAGGTAATTAGGATTATTCAGCTTTCTATACAGAATGCAAAACATCCTGCTCTACTTCTGGGATGATTGTGGAGCTAACTCAAAGTACTAACATTACTATCAGATGTTTTAATAATGATATGGAGCAAAACCAAACACAATGTGCATGCACACACAAATGTACACACACACATAGTGTGACATGCTATTATGCTTGTAACTCCTTTGAAGAACATATATATGTGTATAAAAAGAGCCTTTGGGATTCTAGCTGCTTTGAGGATCCTAGCATGGAAAAGTTAGTTAGTCCCATAAAACTTTAACAACAAATATTTAGTGTGACTATTTTGAGGCTAAGCAGTCAAGTTCTCTCATTCTGTGTCTATCACAAAACAGATGCATTTGGGTGCTGAAAATACTATGTTGTTGTGAGCTGATATTCAGGCCAGTCTTGATGAAAGTTGGTTGAAAATTTTTGAAGTACATGGGTTTTTTTTCATTGAAAGATGCACTTTGGAATGTTTTATAAACATAGTTTGATATTCACACACAAAAAATGGAAACGACTTTCTTTATTTTCATTTTTGAAAACCAAGTTATTTTAATTCAACATAAAATAAAAAATATTTGTTTCAGTCAGAATTTTTTTGTCAAATTTTAATTTTCCATGGAAAAATTTCTAATGAAACCATTTTGTTCAAATTCGGGGTAGGGGGGGCAAGTCAAATTGGATTTTTCAAACAGCTCTGGCTGTGACTAGATGCACCTCCACTTTCCCTTGAAGTTTTAATCCTGAAGGATGAGATTGCCTGGGACCAAGTCAGAGCACATAGTTAGCCTAAATATTTAGACTTTGGAATGTCCATCCTTGGCTCTGGCTGCTTTAAGGGCCTGGAGGGCATATTGCCTGTGGTTATTGGAGAGGGAAGGAATTGAGCTCACTCCCCCATTCCTTTTCCAGCATGCAATATCTGACTGTATTGAAAGACTACTGATTTAAGCTATTTTCTGTTGAATATTAAAGAAAAAAAAAGACAGAACATCTGTATTTGTAATTTGCCACAGGGGATTAGTTTGTTACACTGACCTCACTTTTATTTTTTCTCACACACAAATGAATAAGAACTGGGGGTCAAAATGGGATGGAAATGGAGATGTAAAAGAGGAAGGAGCTATGCCTACAACCACACATTACATGTTTTGTAATTTGTAGCATGCACCCAGGAGTCAAGTTGGCTGATGAGAAGGTACAACACATTTTGCTGACTGTATAAGCATCCACCTCCAATTGAGTCTGCTCTAGCTCCTGGAAAAATCTAGCTTATACTGGAGAATGTCAGAGGCTTTGTGAAGGGGTGCACCTGGCCTGCTGGAGGCCCTTCGGCCCTACATCCTGGCTGAGGAAGGAACTGCAAAGGTGGATCCAGGCCTGCATAAAAAGGCTGTACACAAGCACCCAATCAGATCCAAGCAGGCTCAGATAAAAGAAGTTTCAGGGCCTTAGCAGATCAGTTCCTGGCTGGGACCAGAGGTGTGAGGAAGGGAGCTTCTCTGGCCACGGGAGCTTGCCAGGCTGCATTTGCTAAACTTGGCAGCAAGGGGACCTGAGAATTCTAACCCTAAGGTAACAGGTGAACGTGAAGGGACCAGGTGGGAAGAGAATGCAGCTGTAACTAATTAAAGGAAGCAATACATGAGTGGTCTGTGCAGGGTCCCAGCATTGGAATCCCAAGTCATAGGTGGGCTTGGATTTCTGCACTGGCCACTAGCAAAGTGGCCTAAGCCCCAAGATGGGGACATGGCTCCTTTAGAAGCTTGAGTGAAGGGCAAGATTTAAAGGGCCCAGAGATGGGGCTGAAGACACTCATGAGGGCAAACAGTTTGGTGAACTCAGTTTAGTTGTACAAAGACATTGCAAGATCATTATTCACACAGACAATTTTGTAATGGTTTTTTGATTTACGAAATAAAAATAGGTAAAAATAAACTTTCTGTAGAAATGTGTGTGTGTGTGTGTATATATATATATAATTATGCACTGACTCTCGTTACCTACAAGTTCATATCTGTGCAATAAAGTTTAACGGACTATTTCCATCAGTGGAAAACGTTGTCCTTTCTTTCACTCCCTATAAGTAACATTAAACGTAGGCGACAATAATGTATAAACTGTGGCACCTCTTCAATACTTTTTAGGCATCCACCAAAAATGCTGATCTTTGGCTAGTCTATACATAATTCACTTATTCCTAAAATAACTAAGATGTTATATATTCCATGACAGCTATAACTCTAATCCAGCAATTATAAATACAGCATATTCCCAATTATTAAACCATTTTACAAAGCAAAATTTTATTTTGTTTTATAGAATAATTCAAATATTAAGCAGATTGGAAAAAATATTTTAGCAGTATAAGATCCGACTCCTACAATCAACACTTCAACTCCAAGGCCATATGATATGCAGGTCTATATGCTTTGCTCTAGGCAAAAAAAGAGAAAAAAATAGTATAAACTAGTACCACACTTCTGTCAGTTAGATCTGGGATGAATTATGGATTTTTCAGTTCACTGGCAATTCCAAAACACAAACAAACAAAATATTCAGGTCAAACCAAAAGTGAAATTTTTGATGAATCACAAAAGTAAAAAAAAACAAACGAAGTTTTGTTTTGATTTCAAGTAGACTTCTTCTCCTTTCTTTTGTACTCTTAATTATAAAAATACATTTGAAGGAAATTTCTAATAAAAAAGTAATTTCAAACTTCCCATTTCAAAAATGCCAAAATGAAACATTTTGACTTTTTCAGAATTTTTTGTTTTGTTTCTTTTCAACACAATCAACTTTGTAAAACTGACATGGATTTGCAAAAAGTTTTGGTGTCACTGAATTTGCATTTTGTCCCCCAAAATATGTTTTGGACAAAAAAAAATGCCTGGCTCTATGTCAATTACTAGTTTTTTGTATTTGTTTACACAGGGTAAAATTCTCCTTCATGAAGAGGGCCAGCACAGTGCTGATGTACCACTTTAAGACCATAAATTATGTATAAGTTTTGTGCTAGCCTTCTCTCACCTAAAGTTTTTATGATTGAAATTAAAAGTTAATCTACTACGTTCTTCCTTAATCCTTATTTACACACGTGTTTATGGCCATGCGAAACATATCTTTAAACTACATGTAACAGCTATTAGCACTTGATTATAAAATATTTATTCTAAAATAACTTTTAATTAAAGCTAGGGCTTACTTCCTATAAACGAGCAATATTGTGAACCACCCATGTTAAGGTATGGAAATATACCATTACACCAGATTTTGTGTCCTGGGGAGAAGGAGAACCCACATGGACATTGAAGGCCATGATGCTCCTCTAACTCCAAAAGGCTTCAGAGAGAAGCTTCAGGGATGTTTGGTGTCCAAAGGCCAAAGCATGCAGGACCTAACAGGACCTTTGTTGCACCAGGAGGATGCACTGTTGCATCCAGCCCTGAATTGTGGATACTGGCTATTGGACAGGTGCTAGAGAAAGCCATGTGATCCCAGTGTGAGGGACAACACTGCCAAAGACTGCAGATTTTCTCAGGGAGGAGACCTACCCTAGCTAACAAGGAAGAATTTAAGGCTTGGCTTGAACATGCCATTCAAATGGACCAGGAATGGTCATGCTCTGAATGACAAAAAAGAAGAGACTGGTAGAAAGCCTAACAGGATCTGCTGCAGATTCTAGTAGATCTCTCAAGGTTAGCAACCCAGAAGCCACTGCTGTAGATTCTCTCTCCATGTTGGAGGGACTCTTTGGAAGTACTGAGACTAGAGCAGATGTCCTGCTTAAGTTTCAAACCTTGTGGCAGGAACCTGGAGAGAACTTCTCTCCACCTATGTGTTACTTATTGAATGCCTCTTTCAACGGGGCCTCCACAAGAAAGGAGTTGCAGGGAAAGAATTAAACTGCCTGAGAGATGAACAGGACCTTAGAGGTGCAAGACATGCTGGTTTTCTACTGCTTCAATCAAGACTTGAGGAGAGGAAGGGAAATCTGCCACAATTTCCCTGTCGAAATACTAACATAGAGACTAATATAGAGATAGCTGTCCTTGCAGTGAGAGCAATGTGTAAGATTGTCAAGGCAAAACCTGACTTGACTACTGCTAAGGTGGAGAGAGCTGTTGATGTTTTGGAAGCATCTCTTGAAACCATTCCTGAAGTCTACTCCCTAGATCATGAAGGTGGGCATCACAGTGCCCTTCGAGAACTGGACCCTGGCCTTCTGTGATGCCTGAGCTCAAATGGTGGAGAAATAAGCCCCTCTGGCTGACACCAGGTTCAGACACATGCACTGATCGTCAGAGCCCTTGGCGCATGGGACCCCAGTAATGAGTGAGTGCCGAGAGAATGTGAAATCGATCAACGCTACATTCAGCTGATGGCAACTCATGGTCTCAGACGCCATCAGGTGGTCGAGGGACATCTACATAGAACATATCATGGGACATCGGCAATAACAAGGGAGATGAGCTGGAGTGCTGATGAGAAACGAGTTGGGAAAGTAACTGAAATACTTCCCTGATGGATTTTATTTTCTAAATGGGCAACTTACCCTAAATTCTCAATTACTGAGGGACAATCATCACTCATTGATATATTTTCTTTCCACAACCAACTTTCTGCATAATTTTTCGTAAGTGAAAAATCGGATGCTAATAGCTAAACTGTATTGTTAAATTTATTCACCTAAATTTGGGCTATTGCTGATTATGCACTATATGTATCTTATGACTTTTAAAGCAAACTTTTGTATTTGTGGATAATCTAAGCACTATACCCAGATGTGCAGGCATTCTTTTCTCAACCTATGTATTATATAACTTTTTAACATTAACTTTAATAATTTTTTTAAATCTTATATAACAGTAACTAATAAAGCATGTCTGTGTGTTTGCTAAGCATGAAATTACCTAGGTTTCATAGTTCTTTTCCCCCTTACAGTTTCAAATCAGCAGTTACTATTACCCTTCCTTGAAAGTCTGTAGCATCTTCACTAATTTTGCTCTACAATTTTTGCTAAGATATTTCCTGGTCAGAAATAAATTAATATAGACACATAGGAAAGCATAGTTTCTTCATTCAAGGTTGCAGTGAGCTCTCGCTAATTCTCCATTGTTGGCTATAAACACACATTCTGCCACACACAGACACTTTGCAGATAGATTTCATCATACAACTTTATTTCTTCTTTGTGTAGCATAACTTCACCCTTTCTAAGAAAAGAAGTAATAAGGCCAGCATGTTCTTTATTAAACTAAATGAAACGATTGTGATTGCTTATGTAGCTTGGCTCTTGGGATGTATGAAATGGGATTCTGGAAAAGCAGGAAACTCAGCACTCCTCCCTACTGATACCATGTGTTCGCCGCAGAATTCAAGATAGCTGTTTAGTATGGAGAATATCTGAGTTCCTATGTTGGTTTAGACACTTATTCCTTATGTGAAATCAGCAAAGTCATTCAAACTCTCAAGTTTTTCCATCTGCAAAATGGGGATACCTCATAGGTATGTTGTGAGAACTCATAAGCATTAACTAATAAAGTATGCTGAAGATGAAAAGCACTATGAGTATTAAGTGTAGTAAAATTTTCAATATGGGTTTCTTGTGTTTCTTTTTTATTTTATTTTCTTCAAGTTTTTCACACATGACTTTTAAGATTTCTAAGGCTGCCATGTCATCTCAACACGATCATGCTTCACATTGTGGAGTTTTTTACTGTTGCTCAGAGGCACTTATTCCATCAAAAGAGTGAGACTGGTGCCCAGGAATTTGAAAAGACACTAACTTCATTTTTTGTATATGGCTGATAATACCATCTTAAATATAAGATTTTATGCATTTTAGTTTCTTAGTTGCAAGAGGAGAACAAAGTTCAGTGTTTAGTGCCAGATTTTTTTGAACATTTCTCAAAAGTTAGAGAGGGAGTGGAGGGCAGAAAAAGAGAGTTATAATTCAATTGAAAGACTGGAAAGAGAAAACAGCATAAGTTACTAATTGTAGATTTCCACTAGGGGCAGAATTCCACACATTTTTTTCAACTCATCACGCTATAACTTTAAACCTGATGACTTACTTCTCTTGGATGGTTTTTCAACCTGATTGAAACATAGCAGTGAGCTACAGGACAATAGTCTAGAAAAAAGGTATTGGCCTAACATTTCATGAATGACTAGTAAAGTTGTTTCAGTTTTTGGATGCTCAATTTGAGACACATTTGCAGGGGCCTGATGTTTCAGAGGTTAGGTGCTCAGTACTCTTAACATATGGGGGATGGAAATAATGTAGTTAAAATTCATAATATTTAAAGTGAATTGATATAGTCAAAGCTTAGTCTACACAAGACCAAAGTAATTATCTGCATCTTAAATCCAATACTTATCCATTAGCAATACCTGACGTAAATAATGTGTTCTATCTCTAAACACATAAACACTGTACATGACAATCAGAAAGCAAAGCTACCTAGAAAATATGTCTAAGCTTGTGTGGCATTAGGAAAAGAAGGAAGAGGTGGAAAGCAACCTTTACTGCAATAACAGTGCTCTAGACCAATTTTACTGCTATACATCGTCAGGAGCAAAAAGAATCCAAAAGAAAGTAAAGGTTCAAATTAAAAATGAAGAAATGAAACCCTAATCTTATGTAGTGTTTTCTTTTCGTATCCTTCAGTTCTTTAATACAGACACACAGAATATGTAAATCAATCAACTATAGTCCTTATCAAATTACCTACATCTGTGAATGAGGTTAAGCCCCATTACTGTTAAAATTCTGTTAAATGAATGATTTTCAGAATTACTATGGACCACATTGTTCACAGGAGCTATGCACATGGAGGCAACAGTCCTAGTACATATCTACCCTTCCCATATGGAGAGGTAATTCAGCCCCATCATAGACACACATGCTTTGAGTTTGGGGATCCAGGCAAGGGGATAGGGCAGAGCCAAACAGATGCTCATATGCAAGTACAGTACTCACATAAAGTTCCCCACAGTAAGATAGTATGACCCATATTAACGTTTCTCTGCACCCAAACTCCATTCTGGGGATCCGCCTCCTTTAATGGGGTTCAAGGAAGTGACTGGCTGTAGACCCTCTGTCAGTTTGGCTGGAGAGTACTGTGCTGGTCACAGCATCTTCCTGTGGACACTTCTGGTCACCATCTGATTCCCTGCGATCCATGAAGTTAGTGGTCAAGTCCTGTAACCTATTCCCCATGACACCAACAGAATAACTCAGAAGAAAACTTCATGAGAACCTCTGGGTCTTACGACTCCTTTTACTACTCCTATGGGATAATCCACAGGGTTGGAAGTTGGTGATTGGGCAGGCTGTACGTAAACAATACCTGAAATGTATAATCACCCAGCTTTTCAAAATATTGTCTATTTCTGTGGACACACCATTCACACTGCAATTCTAATAGTATGGACTAACTTGCACACATAAATATATGTCTATGTATTTATGATGTTTCAAAATCAAAGGGAAAAGGCCAACTCCTAGTCAAAATTTCTGGGCAAAGAGGAGCAATGTCCTGTTCTATATAGCAAGACAGAATCATCCTACAAGCACGACTATCCTTTGAAAGACGCGCCTGCTGAAGACAAACTTTTCTTCTGCTGTATCTCTTATCTTTATTTTCTCCAAGAGATGTTCAGCCAGTTCTGTGTAGTGAAATTTAGCTTAGCTCTGCATAAAGTAGCTTCATCCATTTTTGCTTCCAAAAGGTCTATTTGAGCACCAGCAAGGCCTGTCACTTGATCTTCATATCTGGACCCAGCTCCAGAAAAAACAATACTTGTCTAATAAAAAGCTTTACCTGGCATGGATAGTTCTAATATTCAATTATTAGTTACAGGGACTCATTCAATTTAAAATGCCATGAAGGGTTCATTCCTGAAACTGACTTAGATGCACAATTCCTACTGAAATGAATGGGAGGTCTAAGTGTGAATTAAAGGCAGTGTAGTAGGTCTCATAAAGTTGGGATGACTGGTTACTGCAAAGTATGGCCTTCAGCCTATGCCTCATTGAAATTAGCTTTATAGAAGATATTTTGGTTTTTGTTTTTAATTATTGGAAGTAACTTTGATATCAATGTATCCAGGGATGTGGTGGTAATAATTACATCTATCTAGCAGCTTTCATCTAGAAAGATTCCCAAAATGCTTTGCAAACTGAATACAAATTAAAGCGATGAAATAACGTATATTCCCAATGTTCCTAGACCCAACTATCCAATACCAGCAAAACTTCTAAAAATATCTTCCTTCCATTGTGTTAAGGTTATGTACCCAGTTCAGCTAAATAAATTGCTACTGCTTGCCTTTTTATCTATTGCAAAAGTTTGTATTTCACAAATTAAATCTTGCCTGGCTTAAAACACAGTGCAAGCCTGGATATATATATATTTTTTGCATGCTCACAATCCCAAAGGTGCTACCTTGCCCTTCTGTAAAGCCCTCATATCCCAGTAAGTCTCTTGCATTGTCCACACAGTCACGTGCTAGGGATGAAATTACACCTAGTAGGGCTTCCTCAAGCCTCAGTTTATTTTATCTGAACATGTGTTTTCTGAGCCAAATATGCTTACACGTAACAAAAGTTGTTTCTCTTTCTTCTTCCTGGCTTTTTATTATGACAAGTAGTATGATAATTTGTTAAAGTGGAGGGGTGGGAGTCAGGTCTCCTGTGTCTGGTACCTGGATCCGACTCTTCTGGTGGAATCTCACTGTGTGTGTCTGACTCAGTTTACCCATCTGCAACATGGGTGTTGTGAGGATGAATTATTTAATATTTTAGATACTTTGGCAGGTGCTATAGAAGTTCAAAGCACAGTGTTACTTACTGTGGAGTCACTGAAGCTAGTAATCAATAATGTGGGAGTACTGTCTCTGCTTTGCTGTTTGCTGTGTGCTATGGAGACTCAAAATCTTAAGCAAAATTAGAAATCTCACCAAGTTCAGAAGAAACAAAAAAATGTCTGTGTGTGTGTGTGTGGGGAGGAGAACAAAGTTCTTTTTGGTATTTTTCTCTCCTCTCTCTTTTTGTTTCAAAATCTCTTCCCCAGTCTACAAAGATACCTTAAACTCCCTGACATGGGTTAGATTCAAATATCTATCTCTAGATCCTATGAACTCCTGTGAGGATCCTTGTTCAAGATTCTTAGAAAGGTTTGTTTCAATGTGACCATGTGTATTTTTCCTTATTGGTTTATACTCAGATGACGTGGATAGAAGTCACATGTCGTTCTTTGTACATAAGGCGTAAGAGCGATACATGCTTTTGTTCTGTAAAATTTATGCATGTTTAATTACTCAGACACAGTAATCCAATTATATATATTTAATCTTTTATTTTAATATGGATTTTTTATTTTATAACTTTGAAGCTGGTTATATAGGAACAATTCCCCCCCACCCCCGTTTAATCTTATGGCCAGCCTTTGTCTACAATTACAAATAACGGTTGCTTTTGCACACTTATTAGTACTTACGTATTATATATACTATTAAAGAAATGTGAATGATCTGCAAATAACTCATTGCAGTGAAAATGACTGACCACTCTGTAAGAGGCTCCATTCTGTCTGTGCTATTCTGCTCTTAGCCCAAGAGAGCTGATGATAGCCCTGCACATAGTACAAAACTTACTGCACCACATTTTATAATCCACATGTCAAAACTGCGTCCGCAAAACAGATGTGCTTGCGCCAAAAGGGCCAGAAGTAGTTCCACTCATTTTAATTGGCTTTGGATCATGCCCAGAAAGTTGACCTGATCCAACATCTGTCAACATCAGTGGAAATGCTCCCATTTACTTCAAGGGGAGTTGGCTCAGACCTAGTACAGGTTTGCTAATAAAAATCAGATAATTAGGAGGGGGCATGTAAATGCATATTCTGTACATGTAGTTATCTACTTACTGGTGAGTGCATTTAACATAGATGCACATGTTATGAAAATTTAGCAAATTATGTTTGCAGGCACCCTTTCTTCCAAAGACTTTAAGTACAAACACTGGAATAAGAAGAGCTCAGGTAGACCCAAATACCCTGCTTATTATCATTAATAAACATTCATAAAAGATTTTTTGAGTGCTTAAAAGAGCATTGCCAAAAACTTTTTAAATGTTGTGGAATATTTTTCTTTCCTTGGGCCAGATCTTCGAGGACCCACAACTTCATGTCTTCAGTGGAAGCTTAGGGGGCTCAGTTCCTTCCCAGAGGGGCTGAGCCCAGGCAGGATCAGGCCTATTTTTCATAATATCCTCATAAAAAGATTAAAACTATTTTTCCCCCGTCAGCTTGTCTCTATTTGGCAAATATACATTTTGCTCACTATATTTTAAGCTGAATTGTAATTAAGCTCATAGTTTTTAATAGCATCTTCATGGTACTGTGTATAGTTCCTTATGTCAAAATTGCTTTGTGCATTAGTATTATCAGTGAGGCCTGTACATCTGGGAAGTGTATTTTATTAGGCATCAAAAAAGCAGAGATGAAAGATCTCAATGTATTTTTGTTTTGGTGGGTCCTACAAAAATCATTCTTGGTGATGGAATAGCAGGTTTTTTCGCTTTTAAAACAGATACAGAGGGTTTATTTTCTGCTGTGTCCAGTATTTGATAGGTGGAGTTGTAGAAACCACTTGCAGCTCTATGTTAGTTTGATGCCAGCCAGTTATAGCTAAAAGGGTCCAGAACACCTGCCGGGTATTGCCAAAGTGCTGAGATACACTGGTTGTGCTCCCATTTCTTTGGCCACACTGGCTATGCCATAAGTCGAGAGAGAGGACATAAAGTTAGCAATGGCAGCTCAGTCACTGAGCAAACAACAGTATAAACCTTTTATTGTAAATGCCAGCTTTTGAAACGTTTATTTGCTTGTTGTTTATAAATATTCATTATTCCTCTGACCTCAAAATCTGAAAGTAGATATGTCTCTGTAAATGAATGGCCATGCATCCTGCAGGAAAACTCAAAGAAAGAAATATTGGGTGGGGGAGTGGTCGCAGCATCATGATGTTTGATCCTACAAAGGATGTAGCTTGAAACTGTTAAACTTATTTTACAGACGTCACCAAGCTAGATTTAATCAGCTGAAGTATTTCTTCAGCCACTCATCCATCCAAGTCTACCTCCCTCTACCTTATTGTGACCAAGTCAAAATCTTTGAAAACTAAATTGGTTTAAAATTTAGGTATTTTGGGGGGGAAGAGCAGGGGCAGAAGGAGCAGGGAATGTGATAAATATTGGTGCCCTATCCCTATTGTGAGGGACCATAACCCCCCCTGCCCCAGTCTTGTTAGACGAAGCTTTGCAACCATCCATATAGAGCCTTGTCTTGCCACCATTGCCTTTGAGAGTTTGCTGTCACTGTCACGGATGCTGCACCAGGGTCCTGATTGAAATAACAAACGAACGGTACCCTGCTGCAGTGCCCTGACATTGATACAGGCATCTATAATTTTAACATATAATATTATAACTATTAAATGCTTCTAGCTTTATTGTTTTACAAGCCCATATATCCAGGCCTCAGGCTTTAGCTAAAATTAATGCAAGCTAAATAATTGTTAAATAAAAGCCATGGTTTTAGTTCTCAAATAGACTTGCTTAGCAACATATCAGGCACTGGGTGTGGAGAAACTAAATATAAGGAAATGGGGTATGGAACACTGACAAAAGAGGAACTAGGAGGGGGACAAGGGGTCCCCTTAAGTGCCAGCTTAGCCTTATGCAATATATAATATAACAGCTAATGCTTGCTAAGGGAAACTCCAAGGAGGGGCTATCAAAATAACCAGCTCAATCACTGCCAGAACACGTGAAATATGTTCAACCAGCTTGCTGATATGCAATATTTTAATGATTTTTGCAATATGTATTTGCAATCAAGGGGTCATAAGACAGTCAATATAATTGCAAAAGAAACAATAACTGAAAATACTCCAAACTGGACTTACAGCAAATAACCTGCTGATTTGCAAAATTGCATTACCAAAAATGGCAAATAACTTGTGTAATCTATATGACGTTTTGCGGTTTTAACCTTTATAAGCTTGGTGAAATCTGTAAGGGACAGAGCGGCTTATCTCTTGCATGAGCTTATACCGTCTCTCCCTGTGATGCACACTTGTAATCTTGTTATAACAATAAAGGTGTCTCAGGCCATCTGATCCAAATCAACTGAGTGGTGGTCTTTTCCCCCACACTATTATGATGAAGAAAGCAGTTACCACACACAGACATTACACACATACGGCAACAGCCATGCCAACATCAACAGCAATTGACACACATCGTTCTAACTGGAGCTATAAAAAGTACTGAGAGATTAGCTCAGCTCAAGGCATCACTGCACAGTTGAGATAGTTTTTGTAGGAAAACCCAAAGGGCCAATGATTTACCTTTGTTTCCCAGCCTTTTTTCCCCCTTTCTGAGAATTGTATTAGCTTGGTTTTACTTTTGTTTTAAACTGAAAAAAGCATTTTCCATGAGGCATGTATTCTGTTCTGTCTGCTGTCACACTCCCATGTGTGAACATGTATTATCCATTTAGTAGTTCTTACTGTAATGACTGCTGCCATCACAGACAGGATAAAAGGATCAAGGGGACAAACAGCCCTAAATTGAATTCTGTTCTTTTTTGTGTTGTTAGATGTATGCATATGTCTAATTATTGGGTTATAAGTGCACTGAGATCCTCCCAAGATAGATGCTGTGCTTAGTGCAAATAGTATTTATTTAACTGCTATAACTATCTGGTATTAAGGCTAGCTCTGAGATCCTAAGTGTCTTATTGAAGTCTCTCTCTCTCTCTCTCTCTCTCTCAGTTGTGTAAATGCTTTAAGTGCTAAAGAGGTATGGGTTTAGTGCTTAGTGTCTAGATTATTTTCTTTCTCTCTGTTCCACTTTTTAAGGGTAATAAGAACATAATAGAGAGCACAGAGCATGAGTGTCCTGTTATACCACTGAAGGGAGAACTCAGAACTCAGCAATATTTAGGCACAATCTACCTCCTTGTACCAGGCAAAAATGTAGCCTAATGCCATTAAAATCATCAAGTTTGACTTAAATAAAATTGTGCCTGCTTATTCTATGTCTGACTTTAGTCTGAGGCAAGATTGGGGATAGCCCAAGATTGGGAAGTAGGGAGATGACAAAGATAGCTTTATACCATCTTTGTGACTCCCGGATCTTGCAGTCAGCCCCTGGGAATTTAGGGCACCCTTAAAACTGGTCTCAACTACTCCTAGCTGCCTGCAGCTCCCAGGAGCTGTCCCAACAGCCATGGGTAGCTGAAGCATCAGTCCTCTGGCCACACACCCTCTTTCCCAGCTATACTCCCTAACTAGGGGACTAGGAGAAGGTATCACAGAGGCACTAACCCAGCTCTAAGCCACCTAGGGAAATACCAAGGTAATCATGTAATGCAGTCGAAACACAGGGGAGAAACTGGAGTGCAAGAGTCAGATGATGATCTCTGTTACACCAGAGTAAATCTAGAGAAAGTCCACTGAAGTCAGTAATGATTGTAATCAGTAGTCTCCCATCTCAGTCTCAGATCAAAATTGAGTCAGAGTGCTGAACTCTGCTCTGACTCATCATACAATACTACTGAAGTTAGTGGAATGTAAATCAGGGCAACATTTAGCGAAGAGGTGTGGTCTTAATTCTGCATTTCCTTCAAGTATGCTCTTTACCATTAAAAAAATGCTTTGGAGTATATTATTTTATTTTAAGACACCAAAAGCAGAAATCTGTCTTTTTAACTATAATGGTTACTTTAATAAATATTGTAATCTTCTTTGTTGTGGTGCTACATTTCACACCCCATGTCCCTGTCATAGTGACACTGCTAGGAATAATATTTATTACGTTTTAGATGATTACAGTCTTATTCAGCAGTCATCAGCACATATCCTACAAGTTCAAACATCCTGATTGCCTTGGAGACATCTTTTTACCTTCACCCTGACAACTGTGCACTGTTTTTTATAATGCTTATTCTTAAGATATCCTGAGTTCTTTAAATGAAATATCTCTGTACTATGTGCTTTCATTTATTTTATCTCTTCTTTGTAGTATTGGTCAGTATTGATCAGGCCAATGAAGGAAGGAGATTTGACCTGAATGTGATGTTGGTTCAGAAAAAAGACATCACCAGACAGGGTGTGGTGGCACCAGTTGCAGATGATATGATAGTGAGCAAAGACAAAATCTGCATCACAGACTCTGATTTAAGTCAGATCATGTAGTTCTAGATGCCATACCAGATCAGACCAGTTCTCTACCTTATCCAGTATCATCTACACATCCGTCTTTCTTTTCTTATTCATAGTATCTGATAATAATGAAATGTCTTCCTTGCCAGCTTGTAGGAGAAATAGTTTGATTCACATTTGACTCACATTAGTGAGAGAAAATCAAGTCAGAAATGAGTTTTGCTTATGGTTAGAAATGCTTTCAGAGCTGTTGTTTTTGTTATTTCCCAGTATACAGAAACGAGCCCCAAAATTTAGGCCCAGCTTCTATGAAAGTTCTGTCTCCTGCACTCAGCAGCTTCCTTCGCAGAGGTTCTCAAACTGTGGTCCATAGACCAGCACTCGTCCGCAAGCTGCATTCAGGTGGTCCGTGAATAGATCCCTCTAAGGTGTGCGCCTGGGTGGCCACACACAGGAGAATGAAGGGCCACCCACCTAATTAGTGGAGCCACGCAGGCATGGCTCCACTAATTAGGTGCCTGGACCCTGGAGAAGATGCACATGTAAAGTGAAGTGGTGGCCTTGGGGGGAATAGGAGGTAAATGGAAGGGGGCAGTGGGGTGAGAAGAGGGGGTGGGGGGAATTTGGGACGTGCAGTACTACAGTGGCCAGAGAAAGAGGTGACTTTCCCCAGTAACAGGTCTGTAGCTGCCAGGGAGAGATGGTCCTCCTTTCCAGCCTCAGCTTTGCGGCGGGAGAGAGACCCCACTCCTTTCCAGCCCCAGCTCGGGGGCTGCTGCAGTGGGCGAGAGAGGGAGAGACCCTCGTCCTTCCCAGCCCCAGTTCGGGGGCTGCTGTGGTGGGAGACAGAGGGCACATCCATCACATTAGAAAGGTAAGACTACTGATATTAAAATATGAGTTGTGTGCTTTTATTGGTAGAACAACAAAAAAGTTTATTATTAAGGGGTTTTTTTTTATATAGCACTTTTATCCAAAGTGCTTTACAGTTGTTAGCTAATGTTACAAACAACATTTGGAAAGATCATTAAGTGGTCCAGTGAGGCCCTCAGCAATTTTCAAGTGGTCAGTGAAAAATAAGTTTGAGAACCACTAATCTAGTGGTCAATAGTTTCATTGTTCCAGTGAAGTGCAGCTATCTTGAGAAGTCATAGTCAAGTAGGGAGAAGTAGTCCCACAGGTAGAAATGTCCTATCACTTAAAGGGGTTTGATTACCAAAACAGAGACCTTAAGGTGAACAGTTATGGCAATTTATGTTGCTAAGCAGAAAAATCTGCTGTATTTTGAACCTCATAGTGCTTTTTCTGGGCATGTTGCTTAATTTCAAAATGTAAGTTGCAATAATGAAGCCTAGAGGTCACTCATGCATGGATAACTATATGGTATCATTACCATGTGGATGGCTTGGTGCAATCTTCTGGCAAGTCACAAATAGGAATGAACACATCCCTAGCTATTTAGGTATCTAGTAGCATGAAGGAATCCAGAAGGACCCCAAGGCTGTGGATCAGCTGTCAGTAAATGAATTAAAAATTCATTTTCCCAAGAGTATTTCAACATGTAGGATTAAAGGAACAGTCAATTTAAAAATAATGCTATTCTGTAAACATGTTTTACCTACAATTATTACAAGTAACACCTAAAGCTATTATAATGATAAGTGATTAGAGAAAAATATATTTTTCTCTCTTTTCTAGTTTATTTTCCTTGACAGAACTTTGTTTGTAATCTAGTTTCACTCTTCTCCTCTGGATTTTTGTTATCTGGTTTCCTTTCTCATTTTGATTGCATGAGGCTTTCACATAAAGCAATATGGCAGAGCAAGACATTTTTTTAAAAAAAATGTGATCACAAAACCTCAAAAGGTATCAGAGAGACTCGGGGTCAGGTGAAACTTCTTTTTCAATATTTTTTGACGTTTGACTAGATTTCAAAGTTGCAAGTTTTCCTTCAAAATTGCTGTTAGTGAGTGCTAATAAAACCTAATCACATAAATGTTCATAACTCATAGAATCATAGAAGATTAGGCTTGTGGAAGAGACCTCAGGGGGTCATCTAGTTCAACCCCTTGCTCAGAGCAGGACCAATCCCCAACTAAATCATTCTGTGAAAGGTGAACATCAAATATCTGATACTGAGGTGCACAACATCCTCACTTTTGCTCATGCCAGTGCCCTGTCACGGGGTCATCGTTGTTTGTTATATGGTGAAAAATAGGGAGATCGATCAGTTATATGTAGAAGCACACTGGGGATATCCACATCAGGTAAAGTCCCATTCAGTGCTGCTGGGAATTTCTATCAGAATATTTTGACTCATTATCTTGAGCCTTCATCAGCTGATGGAACTAATTTTTTGTTCATCATCTGATTAAGATTCAAGATAATGAGTCAAAACATGCCAGCAGTAATTCCCAACAGCACTGAAGACAGGATGTTAACTTCTATACACACATAGGCATGCATACAGCCAGACACTAAATGAAACTAAGCCTTCCAGCATATGGATGAGTTCATTTAATTAATGGAAAAGGTGACAATTTCACATATACCTAGAAAAAGCTGTGTAGGGGGGGGGGAACCCACGCTCCAGACCAAACAACTGAAATGATGCTAACAATTCTATCACAGAAAAAGAAGTGACATAGAATTAATGGATGAAAGAAAAAGACCAAAGGAAAAAAGGAATTACTGTGTATAAATGTACATGGAATTTGGGAAAATGCAGATTCCAAATACTTTGTGCATTATCCTGAATCAACAAATGTGCTCTAGGATGTTTTTGATGGCACTGTTACTTGGCACATTGGACTAAGTTTACAGTTCCAGAAATTTTCCATAACAACTTCTTTGCTTTCTGCTGGCCTTTTACTTTACAAAACACTGAATTTTACAGAGGTTTTTTTTTGATTAATCATAACCCCCTTACTATCAATAATTAAAAATCTCAATATATTTTGGAGAAACATTTGAAATATTTATATTATGTATTGTTGTACTATCTGAACATTTATGGCTTGAAAGGTCTGGGCTTTTTAGGATGGAGGAGTAGAACCAGCATGGCTTGTATTAGTGAGAACCACAATAACCATCAATCCAACCAACAACTCAATGCCAGTAAAAGGGTGAAAAGCTACTTAAAGGATGTGCAAGCTGAATAGTTAATACACTGTTACCAGAACCAGTAAAATTCAGGAGTTCCTAAATGTAGTAGTCTATTATTCCAAAAGCTGAAAAATAGTAGTACCATGATACGATCCAACTTCTTTTTAACCTATCCATAGAAATGTCACTACTATGTTAGCAATTGATTTATAATATCTGTAATACAAAGTCCTGTATAATATATTTTGTATAGTAACTGATAAATTATGGTACAGCGTAAACTGAATGTTAACTATTTATACTGCATATCATGGCTGGATCCCAATATCTTCAAACCACAAGGACTGGAAGTATGTAGCAATTTTAAATGCAAGCCTCTGTTACCAGAAGAGAGGCTGAATTCTTACATATATAATTAAGGATCACTTTTCCCTGTAGTATGCAGCTGATCTTCATGTTTCTAAAATAATCTTCTTGCTGGAACTCTTTGTTACAATTGCATATAAGGCTTTGGAAGAAAGCAAAGTGCTGCAGAGATGAAAACATTTTTTTTTTTTGTCTTTTCCCCTCCACAGTTATGTCTACACTGTAGCAATTCCTAACCTGTCAGTTGCTGCAGACACTATCAGTGGGCATATTAGAAAGCAGGAGCTACTACTATTGTGCAATTTACAATGCGCAATTGAAGCAGAGTCGTACAATCTATAAAAGACCTACTCATAAATGTCTTCAGAGAGGGTCTTAATTGCTGCCTGATTTACTGCATGTAGAATATCTTCTCTTTTGTGTTTAGAAGTATTTTGTTGAAGGAGAAACCTCTTTAGCCATATTTTATAGGCCAGTCTTTGCACTGGTAACATGCATTTACTAGCTGTATAATTGGTGGCACAGTTCTTCTATCATAAACATTGTTATCAGTTAATTAAACTTGAAATGCAGCTTTGTTCCACAACATGTTTTGTCAGATTGTTTTCCTTATTTATTTATCATCATAAAATTTTATTTTATGACGGGCAGCTTCTCAGCCCTCCGATAATAATATAAATCAAAACATAAGATTTTAGTCTTCATGCAATTTCCTTTTGGTCTGAAAATATGAAACCAGATGTTTTTGGCATGCTAAAGATGCTTTTCATCTTTTTTTAGATTATTTCAATGCAGTCAAAGTAAATGCGTTTTTTAAACCAACTTATGAAAGTTAAATTTCCTTTGTTCACTAGAGTGTAGTCTGGTTTGCATTGATGCAGCAGCCAAGAGAGACCTTTCAGATAAAATGCTGAATGCCACTGACAAGTTACACATGTGTGCCTCCGATGGCAACAGGAATTGTATTAATAGCAGATCAGTAGATTTATATTATAATTTAAAACATTATGAACTTTTTTATGGAAGGGCTTAGTAAGTAGTTTAGAAGAAGACTGGACTGCAGGACAGCTATGTAACCTACAGCATGTGTACAGTAAGTGACTAACACGCAATATTTGTTCACATATTCAGCAGCCTGTTTCAGCTCAGAAACAGATTTTTTTTTTAATAGTGGCCTAAAGAATTGTCATCAGTATTTCCTTTAACAGTGAATTCCATTTCAGTAGACATGAGATCTAGGCCTGAGGCTACCACTGAAGGACCTAAACATTCCCAGGTGGACCTCTCTTCAATAACAGTAGCAGCCTTGAAGGGATTTACTGATACTGTAAAGAATATGAAGTAATAAACAGGAACTGGAGCAAAATGGGACAATTGATATGCTCACTTGCATGCCAGTACTCAGAATACTCTTCCAGCTCCTAGTCATTTCAAAGGAGTTTTGGTGAAACAAATGGAGAGGTTTCAGCATGTTCGCGCATGGTGTTATTTTGTGTTTGCTTTCTCAGCTAGAATGGTGGAAGATTTTGTCCACATTTACCTTCCACGTCTAACCTCAATGAAAGAAAGAAATGTACATTTGTTTTTAGTTAGGTTGGACCTACTTCAGAGTCAGGGTGTTAGAAAAGCAATGAGCTTTATAGTGAGACTAAACATTTTCAGCCACCCAGAACTGATAATGAATCTAAACATTACAAAAATCACACAGTGGATGCATATTTGCCACTGCTTTGCCACTGTTGCGGCATTCGTTAAATCGCTCTGGCTTATTTATTCAGGGATATTAAGTTGAATAGGGGACATGAGAAAAAGCATGCAACATGGAGTGAGAATAAATGCAGCCATTCCACCTGATCACATTATTTTTCTGATGAATTTTCGACTTTTTGATTAAAGCATTTGAACATAAACATCTTCCTTATTTGGCTGGCTTTGTGAAGCTTAGTGAATCATGTAAGTTTTTTAAAAAATACACGTGCTAAAACTCACTACAAAGGAATGTAGTATTTTCAATATATTTAACTATAGCCTAATATTTTAATACTTTGATTTTTTCCTAAATATATTTTTGTCCAGGGAAGAAGGGAATGAGCAACTGGGCAATTTGTCTATGGGAGGAGAGGATCAAGTTGCTGACTAGTCTGTTCAGAGCAAAAGGGAACCAGGAAGTATGTGGAGGAGAAAATGGGGAATTCTGGGCTCAGTGCTATGAGGGCCACTGAACGCTGACCTCAGTGGGAGCTGAGTTCAGTACCTCACAGTCCTATGTGCACAGGCGACTGGGACCAGGTGGAAGAGAATTACATGGAGCTGGAGAGGACCTGGGGAGGGAAAAGGAAGGGAAAATGTAGACAGAACGAACAAGATTTTCCTAAGTGTTTTAATGCAGATTATGTCTTTAGAAGAGTGTGTCTTGTGACCACCTCTTTTTTTTTATTTGCTATTGTATGATCCTGTCACCATCCTACTCACAATTAAATAATGATGCTGTAGCAATTATAAGAATTCTGTACCTGGAAAAGCAATAGCATGACGAACTTTGTGTATTTTTAAGTAAAACTACTGTATTAAAGATAACTTTGAAAGGAGAAGTACTGCAGAAGCGGTATGTGTATACTGCTTTTCACAGACATTCTGGCTCATTTTTTCAACGCAGTCCCTAGTCGCTTGTAGAAACAGCTGGAAACAAGGAACATGAGCTCAGTATGAAGCACCAGCAAGTATTCCAGGGAGCACAGTTTGGGAATGGTTAATTTGTCACCTTCAAAACTGCTTGAAATACATACTTTTCCAATATGTGTTTTCATTCAAGAAATTGCTGTAGGTGATGTCAGGTCGCAAATGAAGAGGAGACTGTCCCCTGGACCAAGAGGCTCATGGCCCTGCCTCCTCTTTGCTCCTCTCCATCTCTGGGAAGCTTTATGAACTCTCCAGGGGTGTACTGAGGGAGCAGACCCTGAGCTCAGAGGCTGCAGTTGTGACAGGTCCTTGCTCCAGTGACACAAACAGGGGATGATTGTTGTATATCTCCCTTTCTGCCAGGCACTTGTATAATGGCCTTATTCAGTCTGGGTCCTACTAGTCCAAAACGCCAATCTAATGGGGTGAGGAGGAGGAGTCTCTGCCCTGACCTTGCTACACACTCCTCACCAAGTAGGCTGGTTAACTTGGGGGAGCAACTCCTCCTGCATGTCATGCTACTTGGGAAAAGAATTGTGCCTCCTTGTGTATCCATGGTACAGTGCATCTCTCTACTGCCCTTAGCTCAGGCTAGTGATTGAGCCGTAATTTGGTTGGGCAGCTTACTATAGAGAGCTACTATAGTACTGTATTTTGTGCCATTACTGTAACTTAATTTTTATAAGGGTAAATACTATATAGGTCAAAGCCATTGAATGGCAGCGCAACCTCGAGTAAGAGTTTGCTTTGATTATGAAATGTTTCATTCAAGTGCTTGCTAAGTACACAATGCTGAAATTTGACATTAACCACCTTCATTCATCATAATAAACACACAGATTTTCCACTAAAAGAATTTGAATCTGATTTTTTATATGAAATGACTGTGTTTATCGCATATTCTGAACATATTGTGAATATATCAGAATAGGTTCTTAACATTTTGATATTGTCCAGAACATATACATTTCCTTTCCTGATCTCTTTTCCCCCCAAAAGTCAAATAAGACATAACAAATACATCCTGTCACAGGCATGGAATGGTGGTGGGTCAGATACCTGTGTTATATAAATCTTTATGTTAAGAGTTTGACATTTTAACGTAGAGCTTCATTCAGTTTGATGACTCCAGCGGCAGCCAATTATGACATTAAACAGTTCACAGAACTTAACCTAAGACCTAAAATTGTTTAATTTTTTTAAAATTACTGATTTGTGCCTCTCCCAATACATACAGACCAAGGCAGAGTTTAAAAACCTCACCCTTCTTAATTGCCCCCTTTTAGTTATTAGCAGTGTCTGTCTTTTATATCCCAAATGTATCTAGTTATTAAAAGATATCACATAGAAAATAAGCCAGACTTACAAGACATACAATTGGAGCATAAAATATGACAGGTTATTGTTATTACTATGGAAGCCAAGTATCAAAGAGCACTCTTTGAAATTGTATTCCATGGTCTGATGTGTGTTTGGCCAGTTATTCCTAATTGCAAGGGTGTGATAACTATTGTTCTTCTCAATATGACAGCTGTGGAACTTTGCTAGATAAAAAATGGAGTTGGATATGCCATCTCCAGTAATAAAAAACAAAATGTTGGTCCAAAAAGCTTACGTCCGAATTTTTTTTTAAGGATCCATCTTGGTTCATAAAAGTATGTGCATTTCCCTCAACCTTTGCTGAAATGTATCTTGATGTCGCAGAAGTTCTAGCAGTCTCTGCTGAGTGGGCTGTTGTCTTGAAATGTCATGAGTTCTATGGCTCCTCTAGAGTGGGTCAGAGAGTTCGATAGTGCCTCTGACCTGGAGAAACTCTAGAGAGTGAGGCATTTGTTTTTCCATGAAAGACTACTAAAAGAAAAGGGACTATCAGGGACCAAGAAGGGGGACTGGGATTTAAAAGATCTATTTGAAGTTGAGAGCTAGTGAGAAGGATGTGAGGAGAAAGAATATGGGAGATCAGTGGCATAGACAGAATGGGAGCAGAGGAAAATTTAAAAAATCTAGTTGACATGGAGGTAGGACCAGAAATGAAGGGAGAAGGGGCACATCAAATGCTTGGAATAAGTTTGAATAAACTTCAGATAAAATCTAAACTACTGCATACTTAACCAGACCTATCCTCTGAAGTTTAGGATCATCCTGCACTATTAACAAGCTGTTTAACTGGTAGTGCTAAAGCAGATGAGCTTCTTATAATCTTTTTTTTTAATTCCCTTGGATGCCAGAACACAGTTAATAAAATATTGTGATGTGTAACTTTTGTAATCAAATAAGCTATGGAGAAGTAGTGCAATTTGAGAGAGCAGTTTAACAAATATTGAATGAATCTTCATTTTTTTCTTTAAAAAAGTACTAACTTTACAGTAAATTGAACTTGTTTTCACATCTGTTTTATTAGAATTTGAGATGTTCTCTAAGTATTTGCAACATTCAGATTGAGGCATCTTGGGCAAAAAACATTTCTTTTAGTTTAAAATAATGCAAAATGTTAAGTACATAGGAGGCATATATAAAAGAAAGAAATTTCCCCTTGTTAAATGTTTACCACTTGAGCCCTGAACATCTGCAATTAACAGAGAACAGTGATGTCAGGGCATGATTCCTAAGGTTAGTCGCCTCAGTGTTTGCATAGATCTAATCAAAGTCCTTTTCCTGAGGAGAGGAACACATCCAAACTCAACAAAATTGTCATTGACAAATGGCCATAGGAATATAAGGATAAAAGAAGGGCATGTACTCAGCGGAAAACATTCTTCCTAAAATGCCCCTACATATTTTTACAAATCTGACCCATTTAGTGTTTTTAACTTTCCATGATTCTTTACCAACCTCTGGGGCACTTAAAACTCTGGATTTTCAGATCTTTTTTTACTATTTAGACACCCAGCAGCTGCACTTTAAGTGCATTTTTTTTTTCTGGAAGGTGAGGAAGACTCTGTACATATGAAGACAGAGCATAATGATAGGGTGCTTTCCAGGTGGCACTCCACTCTCTGTTAAATGGCTCAATTAGTGAAGTGTCTTTTTATGTCAGTTGCATTGATTTTGCCAACTGTGTACTTTATTGTTGGAAGGGACAATTCCAAACTGGCCTAGCATCGTGCCTCTCCTCCATATGTTTGTTCCAAGACCTGAGCCATATGAATGTGAAGAAGAAATTGGGATTCTCAGGCCCCTGGCTGTTAGGAAACAGAGTGTATTGTGAAAGTGAGACATTCATTCATATGGTTGGTTAATGAGCAGTGTAGGTGAATTCCTGGGAGATCACCTGGGCACTGCGCCCTCTCAGCTAGAGCAGAGAGGCTACATGGCAGCCATAGCTAAAGGCTATAATGCAGAGAGAGAATACATGGGCAAGAGAGAGAGCAGTGCCAGTCTCTTCAAAACTAAATGGTTGTCTTAAATAAGATCCAGGATTTGAAGCCTTTCTAATCAGAGCACTCAATCCCAGTAGAAAACTAGGTGAAGAAACTTCAGCTTATGTAAATCAACTTGCATAATTACCCTACACTGAATTTGAGCAAAGCCTCTATGCACAATCTTGTAAGAATGTTTATTCCACAGAAAATGAAAACTAGGCCTCAGTTCTTTGATGTATTTATGTCATTCGTGGCTCAGCCCAGACATAAACAGACTAGACCAAATGAGAAAGCTATGTTCTATATGGAGTATACAAGCACTTCATATCCCATAACCCCTGAGTGCAAGCTTGTTGCAATGTGCAAAGTCTATTAAAAGAACACAGTGAAAGAGGCTCCTTTCTGTGTTGTAAGGTAAATTCATTTAGTCTGTTGTCTGTTTCTGTAATTCTCGAATTCATAGAGGTTATTTAATAATGAAATATTTTTGGCATTTATACAACATAACTACATTTGACTTACCACAGCTTTCATTCATACCCTTTGAAAGCAAATTTATTAAAAAACAGTTTTTTGTTGGGGGGGTGTTTTTTGTATGGATGCATATTATATTTCAATGTATTCTGCCATATTGTGACAGCTCCTGTTTAAATATACTCCTTACAGTGAAATTTTAAAAATACTATTTATTTCCATTACTATTTGATTGTAGAGAGGGATGGACTAAGAACCATGCTAAACTATAAGATTTATAAAATATATTAATTTCTCTTCAATAAGTATACTGAAGGGCAAATTCATCAAAATATTTTTAAATAACATAGAAGATCCTTTTGATCATGACTTTTTATAAAATTTTCCATTTCTTGATCTAAATAATATTTATCAAGCGTAACCATGTACATGAAGATCTTGAGCTTGCAAACTTTCATGCAAGAGACCTCTCATGTGAATAAAATTACTTATGTGCATAACTGTTTGCCGGCTCTTAAATTTTAAATTTCAAAATCAGTGACGTTTTAGTTAAAGTCAGTAACAAAATTCGCATTTACTTCATTGACAGGCAGCCCAGCGAAACTCATATCAATGAGATAAAATTCTGAAAGGAAGGCTAATTTAAGTGTCTTCATTTAATTTCACTCTGTTCACATTCTTTTTATAGAAAGTTATAGTATTTAGCAGTCTTGGTGAATATGCATTCTTTCTTGGAGTGCATATTTTGTAGTTTTAAATACTGATAAATTTTGACTAAATCTGTAGAAGTTTTGATGAAAACCATTTTTATTAGACAGTCTCATCTTAAATGGTGATGTTCAAGGAAAAAAAAATCCAGCTACTGTATCAGTGACAAAACAGTGCACAGTTATGCCAGTTTTCTTACTTTATTAGCAAGGAACATACTTTAATTAGAAGAAATATGTTAATTTCAATATTTTATCTTTCATATCTCTGCCCCCCAAAATCTTTGCACACACCTATTTCTTATATGGATGGTATAAGGATGATAATAGTTGCCTATGAAAGTAACTAGTGAAATTCTGCATTAGGATAATCTGTCACCCATTTCCATTTTTTCTGAAGAAAGAAAGCATAATCAAAAGCCTAAATGACAAAGAGTTGACAGTAAGATTCTGTAGTAAATGATTCCAGAGTCGCTGGCCTGCGGAGATGCTGAAGAAGTCCCCAGCAGACCTGATTAATTCCAGTTTCTCCAGCTGCCAGGGGAGCAGAGGCTAAGCAGTTTCACAGAGAGGAGCCTATTACCACTCCTAGGCTGAAATAGATCTAATCAACTCACAGCCGCTCAAAAGAAAACTTTACAGGTTTAGCTCACTAAGGCAGTGCTTTAAAATGATGACTACAAAGGATCATGGGAGTCTGAAAGCATTTAGTCTTTATTGCAGCTCAAGGAAATTTTCTGCTGTGGTTAGGCCATGCTAATTTACTGAACATGACAATGCCTCCCAGATTGTATGACATCATTTCAATAATCGCCCCAGTTCTTATAGTTAAATATTTCTAATATTACTCTTATTAAAAAACAGTTAATTTACTGAGATTACTGGAACTATTTACTTGCACCATTATAGATCTCTGGGCTCACCTTTCAATTAACATTTAATTTAAGCAACAATGCCCTGTGATTTATCTCAGAGTGCACAAAACAATGCAAATTGCCATTTTGTTTTCTCAACCTGGCATCAATATATGTTCAAGCTCTAACCCAAATAAGGACCCCTACACCTTCAATGTATTGTATACATATTGTGTGCAGCTCCAGAAATTGAACTGTGAACCACGATTATTTGGATCTTGAATAATCCCAGCAACAAAAATTCTGAGGGAGTGGTTTTGTTTTAAAATGATTTTGACTGACAGTAATGACACATTCAAAACCAAAAGTCTTCAAAACGTTTTGTTGTTATTGTTGTTAAATCTTCCACTTCCTTCCTATTTAGCAAAAAATAAACACAAGGAGAACGTTAAAACAAGGGAAAGTATACATATAGTCTGTTAAATTAAAAAAAAATAGTTCCTTTGACTCTCGGGGTGTTTCAGTTGAAAAGTCTAGAGAGAGAAAATCTGCTTTTGTTTAAATAATCAGGATTTGGAAACTCTGAATGTAGTAGTTATATGATATGTTATTGTGAATACTTAGTGTGATACCAACAATTTGTAGGAAACTTTGTTTTAATATACTGGTTACTAATGTATGCATTGCTATTATTTCGTCAGCTTTCCAAGTAATTAAGGTAGAGGCTGAACAATCTGCATTGCAGAATGGCATTTGGAAAAGAGACATTCTGTGGGAGAGAAAAAACAAATGGACAATAGGTTAGTCAAAGGCTGAGTAATGGAATGGAACTGGAAATTGGAAGGGGGTTGGAACTTGTCACCCCTAGGTCAGTAGCTCAAATTCAGCCCAAGCGAGTAATCACAAAGTTACCAGGTGAAGGTTTTTTGGTTGTCAACAAAGTTGGCGATCTCAGTCCATTTCCTAGTGGACAAGTGGACATCACAATTAGAACTCTTCTTGTCTATTTTAGCAGATAACAGGAACTGAACGGATATGGGAACTGAGCCCTCTGCACTTCTAAAAGTGATTCCTGTGGGTGGGAGTTGGGACACATCTGCTATCCTTTCAGGGGAGGGAATGAGGTGACATTTTTATTGGCCCAGCTTTTGGTAGCAAGATAAACAAGCTTTTGAGCCACAAAGAGCTCTTCTTCAGGTCTGCCTTTTGAACCATACAGAAGAGCATGTGGTCCCACAGAGTCCTTATCAGCCTCGTCCTGGCATTAGCCAAGACTGCTGTCCATCTTTCCAGGAGGAGGAAACTGGACAAGTGGGAGGTCCTCTTTGTCTGTGGGGTGTATTTCTAGTCCTTTGTCCAATCACATCTCTGGGCAGAGGTCATCTGGGAAGCATCCACTGACTCCTGGAACACCTTTGAGGAGTGGTAGGTGTTGTCAGAGGTTCTCTGTTCAGTTTCCCTTTCTGGTTCCCTAAATGTTAATCTTTAACCTCATCCTTCCCATTCCTTTTTCATTCTACCCATTCCTTTTTTCTCCGTTGTTTAATCACTGGTAGCCTGGACTTAGTGGTTTCTCCCCTTTAACTGAGAGGGATGGCCTTAAATTATGGGCGAGCCTAGACCCACCTGTCCCGATACTGCTAAAAAACTCCATGAGCTGGGTGCTGCCCACACGTACAAGAAGATATAGTGACTGCCTCCAGAAAGGAGAGGATACACTGAAGGTAGGATGGTATGGATGACAGAGAAAAGAAAAAGGAGGAAGAAGAAGAGGGGCATAGAAGCCAAGTGGAGAGATTGAAAGGGACAGGATGGGAGGGAGTCATTGCAAATAGCCAATCCGCATAAGGGCAGAGAATGTCCAGTGAGTACACTGATATATCATTGTCCAAAAGTCCTGCTGCTGCTTCTAGTTCTGTTTCTGAGTGGCCCTTCACAGCAGTTTCTCTTTCTCCCTGCACATCAGCCCTGCTTGGCCCTGCAGGCGGAGGGGTAAATCACTATTATATTTGTTGTATATATATCAGCTTTACCCAGATCCTGTAAACCTCTCCAGTATTGGTCAATTCCTTGTAGGTGTCATGGAAGAAGCGGATTTTGAGGAAGGGTTGTAAAGATGGGAGGGCATTTCAAATATAAGGGCCAGCATAGAATGACAGGTGGGCAAGGGGGTGGGCAAGATTAGTCAGTCATTGGTATATTAGTGGGGTAACTAAATAAGACACAAGAATAGATAACAGGAAAGGTCAGATCTGTGAAGGGTTCCAGATGAGAAGAGTTTGAGCTTGATGCTGTAGAGGGGATATGGTAGGGGACCATATTTATAGTTCCCATTTACAAATGAAAGATATGGAGAGATTATGTGACTTGCTCAAGGTCACCCACAATGTGACTGATGGGAGTTGTGAGTTGAATCCACATCTCCCAATCCAGTGCCTCATCCACCAGAATCTCCTTCCCCTCAACACAAAACCAAAGAACAAAATCTATGATGTGGATTTGGCAAAGATCTTCGTAGTTTCACGCTTTTGTTGATGGTTTTTTTTTTGTTTTAACATGGATAATTCTGTAATATTAAAATATAAACTGAGTAAACTGCTTGTTCCTGATCTGCCATTCTTGCTTATATGTTTTTTGCTTTGCTTATTTTCAACTTTGGTCAGCTTAGCCTCTGCCTTATCCTGCTTTCCTTTTAAAATGTTATGCTCATATTCAAAATAAACAGAACATTACTTCTTCCTATATATTGTTTTCTTTTATTTTATAACCCTTGTCTATTATATTTTTGGCTTCGTGTTTTATCCTTTTTTCTGTTTTTTTTTTTTTTACCATTTGTATTGTTTTAAAATGTCTGTTTATGCTCTTCTTTAAAAATGTTCCATTTTCTGAATATTAACCTTGATTCTTTTCCTTTCCCACCACTAATAATGAACTCTTCCCCTTTCTTTCATGCCAGGCTTCCTCTTAGCTCATTTCCTAGATTTCTTGCCTTTCATACGGATGGTGTATTGAAGATTCAGAATTCTGCTGATGTTGAATGGCCGCTTAAAAAGCCACCAGTAACTTACATCATGGATATCATATTTCTCTTGGGCTGAGAAGCACAGATGCTGGTATGTTTGCCATGGGACTGGGGCTGCCTGTGACTGCTCATACGGAAGATTGTTGGGGGGAGGCTGTTGGGGCACAATGCTCCAAAGCAGTAGCAGGATGAGAGTACCTCAGCTTTCTTCTCCTTTCCTGACTTGTGCTGCTGCTGTCCTTTGGCTTGCCAAGTTTCCCATTGATTTCCAAGGACTTTGAAGCAGGCCACTAAAAGAACCATCACCAAAGGGTTGTAGCCCAGTGGATGAGGTGGTGGGGGAGAAGGCTGGGGTGCTGGCTGCCCCAGAATTCCACCTATGGGTGGAAGCCAATGGAGGAGGCAGGTATGTTCCTTCCTCTTCAATGCTCCTATATTGAAGTAGTTTGACTTTAAGAGGTGGAGAGAAAAAGGATTTAAAATTCTTGAATTCTCTGCAGAGTGTTGCCATGAGTGATAGAACTGCTTTGTTGGCTACACTTTTTGTGTTCATTTTAGCCATGTGTTATTGGGAGGGATTTGTTTATTATGGATTTTGCCATGCGGCTAATGTGTATCTAGTGTCTCTAATCAATGTCACTTATATCACAATACCTCATTAAGCAATAGACCTGTCACTTCAGGGGCGGCTAATGGACCACAATGGAAATTTTAATGCACAGCAAGGTCCATTACCTGAATGGTGAAGTTCGGGATGAAAGTGGACCATTGCTACGTAGCAAATGTTTTCTACATACACATTTAAAATACATGTTTTTATTCTGTTGTTCTTCAAAAGTGCTGAAAGATACATTTTCATTTCCATTGGTTGGTATTTTGGGGGAGGATTCCTGCCAAGGTCATGATATCATCTATGAACATGCAAATGAGTTGTGATAAAATGTGAGGATTCTGACAGCCTTCTTATAGACATAGCTATGGGGGCAGAGGAGGAAAAATATAAAAGTAGGGAGGTATAAGACAATGATTGAGTTACAAACAACCAAATGGAAGTCCGTTGGAATGAAATTTGTTTGGCTAATTCAGTGGTTTTGTTTTCAGATGTAAATTAATGAATCTCTTGCTCTTAATTTCTTTCAATGACTTTATGGAGAAGTCTTATACTGTGTAATAAAAAATCTCTATCTATCTAGGCTCTTAGATTAATAGCCATCACTGTAACATCTGAGTACTATTATTTAATAGAAAATAAGAACTTATAGGATTCCACAGAATCATTCCATAGAATGGCTAATATATTAATATGAAATATCCATGTCTAACGAATTTCATAGGTTTTTAGACTAATTCCCATAAAAACCTGTTAAATGTCTACAAAACCCTTTGGATTTCATTTAAATTCAATTCTACAGGACGTTTCCATAAGGAATAATTTGTACGTTGTTGGCATGTTCTACTATTTATTATGCAAGAAAACATTTTTTCCAAAACAATTGAATGCATATGTGTACAGTACAGGTGAAACAGATTAGATTAGTTAGATTAGATAATGCTATACCACCTCCTGACTTTGTATGTGATCTTGACCGATCTCATTAACTCTATAAAGAGTTAAGCCTGATCAGTGCTTGGGTCGGAGGCTTACCACTGACAGCATGTAAATGGACCAGGGTGTCCTCATGTAGCCCCTATGGCAGGGATCGGCAGCCTTTGGCACACAACTTGCCAGGGTAAGCACCCTGGCAGGCTGAGATGGTTTGTTTACCTGCCACGTCGGCAGGTTCGACCGATCACGGCTCCCACTGGCCGCAATTCACCACTCCAGGCCAATAGGGGTGGCGGGAAGCGGCAGCCAGCACATCTCTCATCCTGTGCTGCTTCCAGCAGCTCCCATTGGCCCAGAGCAGCAATCTGTGGCCAGTGGGAGCCGCGACTGGCCAAACCTGCAGATGCAGCAGGTAAACAAACAGGCCCAACCCACCAGGGTACTTACCCTGGAGAGCCGTGTGCCAAAGGTTGCTGATCCCTGCCCTATGGACTTAAGTGGGGGTCCAGGTGGGCTCTGCAGTCTGCCTGTCAGTTGCAGGATCAAGGCCTAACTCTGTACTAGCAGCAAACCTCTGGCTGACTTTAACAGGCATTGTGTATGAGTGATGCTGTCTTTCAGATGGAACTCAAACTACCATCATGCCAATTTTTGTAATTACAGATCATAAGCAATTTTCAGAAGAGTATGGGTGCTAATTCATTTCTCCTGATCAAGGTCCATCTCAGGTAATTGTATTCTGCCCACCTACCTTCCCCAGAAGCTGCAACTGAAACACGTTCTTCACTCTTCTTACATTATTGTGTGCTGCTGGGAATCATTAGCTATCACATAGCCCCACAATTTAGCACATTGGTATCACCACGACAACTCAAATATCATTTTTATCATTATATCATTTCTCTTCTTTTACCCTCAGTTCTTAGGCCAGCCAACCTTTATAAACATTCTAAAAACTTTGGTAAGAAAATTAAGTGCATACATCTTACATGGAATAGTAACCTCTTTCCCTCTCCCTCCATCCTAAATATGCTCTATCATCCTTAAAACATTGTTTTTGAGAACTGGTTATTCTGGTCATTCTAAAGAGATTTGGGGATATACTGTGGTAATCAGAATGACTAAAACAGTTCATGAATTTGTGAAAGAGTAACCTCAAATCCAAAAAAGAGGGGAGCAAGAAAAGGTGGAAAATAATGCATGAGGTACAGTTATGTATAGGGTACTAATGATTGTGGTATTTCTGATTTATTATCTGCTTTTTGTTTGTGTTTTTTTTCCTGCAACTTTGAATATTTGCCTGACTAGAGTGTCACACAGCTAAAAATACTGGGCAGCTTCCATATCCCCCGTTTCCCTTTTAAATGCTGAGTCAGAGGCTACGTCTACACTGCACGATTATTTCGAAGTAGTTTAAACCGATATTACGAAACCGATGTTATAAAATCGGTTTTGCGCGTCCACAATGCGATCACAAAATCGATTGCTTGTGTCCATGGTCCAAGGCTACCATCGATTTCAGGAGCGGTGCACT